>NW_023270305.1:64043568-64281812 GCF_011800145.1 Mirounga leonina
GATGCGGGGCTCGATCCCAGGACCCCGGGATCATGACCCGAGCTGAAGGCAGCCGCTTAACGACTGAGCCACCCAGGCGCCCCTTGGGTCCCCAGTTCTTATCCCTTATGTTATCCTGACTTCCCTGGGCCACTGGCAATACTGGTTCTCTGGGGAAGCAGCACTGAAAATGATGAGCCATTGAACAGCCTATCCCTCCAGCTCTGCCATGGACGTTGGAGTCTTTCTTCAGTCCCTCCCCTTCTTAGCCAGGACTGACAGATAAGGATGTAGAGATCAAGTTTTTAGACTAGGTGACTTGTAACAGAATTAGTGGTGAATGCCATTTCTGACAGGTTCTAGGGTTTCGTTTTGTGGTATGGGTTATAGGCTCTCTCTCACCTGTCTCTGGCTAATTAGAAAACTAAAGAGTTGTTTTGTTTGCTGAAATTGGCACCCATATGTTGAAAATGTCTTCAAAGAAACAGTGGAGTTTAATGGGGCCTTTTAAAAATTCCTGCTTTGTTGGGTCCAGGATGGATGACGGAGTGGGTGTAACCCCGACTAAACAAGAGTAAAGATGCACAAAAGAGAATAGGTAGGAGGAGCTTGTTCACAGACCAGAGAATTTGATGACTTTCTGGAAAAGAGAAAGTGGATAAGAACTTATTTACAGGTAAAATAGAGCAAAGGAAACTGTAACCCCAAATGTACATGGAGGATAAAGGCAGAGTTGGATAAGAAATAAGGTGGGGGTGGGGAAGGGAGGAAGGAAGGAAAGAGGGAAGGAAGAAAGATTAGAAATGTCAGAGGTGGAAGGATGTTGTTAGAAAGTTAAGCTCCATCTGAAAAACAAACTAATATGCCGCATGATTTCCAGCATGTGACAAAGTGTAAGAAAATGCAATCCCTTTGGCCCTGATGATTGAACAGTTTTCTTTGAACAGTACTGCTCCTTCTCTAAGGGTTCGACAACAATGCTTGGGTATGAGGAAGAACCTTATTTAAAGAGTCATGATAAAAAAAAAAAGAAAAAGAGTCATGATATTAAAATATCGTCAAAAGGTTTCCAACTTTTACAATCAGTCCCCAGAGAAACCGTAGAGGATTGTACAGTTATGGAGTAGAATGTAAAGGTTATGAACAAGGAGAAAGGAGACAAGGAGAAAGTAATACTATAACTGACAGAGGTCGGGAGGAAAGGAGAGGGGTACGGAACAGAAGTGCTAATACCCTCGTTCATGGTAGAGAATCCAAAGATACTGTCTAAAGTTGAGTTATAAAAACTAGATGTGTAAGTGTATTATATAAAGCTGTAGAAATAATGAATAGAAAAGACAATGATAAAATGTAACTAACAATAGTTGGCAGTGGAAGGGAGGTGAAAGGTCATATAAATGAGCTGAATTCTCCATCTCTTATAGTAAGAAGTCTATTGATAAGATTTAAATTTGGTGAATCAAGAAATAAATGATAAGCATCTTATTTTGAATGATCATGACATACAACAAAAGAGCTAAAAATAGCAATGGCTAAAAATGGGCATTTCCTATCTATTCTAGAGAAATACTTCCACATGTGTCCAGGAAGTAGGGACAAGGATGTTCAGTGCAGCTCTGTGTTGTCATAGTGAAAAACTGGAAATATCTGAATGTTCACTACACATAAATAAATTATGGCCCAGCCATATTATACAAGTTTGTTTGTTTGTTTGTTTGTTTGTTTGAGAGAGAGCACACAAAGGGAGAGGGAGAAGTAGACTCCCCACTGAGCAAGGAGCCCAACGCAGGGTTTGATTCCAGGGCCCTGGGTTCATGACCTGAGCTGAAGGCAGATGCTTGATGGAGCTACCCAGGTGCCCTATACAACACAACAGTTACAAGGAGTGAAATACTTATAAAATGCCCTGACATGGAAAGATATCCAAGACATGTTTTTTTTAATTTATTATTATTTTTTTTAGAGAGGGAGGTGGGGAAGAGGCAGAGGGAGAGAGATAATCTTAAGCAGGCTCCACACCCAGTGCAGAGCCCAAAGTGGGGCTCGATCTCACAACCCTGAGATCATGATTTGAGCCGAAATCAAGAGTCAGATGCTTAACTGACTGAGCCACCCAGGTGTGCCCCTTTCCAAGACATGTTATTAAGTCAAAAAAGCAAGTTGTTGGATTATAAATGTAGTATACCATTTGTGTAAAATAAAAACTAAAACAAGAATCCCTATAAAAGACGGGCGCCTGGGTGGCTCAGTCGGTTAAGCGACTGCCTTCGGCTCAGGTCATGATCCTGGAGTCCCGGGATCGAGTCCCGCATCGGGCTCCCTGCTCAGGGGGGGGTCTGCTTCTCCCTCTGACCCTCTTGTGCTCTCTGTCTCTCATTCTCTCTCTCAAATAAATAAATAAAATCTTAAAAAAAAAAAAAAAGAATCCCTATAAAAGTTATCAAGATTTGGGAGGAAATGCACCCCTGTTAACAATGGTGGTTACCTCTGACGAGGGGAATGTGATTGGGTGATGGTCAAGAAGGACTCTAGCTTTATATGATTTGACGTTTTGGCAAGAAAGTGTTCATATATGATTTGTGTAGCCTGAAACTGATCATTTTTAAGTGGTTACCACTGTGGCAAACATAGAGTTTTTTCATTTAATACCACCACTCTGTGACATAACAATTTCTTTTTTTACTGTGTGCATGTATTACTTTAAAATAATAATTTTAAACAGTAACAACAAGAATCCATGCTTTTTGCCCCTTTAGTTACAGGAAACTTCATAGAACAATGTTGCTGCAGGCAGTTCTCAAAGCCCAAAGGTTGCCCTCCCACCAGCCCCATAAATGATGGTTATTTATGACCACTTCGTGACATAGATGTGTACAGTTATTTACCATTTCTGCTGGGAGGATGGATGTTCACATTCATATGAGACAAAAACAAATCAAGATTCAACAAGATGGGCTGCTGTGGGCTTGGGGATTAGAAGAGCAAAAATAAAAATAAAAAACAAACCCAGCAACATACTCTAGTAAATCACTTTTCCTTTCTGTCTGTTCTTAAGAAAGAATTTAACAACCTCATCTGGGTTGCAGACATTTTTATGTACTTGCCACTGAGTTTTAAAAAGCATGAACAAAATGTTTGGCTGAACTGGCCTCTGGACTGAAGCTCGATTGCAATCATGGCGGATCTTTTTGTCCGGGATTCAGTTTGGCAGTGTATGTCACTTTGCCTGTCCAACAATGGCTCTTCTCTGTTCTCTTATCTTTTTGAGCAACCTTTCAGAAAGCTTCAAAATTTTACCAGACCCTGTAGGTTTCACTTCTTAAGACCAAGTAAGATCATTTGAACATTAGGGGGATGAGAGAAGACCTCTTTCAATTCTTATTCAAATTCTGACCTTCCAACAGCCTCCTTCCTTCAACATCCCACCATTTTGTTCTTTCTGAACCTCGAGGAGTGGGTTGAGTTTAAACTTCCTCTTCTGCTGTTTGTCTTTTAGGCATGATACACTTGGGAAGAACCTAGAATCTTTCCAAAGCAAGTATCACAGATACTGGTTCAGATGGTAATTTGAGCACTTTGTTTTACCTATAAAGGAATTAACATTAATGAGTTCATTCACAAAAAATATTATTTAATCCTCTCAATGTCCCTGTAAGGCTGGGTTTTAAAGAAGAAAAAACTGAAGTGAGAAAGATTAGGAACCTTGCCCTAAGAGATACATCACAACAAACTGCTCTCTATTCCAGGACCTTGACACAGCTCTCCTGGTCCAGTTAGCTAACTGGAGGTCTTTATTAAAATGCCTCCTAGGCCTGCTTTTAGCTTTTAATAAAAGCACCTTTGTGCACTTTAGTAAACTTCCAGGGACTTTAATGGGGAGATCTCTTAATGAATCCCTTTGAAGTTGCCAACTCCTTCCAGATATATTCACAGTGATACCATGAGTTGCTTTTTAACCTGCTGAAACAAAGCACCCTATCTTTGATGTTGGGCTCAGAATCCTAACCTGCATTTCTACCTGGGGCAGTGCATTTAGGGTGCTGAACTGCCACTCGAAAAGAAGATCCACATGTGTGGTTTCCCCATTATCACCCTCTCTCTATTTAACTCATTTTTTTTTTTCTTTTTTTGGTCTAGCTGATGTTGGAAATGTCACTCCTGAACTCTTGGGCTTTGAGATATGCAGGAGAGAACCCTCAGGTCTCTCCACCCAGAACCAAGTAGGTAAAGTAAGAAGATAAAGGATAGGGGCACCTGGGTGGCTCAGTCAGTTGAGCATCTGCCTTCGGCCCAGGTCAGGATCCCAGGATCCTGGGATCCAAGCCCTGCGCCGGACTTCCTGCTCAGCAGGGAGCCTGCTTCTCCATCTGCCGCTCCCCCTGCTTGTGCTTCCTCTCTCTCTCAAATAAATAAAATCTAAACAAACAAACAAAAAAGGTAGAGGACAGAAACATCACCAGATCACTCCTGTCCTACCTTATGTCAGCTGTGGCCCAGGCCCTGACATTACTTTACTCACCTTTATGTTGGAGGTACTTAAACCGAACTGTGAAGGGCTCAAGCCTTCATTTACTCCATTCATTTTCCCATCTGCCACCTTCTCCATTGTCCCAGGCAGTCCTAATGATGCTCTAACATGATCTAGGCTTGTCCTTCCCCCCATCTTCCCAAGTTGAAATCTTCTCACTCTACCTCATTTCCATTGGTTCAAGATGTCTGTGCCTTCCCCAGTGAGCTAGCCTGATAAGCCAACCCATGCAAATATACTAAAAGGCTTAGAATAGAACCTCCCTTCTTCTCCCAAATAAAGCACACATAGTTCGTTCAAGACTAAAAATATCCAAAACTAAAAAGAAAATTATAAATATGTAAGATTTTCCCCACCTTATTTTTCAACTAATTTATCCTGAACATCTTCCCACATCAATCAATTTTATGCAGCATCCTTTTTAAAGTTTCAGAATCCAGTTATACTTCCCTCTCTTCCCACTGAGGAGCATTTAGTTTCTCTCCAGTTGTTCATCTTATGAACATCTTATATCTAAACTCATGCAAAGTATGATTTCTATATCATAACAGGAGGAAGGCCTATTATGCAGCTTCATTCTTTGTGTGTGCCTGGAGCCAACCCTCCTTCCAACAGTATCTCTGTCCTTCACTTGTAATTATCACTCTGAAACCTATTAGTTGGGGGTGGACTTAGGGAAAGGACTTGGGAATCGATAAACCTTGACATTTGTGTCTAAAAATTCACTTTTATTGTATGTATCTCTACTTATCAGTTTGGATAAAAGCTGGTAAGGTTTAACCAAAATCGTCATGGAAAATTCGTGAGAATTCTCTTTGGACAGTCAGACAGGTAACTGAGTAAATTTGGAGTCTGTGGGGCCAACAGCTGATCTGAGTCTTGAATTGGCTGCTTTTTCTTCCTTTGCTTCTGTAAGCCCTTTTTTTCTGAGCTTCAGAAGGTCAAGAGAGGCAGTAACTGTCCCTCTCTTCCAACATTATATTGGAATATAGGCATGATGATGAGGATGAGGATGAGGATAATATTGATGGTAATGATAATGCAATAGACTCTAGCTAAGGCCTTCATCTACTGGCTAAATATTCTATTCCAGAAACAATACTGCAGATCAGAGGAACAGGATAATCAGAACTTGAGTCTTCTCATCCCAGAGGAAATATGAGGGCTCAGTGCTCTCTTCTTCCACCTGCAATGGGATCCAACCGTGTATCCATCCTGCTGTTCCTAGTTCTGTGAAGGGCAGACTGCACAACTCTTTGACAATTAAAAAGCAGACACTTGAGGATTAAACTAGAATTGAGGCAAAGGTTCATAAATCTCCTTTTAGCCACAAGAAGACTGAAGACTTTGCCTCCAAAATGCTGGGAATAAGGGGCTGATGCACCATCCATCACTTTGATGTGTTCAACATTTAGTTATAGAGAGAAGCTCAATTTTAATGGAATACCAGAAAAAAAGTCTAGTGGACAATCTGGTATTGATTTAAGGTATCACAGGGAGTGTGTATATTCTGTGTCAGAAAGATGGAGGATCTTTTCTTGTGACCAGAATTAGAGATATTTCCAGCAAAAGACACCTGAAGGGCATCTGTATACTACACCAGAGGCAATTGCTAGGCTCTCAGCTATTCCTACCTCACACACCTTCTATTTTGGACCGTGGTCCTCTCATAAAGCTTTAGCTCTACTTTAAAGTGTGAGTTGCTGTTATTCAAAGTCCATTTTCATTTAAATGAGGCAAGGATATCTTATATGAATGGGAGGCAGCCATAGATTTGGGGGGATCATAACAGTTCCTAGGTTGTATTATTCAAGGGCTACCAGAAAGACTCCACTCTGTCTCCCACCAGCCGTGGGAGACATATATATAATATTATATATTGTAAATATATAATAATTTATATATTATATAAATATAAATTTATATTTATGATATAAATACCTCTGAGAAGGGTCACACAATCACCTAACATTTTAGAAGGAGTTCGTTTTATTTTATTTTTTTAATTAGCGTAATAATTTTCTAATGAAATCTTACCTAGGACCCCAAAATATAAAAGGCAAGTAACTGGCTGAAGCAGGTGGAGGGCTGGGGCTCACTTACATGGCTTCCTTCTTTTTTTTTTTTTTTAAGATTTTATTTATTTATTTGACAAGGAGACAGCGAGAGAGGGAACACAAGCAGGGGGAGTGGGAGAGGGAGAAGCAGGTTTCCCGGTGAGCGGGGAGCCCAATGCAGGGCTCGATCCCAGGACCCTGGGATCATGACCTGAGCTGAAGGCAGACACTTAATGACTGAGCCATCCAGGCACCCCACATAGCTTCCTTTTTAATCTGAGGAAATCCAGAAAAGCAGTAGTCAGTTGTATATTTTTAAAATGAAATTTGAATTAGACAATTTGCAGGGCCCCTTAAGTAACAAGAAACTTAGAGTTCTTTAATATAAAGTTTGGGTCATTAAAACCGGACAAAACAGGCATTATGAGCTTCTCAACTAATGCAGTAGGAAGGATATACCACCTATGAAGTATCTCCACCAAATGGAAGGAAGGAAGGAAGGAAGGAAGGAAGGAAGGAAGGAAGGAAGGAAGGAAGGAAGGAAGAAAGAAAGAAAGAGAGAGAGAGAAAGAGAGAGAGAGAGAAAGAAAGGAAAGAAAGAAAAGAAAGAAAGAAAGAAAGAAAGAAAGAAAGAAAGAAAGAAAGAAAGAAAGAAAGAAAGAAAGAATTTAAGCAAACCTCTAGTTCTAAAGTA
The DNA here is from genome assembly GCF_011800145.1 of Mirounga leonina. NCBI lineage: Eukaryota > Metazoa > Chordata > Mammalia > Carnivora > Phocidae > Mirounga > Mirounga leonina. The sequence continues at coordinate 64,050,827 of NW_023270305.1, forward strand.
TCTGTTTACAGGAAATAAGAGGATAGAGAAACAAGTTAAATTACACCATGGAGAAATAGCCAAATACAGAATGAGGGAACTTCTACAGGACAAGTGATCTGGTTTGTTGTGCAAATGAAGAGCCTGAGAGGGGGTGAGGGAGGGGAACTATTAGATTTTAAAAGACAACAATCCCCAAAAAGACAAGCCAATTTAAAAAGGGGCAAAGGACTTAAATGACATTTATCCAAAAAAAGATGTGAAATGGCCAAGATGTTCAATATCATTAGTCATTAGGGGAATGCAAATCAAAACCACAGTAAGATACCACTTCACACCCGCTAGGCCAGCTGTAATAAACACTGTAGAAAGTAACAAGTGCTAGCAAGATGTGGGAAAATGGGAGCCCCCATACATGCATGGCTGGTGGGAATGTGAAATGGTACAGCCCCTGTGGAAACCAGTTTGGCGGTTCCTCAAAAAGTTAAGCATAAATGTGTCATATGACCCAGCAATTCCACTTCTGGGTATATACCCAGAAGAATTGAAAATCGGCCCTCAGACAAATATATGCACAGGCATGTCCATAGCAGCAGTGTTCTCAATAGCCAAAAACATCCCAAATGTCCATCAACAGATAAATGGGTAAATAAGTTGTGGTATATACATACAATGGAATTATTTATTCCATAAAAAAGAATGAAATACTGATACATGCTACAATGTGGATGGACCTCGAAAATATTATGGTGAGGGGAAAAAGCCAGACACAAAAGGTCACATATTCTGTGATTCCGTTTTATGAAATATCCGGAACAGGTAAATCTCTAGAGACAGGATACAGATTGATGGTGGCCAGGTGCTGGTGGGGGGTGGGACCAGAGAGCGACTGTTCAGTGGGGCTCTGGGTGTTCTTTCGGAGTGATGACAATATCTTAGAACCAGAGAGAGGTGATGGCTGCACAACATTGTGACTGCACTGAATGCCACCGAATTGTTTCTCTTTAAAATAATTTTGCACTATGTGAATTTTACCTCAACAAGGAGAGATAAACAGATAAATAGATATAGAGATATAAGTTTAAAAAAAAAAAAAAAGGACCAGAAATATACCAGCCAAATCAAATGGGTAATCCTTGGTTTGATTCTGAGTCCATCAAAACAGTTATAAAAATACATTTTTGAGGCAACTGGGGAAACTTGAACAGGAATTGAATGATAGATGATATTAAGGGATTATTGGTAACTTTTTTTGAACTGGTGGCATAGTGATTGTGTTTTTAAAAACTCATTTTCAGAGATTCATTCTAAAGTATTTATGAATGAAATAATATGAGGTCTAGGAGGTGCTTTAAAATATTCCAAAAGGGGGGGCGGGGCACCTGGGTGGCTCAGTCGTTAAGTGTCTGCCTTCGGCTCAGGTCATGATCCCAGGTCCTGGGATCGAGCCCCGCATCGGGCTCCCTGCTCTGTGGGAAGCCTGCTTCTCCCTCTCCCACCCCCCTGCTTGTGTTCCCTCTCTCGCTGTGTCTCTCTCTGTCAAATAAATAAATAAAATCTTAAAAAAAAAAAAATTCCAAAAGGGGCACCTGGGTGGTTCAGTTGGTTGGACGCTGAACTGTTGATTTTGGCTTGGGTGGTGATATCAGGGTCCTGGGATCGAGCCCTGTGCACCCCACCCCCAGTAGGGCTTTGCGCTCAGCAGGGAGTCTGCTTGAGGATTCTCCCTCTGCCCCTCCCCCTGCTTGCACGTGAGCTCATGCGCTCCCTCTCTCAAATAAATAAATAAATATTTAATAAAGTACTCCAAAAAAAAAAAAGTTGAGAGGGAGAATAGCTGAAACAAGATTAATAAAATTTTGACAACTGATAAGGCTAAGTAACGGGGACATGAGCATTATTGCTACTTTTGTGTATATTTGAAATTATCCACAATGAAATATATCTAATTTGGTTTAGAAACCATAGATTTATTTAGTGCCATTTATGGTCCTTCAAGATGGACTTGGGATAGGTGCCTGGGAGGTTTTTAGCAAACATGAGAAGAGAAGGAGATAGGGAGAAGGAAAAGCAGAGATGGAGAAGAGGAATCCTAGAAGGGAACACCAAAGGAATCTAAAACCCCATAGTTCACAACTTTGCTGGGGGCAGGGCCCTCGGGAGGAGAGAGAAAACTGTGCTTCCTCAGCTACAAACATGGGGTAGGGGACACTCAGTGTATCCCCACCCAGGGCAAAGGAAACAGCATCCTCATGCCGATTACCAGTGGCCAAACATTTACTGGGTGCCAACCATGCAGAAAATACTGTGGTTATCAGCAGCTCCCAGTGAAATCACAGCCTTGAACAGTGTCCTGCCCACAGTTAGTGATTGTATCTAAGTAGCCCTTACACCACTTGGGGACCACCTCTTCCTGGATATGGAAGGAACCTGAGAAATCACAGATCACTCTTGATTTTGTGAAGTCACAATGGCCTTTGCAGTGGTCAGGAGCCCTGGGCTCTAGTCCTAGCTCGACCAATTACGAACTGAGTGCACCTGTCTCTAGTTGCTGACTCTGAGCACCGCATTTGTGGAATGAGAGTTTGGATGGTTTCTCTCGTTCCTTCTAAGCATTCAATTCATTCATTCATTTACTGGATGAACATTTATTCCATGAATAACCTTAATACATCTACAGCTAGCAAAGAACTCTACCTCTCTGTTAAACACAAAATCTCTGTAAAAGTTTTTCTTTGGCAGAACTCTCTGCCTCTTGACTTCAGGGTTGAGTGTTACTCAGCGTTTCTCCTCTGAATGGGAAACATGCAACAAATATCTCTCTTTTATCCCTGGTCATAGGTGCCTCATTAGGTGGGGCCCTAATATTGAAGAAGGAAAGCAGCTTTATTTTGCAATTATCGAAGGGCAAGGAGTTCCTCCTGAATTTCCTTTCCTTTTGTTAAAAAAAGTCCCCAAATTTTGCCATCCATAGAAAACCTCTTAACGTTTTCCTGTATGTCTTTTCGGATATCATTTGTAATGGTTATGTAGTATGTCTTTGTATGAATGCACTATAATTTGCTTAAATGTTCTCTACTGGGGTAGTTTCCTACTGTGAAATAGGAACACCCTTGTACACACATCGTTGTTCAGTTGTCCAAGAAAATCCTAAACGTGGAATTTCTGGGTCAAAGGGAATGTACATTTAAAGTTTTGATAAAGCTGTAAAAAAAAGGGGGGGGGCACCTGGGTGGCTCAGATGGTTAAGCATCTGCCTTCGGCTCAGGTCATGATCCCAGGTCCTGGGATCGAGTCCCGCATCAGGTTCCCTGCTGGGCGGGGAGCCTGCTTCTCCCTCTGCCTCTGCCTCTCTCTCTCTCTCTCTCTCTCTCTGGCTCTCATGAATAAATAAATAAAACATTAAAAAAAAAGTTTTGATAAAGCTGCTTAAGTGCCCTCCAGAAAGACTAGCAATTCACACTCCCAGCACTGTATGAAAATGCCTTTGTCGCTACCTCCTCCCAACGTGAGCGTTCACATTCATTTCAGTCTTTGCCTATCAATCCTTCCTGGCATTTCACAGCGTCTCCTATAATGCTGTGTTTGCATTTCTATACCTGAGAGGTGCTATAACAGTGTTGTAAGTTTATCCAGAGGTGGCAGCTTCCTTCCTCCATTTCTGAGGGAACAAGATCTATCACAAGTCACCTGAACCTCTTAGCTCTTAGAGCAACAGTCCAGACTCTGCAGGCCTGGCTAGTTTCTCCCTTTCTTTGTCCTGCTGCCATAGTAAACCAGCGTACCACCTCCGCACCAGGCTCCCAGCTTCAGGACATACTCATTCAAATCACCTTCTTAATCACAAGCAGCTAAAAGTTAATTCATCACCGCTCCTGTTTTGGCTGTGTAAAATAAAGCCTTCCTGCAACCCAATTCTGCAATTAACACTTGATTTGTTTGGTATAAAGTGAACTTTACTAAGTAAGCTGCCATGAGTGATAGAAGAGATTCTGTTTTATTTGGATTCCTTTCAATTATGATTTCCTGCTAGCTGCCTGACTTACAATCAGCCAAACACAGAGGAAACCCCACACCATAGGTAACCATTTTTCTTTCTTAAAACATTCGTTTTAATAGGTGTTGGCAAAGACCTATCAGATTGCTAGGGTTTTTTTTTTTTTTTTTTTCCCCCAGCAAATTAAATACCTGATTTATTTTTCTGGCCAATTTTCCCTCCCCTCCCCGCTGCTCCCTCCCCCGCCCATGACATAACAGTCATGAGGTTATGAAAACAGATGGAGAGAGGGTATGAGAACCAGTAAGGCTCAGAACATGCTATCTGCCAGCCTAAGCTGACTTCATGGTGGTGTGCAAATTCCTATTGCATTTTCTCTGCAGAAAACAGGCTGTTACATATTTCTCTTGGTTGTACTGTGAGATCAGCTCTCTATCTGTGAGATCAGCCTCTCCCCTGAACACAAGTCTCTTAAATAAACCACTAGTCCAGGTAGTGTTTCTAGCCAATGCACTGATAGAAGAAATGAGGATGTTTTATTCCCTCTGAAGAGGACACGGTGTGAAAGGCAGGCTTTTTAGAAGGGTCACGCAGGGCTATGGATTTTTGCGGGTCATGAATCAAACTGTTGATAAAAAGCAATGTGCTTTCCGGGAAGGTGTGATTTGAAGTAGCCTTGACCCAGACATGGTGAATATACAGCACATAAAATAAGAGACGATGGTCACCTGGGTTATAGGGAGGTGGCTCCAGTAATTTTTAAAAGTTGTATGTTGAAGACTCCAGGGAATACTTTAAAAGTATATATAGTCTTTTGGAAGAATTTCATTTGCTAGGCACAAGGGGCAGCTGTTGGAGTATGTGGCCATCAGAGGGCTCCCCTCTTGGCTTTGCTTTGAATTCACACACTCTCTTCCCCAAAAAGGAAGAGCAAGTTGATTTAGGGCAGCATTACCCACCCTTTTTGAACACATACCTTATTTAGATAAATGTAAAAATCTCATACACAACTCCCACAGAGATTCTGACAGCCTCTACATATTTCTAACTTAGGAATCATTACCTTCTGCACACCCTCACCAGCCTGGGAAATTTTATTAGCTTTACTTATAGTTGTTTTCATTATGAAAATAATAAAAGATTGTTTTTATTTGCCTTCAAATATTAAAAATGTCTTCCAATATTGAAAATGACTTTTCAAACTATACAGTTCTCCCAAGGATGGATAATGGATATCATAGAGGATCAGGAAAGTCCAGATTCCTAACACTCACTAGTCTAGACTCCTTTCCTACCCTCCTCTGTGCATCATTCCTGTGATTAAGATTGTAGCCAAGAACTCTACTGGTCATTTACACTTTTGTATGAGTCTATGTCACTCCGTTGCTTCTCCAGAGTTATATGCAGATGATGCCTTATCTCTGATCGGAAGTTGAAAGGCCTCTGATTGGGGGGCAAACGTTCAAAGTTGTATTATCAAAAGTCCCAAACCTGGCAGAACCTACTGAACCACCTTCTCCAGTGGTATGGCCTGCAAACCTTTATTATTGCAAAGTCACCCCAGCTGGCTCTGATGCATGTCCAAATTTGTAACCAGCCAATTGACCCTGTGGTGGACATTTACCTTCTTGGCTGCTCCATTTTTTTTTTTTTTTTTTTTGACAGTCATCACATTTTAGTAGTTCTCCACATTGGGAATCCCACCTTTCCAGTAAAAGATCTAAATAAACTATTTTCCCAGATCCCTTTGCTGCTAGATGTAAGCACATGACAGGTTCTACCATTCAGAGGCACCTATGTGAGATTTTGATTCAGAAAGAGCCACCTAAGGAAACAGCCTAGGCACTGGGTCCAGCTTTTCTAGCACAGGTGGCCACAAAGGCAGTGTATTTTTTTTTTTTAAGATTTTATTTATTTATTTGAGAGAGAGAATGAGAAAGAGAGAGCACGAGAGGGGGGAAGGTCAGAGGGAGAAACAGACTCCCCGCTGAGCAGGGAGCCCGATGCGGGACTCGATCCCGGGACTCCAGGATCATGACCTGAGCCGAAGGCAGTCGCTTCACCAACTGAGCCACCCAGGCGCCCAAGGCAGTGTATTTTTTAGATTGTCAGTGGTGCCGCAGAAAGCAGATTACGGCAGAGGCTGTGTTGTTCTGAGGCATGTGATGGCAGCAGCTCCCTCACCAGGCAAATTCAGCAGGGTGGACCTAGATGTTATTCCTAGGAGCTCAGTCTAGAGTACTGATTTTCAATCTTGGCTATATATTGGAGTCACCTAAGGAGATATTTTTTTTAAAAAAATACCAATGCCTACATTCTACCCCCAGACAGTCTGATTTATGGAATGGGGTATAATATGACCATTAGTTCCCAGACAATCCCACTGTGCAGCCAAGTTTGAGAACCTCTGATCCAGAGGTTCTGCCTCTTTTCCTTCCAAGAATAATTTCCTTCCAACAAAATTTCTCCCCAATTAAATTAGCTACAATGCATTCTCATGTCTGCAACTAAAAAACCTGACCAGTGCAGATTCATAAGGTGCCTTCCAACTCTGAAAGCATAGAATTTTATGGTGTGCTGTTCTTTTAATCATTAGAAGGGTACCAAGACAATTTAATGGGGGAAAAAATTCTCTTCAACAAATGGTACTGAGACAGCTGGATAGACACATGCAAAAGAATGATGTTGGACCCCCTACCTCAATCCCATATGCAAAAATTAACCCAAAATGAATCAAAGACCTAAATGTAAGAGCTAAATTATAAAACTCTTAGAAGAAAAAATAGGTGTAAATCTTCTTGACTTTGGATTTGTCAATGGTTTCTTGCATAGGACACCAAAGCACAAGCAACAACAAAAAAAATAGATAAATTGGGCATCATCAAAATTGAAAAATCATGTGCTGCAAAGGTCACTCTTGAGGAAGTAAAAAAGACAACTGACAGAATGGAAGAAAATTTTGCAAATAATATACTAGTGACTTGTAATATATAAAGAATTCCTATAACTCGATAATCAAAAACAAATAACCCAATTAAAAATGGGCAGAGGGGGACCTGGGTGGCTCAGTCAATTAAGCATCTGACTTCAGCTCAGGTCATGATCTCAGGGTACTGAGATTGAGCCCCATCTCAGGCTCCCTGCGCAGTGGAGAGTCTGCTTCTCCCTCTCCTTCTACTCCTCCCCCCCAATTTGTGCTCTCTCTCTCAAATAAATAAATAAATAAATAAAATCTTTAAAAGAGAAAATGGGCAAAGGATCTGAATAGACCTTTCTCTGAAGAATATATTAAAATGGCCAATAAGCATATGAAGAGATGGTCAGCATCATTAGTCATTAGGGAAATGCAAATCAGAACCACAATGAGACACTATTTCACACCCACTGGGATGGGTATTTAAAATGGGAAATAACAAGTGTTGGTAAAGATGTGGAGAAATTAGGGCACCTGGGTGGCTCAGTTGGTTAAGCAACTGCCTTCGGCTCAGGTCATGATCCTGGAGTCCCGGGATTGAGTCCCGCATCGGGCTCCCTGCTCGGCAGGGAGTCTGCTTCTTCCTCTGACTCTCCTCCCTCTCATGCTCTCTGTCTCTCATTCTCTCTCTCTCAAATAAATAAATAAAATCTAAAAAAAATAAATAAATAAATAACAAGTGTTGGTAAAAATGTGGAGAAATTAGAGCCCTCATACACCATAGACTGGTGGGACTGTGAAATGGTGTAACCATGTTAGAAAACAGTCTGGCAGTTCCTCAAGATGTTAAACAGAGTTACTGTATGACACAACAATCCCACTCCTTGGCACATTCCCAAGACAAACGAAAGCATGTCCATATACAAACTTGTGCATGAATATTCACAGCAGCATTATTCATAATAGGCAAAAAGTGGAAACAACACAGATGTCCATCAACTAATGAATGGATAAATAAAATGTGATCTATCTCCACAACAGAATATTATTCAGCCATAAAAAAAGAGAATGAAGTACTAATACGTGTACACGCTACAGTGTGGCTGAAACTTGAAACCATTATGCTAACTGAAAGAAGCCAGTAACAAAATAAAACCCATACATATTGTATGATTTCACATTTACATGAACTATCCAGAATAGGCAAATCCATAAAGAGACACAGTCAGTGGTTACCTAGGATTGGGAGGGTTGGGGGAAATAAGGAGTGACTGCTAATGGGTATGGGCTTCTTTTTGGGGTGATGAAAGTGTTCTGAAATTTATTATAGTCATGGTTGTGCAAGTTTGTGAATATACTAAAAAAACATCAAACTGCATACTTTAGATATATGGTGTGTGAATTATATCTCAATAAAAGCTGTTACTAAAAAAATTGTTGGAGGGATTCCAAACTTCAGCTTCTAGCAGAAGAAATACTTGGGAGGAAGTGTGATGGGAAATCTTTCTAGGACTCAGGAAATCATGTCAATCACCTTCTCTGCCAGTTGGTAAAATGTGCTGCGGAAAGGCATGGTCTTGCACGCAACAGGAGGCCCCCCAAATAGGTGATGGTAGAAAAAAGAGTTTTAGTGGTAATTAAGAAACTTTTTGAGAGGAAGTCAGGAAAACAATAGTGCATCACTAGTCAGTCTCTTTCCTGTAGTCAGAAAAGAAGGTATGGGAAAGGAAGTTGTCCTCGGTGTCCTCAGGGGGCATGCAAGATTTGGATGGGTGCTGACGTCAGGGAGAAACCTGATCTGAGCCAATACAGGGACAGAGGTGTTGGGGACGGTAAGAGCAGTTCAGAGAGCAGATGCAAAATCCCTATGGAAAGTGGAAATGTAAGTAAAGTGAAAGAGCTTTGCATCACCAAACTGTCAATATAGGTTACCTCCCAAGAGTGGGCTTGGAGTGGAAGGGAGAGGGCACTTTCACTTTTTATGGTGTTTTTCCTCCATGTAATTAGAATTTTTTTTTTTACAACAAACACATATTACTTTGTGATTCACAACATAAGAACAAGCTAGTTTGCTTTAGCAAGGTGAGTATGACTATTTAAATGAGAAAAAAATCAGGAAGAGAACCATGAAGCAGAAAGGAATGGAAACAGGAGAGGAAAAGAACAGAGAATGGGGGATGAAACTCTCACCACAATGGTATTTGGCAAAGAACATAAATACATTATTACTTCAAATTTTTTACTAAACTAGCTGCAGAAGAGTTTTTGTAGCACAGGAATAAAGACTGTGTCCCTGATTTTGTACCTGCCAATTTGAGTGATTTCTCTCAAGGTTATGTAATTAAAGGTGGACTAGAATTTTAGTAAAAGCAAGTTGGAATAGACAGGTTGGAATATTGAATGCCAAGCTAATATGTTAGTTTCTTCTGTAGACAATGAAAATTTCTTCAAGAATTTCAAGCAAGTGGAATTGCACTGGATAGTGACGTGGAGCAATGACTCCTGAACCTGGATGTGCATCAGAATCCTAGAGTTAGCTTTAAAAACGATATAGATTCTTGGGACCCTACCACCCTTCTTATTCAGTAGGTCTGGGCTGGGATCCAGGAATTTATATTTGTAAATCTCATGTGTTACAGATGCTCTATCATACTTAGGAATGGGTAGAGTATATGATAAATCAGAGTGCAGGAGATAATGCAAACAGGAAGACAGGAGGCTGCTGGAAAAGTTCAGGGTGCTGGAATACTAAACTGAAATGGTGGTAGATGAAAAGAATTAATATGACCATTGTTATGAAGACAGATTCAATACGGTGTGGTGAGTGCTTGAGTGTATGTCCCATGAGGCAAATATCACTTTGTCTTATTGACCATTGGATATCCCAGAACCTCACACAGTGTACCTGATGGAATAAACGCTCAATAATATTTGCTGAATGAATGAATGGGAGAAAGTCATAGCTGACTCCAAAGGTTTGAGTAGAGCAACTTTAGTATTAGTGGTACAGACATTTAGGGAATCTGTTTTCAGGAAAGAACAATTATAGACTTTCCATGGTTGAGTCAGAAAGTATGGTGAGATGTACAATGCCTTAGGGATTATAGGAGAATGGTACTTACACCCCTCTAAGGCAGTGTGACTGGGACAGTAGTGGGAAGAAGTCTGGAGAACTTTTTCAGTGACTATTCCGACTTTCAGTAACTGTTTGCAAAACTGAACTCTGGGAGACATTCAGTTGGTTTATGAGGACTTGCTGTGTTCTCTGACTGCAGGTGGAAGGTTCATAACTGGGTGGTTTTCCACACCTCCCCCTTTGTAATTTTCAGTTAAGTCAGCTGTAGTCTCCCCCTACCTTCATTCAGCATCCATGAAGGATCTGTCCTCTGGCCTCATTCACCCATTTACCAACTACATCTTAATTCCTTTCAATTCCCCTCTTACATCGTTCGAATCCCTCCTCTCCACAACCCCAGCCCCAACAACCAAAGACTGTTCCTGTATTTACTTGGCCTTTGACTTTTGTGGCCTGCTTCACCTTCAAAAAGAGATGGGGCTTCTGCTGCCTGGACCCTGAGCCTTCTTTCAGGTATGTTTGTGTTCCTTCTGCCTCTCTCTGCTCCTGGCTATCCTGCGAATCAACTTCCAGGCTGGGACCCCACCAGGCCTGCTTCATTCTTCCTAGAAGGAGGGTCCAACAATCAGGGAGCAGAGAGCTTTGAAAAAGACATGGCACATTTCCCTCCTCCTTATAAGACGATCAAAGACATGGACTAGACCTATGGTTCATTTCCAAGTAGCTGAATCACACACAGGTAGGTGGACTTATAGATCTCAGGAATCATAGGAATTGGTAATAATAATAATAATAATAAATTAATTAATAAGATTTTCTTTTAAATAAAATAAAGCAAAAAAGCTCAGCCTGGTAGCCAGGTGTCATGTTACATTGGAATTAGCTGTGTGACCGTAAGTCATTTCACCTTAAATGAGGTCAGTTTAGCTAACTGATGAATATTGTTCCTTCTAACTCTAATGTTCTTTGATCTAATAAATATATCCCTTTGTTTCTGCTCCCTCTTCCCTGAGGTGGAGGAGAGATTGGTATGGGGTGTACGGCCCCCCAAGATTGTGGAGAAGCACGGAAGTGGCACATCCTAGTTTCCCTGGTTACTGATGGGGGATGGGATGCCAGGAGGCCAGGTAGTCCAGCCAGGCTGAAATGGCTTACCTGAAAATGGTCTCCATAGCCAAGGCACCCAGGAGCCAAGTCTGGAGCCAAAGGAAGGTCAGAGGATTTGAGAACATGACAGTCATGAGTAACAGAGTCAGCACAAAATGGGAGGTGATATGGGAAAATTCCAGGTATATCGGCCTTGCTGTGAGTTGCAAACCTTTCATTTGTAGGTGGTTCATTCCACTCAATGGGCCCAGGATGGAGCTGGGCATGCTGACATCGTATCCTGGCTGCCTTGGCTACATCCAAGGATTTATTGAGTAACTACTATATTCTGATTTCCCTTCCTCACCTCCTGGCCCAAAGAAGTCACATTTTCTCAGGGTAGGACTGATAAAGGAGCTACATTTCTAGCTTTCAAAGGGAGTGATGGGCAATGCTATTTAAAGAACCTGAGGACAGGGTGATGTGTGTTTGTGGAACCAAGGAGGTAAGCCCCCTCTTGTCAGGGTGTACAAACTTCTGGGTCTTCAGAGACGGGAGGGCATCATATGTACAGGATGTCTCATTACATTCTGCTCCTTCCATTCTCTATCTACAAAGGATTGCCACTTAGGAAAACAAGGCTTTATGATATAAGGACCTGTTTGCCTATTTCAAATTGTTTTTTTCTCTCTTATCTCTTATCTCTCACTTTCTGTTTTTTTTTTTTAATCAACTTAAAAAAACAAAAAAACACTTTTTGGACCTTCAAGATGTTGCAAATTTTTCCCTATCATAAACATTACCATGATACACTGTGCTATACATACATCGTTGTCTATTTGTCCAACTAGTTCCTCAGAATAAATTCCTAGAAGTGCAATTGCTGAATCAAAACAAATGGATGTTTTGAAGGAATTTAATAAAATTTACCAAATTGCCCTCCAGAATTGTAACAATATACATGCCATCAGCTGTATTAGGATAGTACCCTTCCCAGATGCAGCAAATATTTTCACATCTTTGTCAGTCTGAAAGGTTAAAAAACATATCTTCTTCTTAAATTAATTTCATTTGCAGTTACCGAAGATTTTTTTTGTTACATATGTTTATTGTCCATTTTAATTCCTTCTTTTGTGAGTTTCCTTTTCATGTTCTTTGCCTATTTTTCTTTTACAACATTAAGCTTTATCTTATAAGTAAGCTTTTGATTTCTTAAGACTATTAACCCTTTTTCCACCATTGCAAGTATTTTTTTAGTTTGTGGCATTCATTTTGCTTTGTCCTTTTTTTTTTTTTTTAAAGATTTTATTTATTTATTTGAGAGAGAGAGAATGAGAGACAGAGAGCATGAGAGAGAGGAGAGTCAGAGGGAGAAGCAGACTCCCTGCCGAGCAGGGAGCCCGATGCGGGACTCGATCCTGTGACTCCAGGATCATGACCTGAGCCGAAGGCAGTCGCCCAACCAACTGAGCCACCCAGGCGCCCTTGCTTTGTCCTTCTTGATCATATAACATTTTATTATTTTTGTTTAGACAAATCTATCTGATATTTGCCTTTAGAAAAGAAAAATCCTGAAGGAAGCCAGAGGGGAAAAACACCTTAATTACAGAGGAACAACGATAAGAATCACATCAGACTTCTCCTTAGAAACCATACAAACAAGAAGAGAATGGAATGAAATAATTAGTGTGTTGAAATTTAAAAACCACCGAATTGTATCCTGTAACATTGTCTTCAAAAGTGAAGGGGAAATAAAGGCTTTTTCAGACAAACAGAAGTAAGGGAATTTGTCACCAGCAGACGGGCCCTTGAAAAAAATGTTGGAAGTTCTTCACAGAGGAGGAAAACTATATAATAGGCCAGAAACTCGAATCTACATTTTAAAAAAGAGAGAAGGATGTTAGGCAAAAAACTAATGAAAGTAAAATGAAATCTTATATTTTTGTTATTCTTAATTAATCTAATAGTTAGCTGCTTGTTTAAGAGAATAACCATAGCAATAATGTATTGGGTAACCATAGCTTATGAGTAAGTGAAATGAATGACAGCAAATTATAAGAGACAAGAGGGCAAAACTGGGAATACTCTGTTATAAGGTACTCATCCTGCCAATGAGCAATACAATGTTATTTTAAAATAGACTTAGATTAGTTGTAAATGTATATTGCAAACTTCAGGGCAAACTTTTTTTAAAGATTTTATTTAGTTATTTATTTGACAGAGAGAGAGAGAGAGCAAGCACAAGCAGGGGGAGCGGCAGGCAGAGGGAGAGGGAGAAGCAGGCTCCCCACTGAGCAGGGAGCCCAATGTGGGGCTCAATCCCAGGACTCCAGGATCATGACCTGAGCCGAAGGCAGACATTTAACTGACTGAGTCACCCAGGCACCCCCAAGGCAAACATTTTTTTAAAAGTTTTAAAAAGGGATAATTAATGTGTTAAGAGAAAATGGAATAATATAAAATACCCAATTAAGAACAGAGAAGGCAGAAAAAGGGGAAAACAAGAAACAAAGAACAAGTGCAATGAATAGAAAACAGTTGCAACTATGGTAGATATTAATCCAATTATATCAATAATCATTTTATTTTGTTATTTTCATTTTTTTAAGGTTTTATTTTTAAGTAATCTCTACACCCAACATGGGGCTTGAACTCACAACACTGAGATCGAGAGTCACATGCTCTTCAGACTGAGCCAAACTGGTGCCCCAATAATCATTTTCTTCTTTTTTTTTTTTTTAAGACTATTTATGAGAGAGAGAGAGAGAAAAATATCACAAGCAGGGGTTAAGGATAGAGGGAGAAGCAGACTCCCTGCTGAGCAGGGAGCCAGATGCGGGACTCGATCCCAGGACTCTGGCATCATGATCTGAGCTGAAGGCAGACACTTAACCAACTGAGCCCCCCAAGTGCCCCCAATAATCATTTTCTTTTTTCTTTTTAAGATTTTATTTATTTACTTGAGAGAGAGAGCGCACATGAGAGGGGGGAGGGCCAGAGGGAGAAGCAGACTCTCTGCTGAGCAGGGAGCCCGATGTGGGATTCGATCCTGGGACTCCAGGATCATGACCTGAGCCGAAGGCAGTCGCCTAACCAAATGAGCCACCCAGGAGCCCCCCCAATAATCATTTTCAATGAGAACAGAAATGTACCAATTAAAAGAGACTGAAAGGGTGGCTAAAAACCATGTATTATCCATAGGAGGCCCACTTGAAGTATAAAGACACATCCAGATTAAAAGTAAAGGGATAGATGTGTGCCTGGGTGGCTCAGTTGGTTAAGCGACTGCCTTCGGCTCAGGTCATGATCCTAGAGTCTCAGGATCGAGTCCCACATCGGGCTCCCTGCTCAGCAGGGAGTCTGCTTCTCCCTCTGACCCTCTTCCCTCTCGTGCTATCTCTCATTCTCTCTCAAATAAATAGATAAAGTCTTTAAAAAAAAAAAGTAAAGGGATAGAGAAAGATATACCATGGGAACACTAATCAAAAGAAAGCTGGAGTAGCTGTATTAAATTCAAAGCTGCCTTCAGAACATGAAAAACTATCATAACAATATCAATAATATCAAGGAAAATTATTAATAATAAGGGGTTCAATTCTCCAAGAAAACATACTAATCCTGAATTTGTATGCATCTAACAACTTAGCATCAAAATATGTGAAGCAAAACTGATAGAACTGGAAGGAGAAATAGATGAATCCACTCTTATAGTTGGAGATTTGAATACCCCTCCATTAGTAACTGACACATCCAATAGGCAGAAAATTGGTAAGGATATAGTTGAACTGGAGCCATCAATCAACTGGAACTAACTGACATTTATAGAATATTTTATCCCACAAAAGCAGAATAAGTCTTCTCAAGCCTACATGGGACATTCACCAAGATAGAATACATTCTGGGCCATAAAACACACATCAACAAATTTAGAATAAAAATCATACAAAGTATGCTCTCAAACCACAATGGAATTAAACTAGAAAATCAGTAACAGAAGGATAGGTGGAAATTACAAAATATTTGGTGATTAAACAACACGCTTCTATTTTTTTTTTTTTTTATTTGAGAGAGTGAGAATGAGAGAGAGACTACATGACGGGGGGAGGGTCAGAGGGAGAAGCAGGCTCCTCGCTGAGCGGGGAGCCCGATGCGGGACTCGATCCAGGGACTCCAGGATCATGACCTGAGCCGAAGGCAGTCGCTTAACCAACTGAGCCACCCAGGCGCCCCATGCTTCTATTTTTTTTAAAGTATTTATTTATTTGAGAGAGAATGAGCAGGGGGAGGGGCAGAGAGAGAGGGAGACAAGCAGACTCCCGGCTGAGCTGGGCTGGTCAGGGGCGGGGAGTGGGGGGGGGGGGGGGCGGTTTCTATCCCAGGACCCTGAGATCATGACCTGAGCTGAAATCAAGAATCAGATGCTCAACCAACTGAGCCACCCAGGTGCCCCACAACACCCTTCTATATAACACATTGGTCAAAGAATAAATCTCAAACAATATTTTAAATATTTTGAACTAAATGAAAATACAACTTAACAAAATCTGTGGGGTGCAGTGAAAGCAATGCTAAGAGGGAAATTTATAGCATTGAATTCATATATCAGAAAAGGAGAAAGGTCTAGATTAATAATTTAAGCTTCTTAGGACACTAGAGATTTCAGGAAGGTAATTATTCTACTACTAAAAAAACTAAGCAGAAATGAGCTTCGAACCACCTAATTCTTATGTTTGCTCATGCCATTATTTTCTCTGGGTCCAGAATTAACTGTTTCATCTGGTTATTGATCCATGTTATATAAGGCTAATACTAATGCAAATAGTTCTTCAATCTCTGCTGTCACCACAGGGAGCTGCTGCACTGATAATTCAAATTATCAGACAAATTTGTACCTGATATGCATATTTTGGGGGGTTGAGGAATTTCTGGCCTGAAGATTAATTTTAACCAGTTGGACTTGATCTTGCAGATTACATGTTTTCATTAATATTGGGGCTGCCTACAGAAAAACTTCTCCCTACTGAACTGCTATGAGTATTTTGGAATTTTCTGATTCTGAAAGTAATATGAACTTATTGTAGAAAACTTGCAAATTGACAAGAACTTTTGTTTGTTTTTGCCGAGTGAGTGACGGTTGTATGCATATTTGGAGAAGTGAATTGTTCTGCATAAGAAAGGGAGAGCGATCTGGAAGCCTGGGATGGGCAAGCTCTGGAATTGAAAAATCAGACACCAGCCTGTCTGGTGCTACCCAGGGAAAGACAACAAAGAGGAAACCTTGTGTGGCTTATAGCTGGAGAGAATTGAGGGATGAGGCATGTATTAGGGTTACCCAGAAAATCAGAACCAATAGGATATATGCATAAAGAGATATATAACCAACAGAATATATATTAAGTGATAGGTATGTTACCCAGTAGGATATATATAAAGAGACTTACTGTAAGGATTTGACTCATAGGGTTCTAGAGACTGAGAAGTCCTATTACTTGCTATCTGCAAGCTGGAGACTCAGGAAAGCTGGTGATATAGTTCCAGTCCAAGTCAAAAGCCCTGAGAACAAAAAGAATTGATGGTCTAAGTTCTAGTCCAAGTTTGAAGGCCCAAGAACCAGAGATCTAATGGAGTGAGTTCCAGAGGGCAGGAGAATACCAATGTCCAGCTCAAGTAGTCAGGCAGACAAAAGAAAATCTCCCTTCCTCCACCTTTTGCTGTATTCAGACCTTCAGTGGATTATATAACACCCACCCACATTGGGGAGGGCCATCTGCCTTACTCAAAGTCTACAGATTCAGATGCTAATCTCTTCTGGAACATCCTCACAGACACACCTAGAAATAATGTTAACTAGTTATCTGGGTATCCTGTGGCCCAGTCAAGCTGATACATAAAATTAACCATCACAAGACACACCTGAAGGATATATTTGAGTTGCTCTGAACTGTGCAGTGTAAAACTCTCACCTGTCTTTCCTATGGAATCTTCAGTCAAAATCAACACTTGGTCCTGTTGTACTCCTCCTGGGGAATGAAAGAGGTACTGAGTCACTTCAGTGATAGGTTGAAGGCTATGACAGAACCTTGGAGTTAGCCCTAGGGACTTAATAGGGAAAATTTTTTAAAGAAGAAAAGGTAAAAGCTCTTCACAGAAATGACCAGTATTGACCTGGTGGTATTTTTCCCTCCTTCTCTTATGTATGTATATATGTATATGAGTATATATATAATAAAGCTGGGACTGCATTATATAAATAGGTTTCCATTCTATATTTTTTTTACTGAACATTGAATCATAACTATTGGGGAGCCTGGGTGGCTCTGTCGGTTAAGCGTCTGCCTTTGGCCCAGGTCATGATCCCAGGGTCCTGGAATCCAGCCCGCATCAGGCTCCTTGCTCAGCAGAGAACCTGCTTCTCCCTCTCCCTCTGCCCCTCCCCCTTGTTAGTGTGTGCACACACGTGTGCGCACGCGCTCTATCTCAAATAAATAAATAAAATCTTAAATAAATAAATCATGACTATTGGATAATATTAAATATTCTTCAAAAACCTGATATTTATTGGTTGCATAATACTTCATCAATGTTGATATACCAAAGTTTATTTACTTCTCTATTATATGTATTTATCAGTTTTCAACTTTTTATTATTATAAGAACTCTAGCATGGATATCTTTTAATGTAAATCTGCATGGGCATCTACAATTCCTTCCTTAGGATGGAGTTTAGGAAGTTGACAGGCAGGAAGTTTTTTGAGATCCTTGATCCATTCTGCTATTTTGCCAAAACACCTTTCAGAATGGGTGATTTTCACTCTCACTAGCACAACAAAAAGATTATTTTACCTGTTTTTGTACTTTATATAAATGGAATTATAAGGTGTGTACTGTTTTGCGTCTGGCTCCTTTCCCACAATATCTGTTTATGAGATTCATTCATGTTGTCGCATATAGTTGTAGATTGTTTCTTCTTATTGCTGAGGGAATTCCATTGTGTGAATATATGACAATTTATTTATCCATTGGTGAGCATTTGGGCATTTTCCCATTTGGTACTACTATAAATAGTGCTGCTATGACATGTCTTTTGGAGAATGATATATGTCCATATTTCTGCTGGATAGTTATGTAGGAGTGGAATTGCTAAACATATATATGTATATGTGTGTGTGTGTGTGTGTGTGTGTGTATATATATATATATATAGCTTTAATAGATATTGTCAAACAGTTTTCCAAAGTGGTTGTACCAATTTACATCCCATCAGTCATGTATGAGAGTTACAGTTGCTTCATATCCTTGCCAACATTTAGTATCATGTCTTTTCAATTTTAGCCATTCTGATGGGTGTGTAACAGAATCTCATTGTAGTTTTAATTTGAATTTTCCTGATGACTGATATTAAGGTCCTTTTCATATGTCTCTTGGCCATTTAGATATATTCTTTTGCAAAGTATCTTTTCAAATCTTTGCTCTTCTTTCTGTTCAGTAAGTTGGATATATACATGCATTTAAATATCTTTTGTCAGTCAGTGGATTCCCTTTTTGCTCTGTCAGTAGTATCTTTGGATGGACAGAAGTTTTTTATTTAAAATGGTCAATTGATCAATTTTTTTCTTTAATGGTTAATGCTTTTTGTGATTGCTTAAATCTTTGCCCATTCCAAGAACATAAAAGTGTTCTTCTATGTTTTCCTCTGAGAGTTTTATTTTTTTTTCTCTTTCATATTTAGATCTGTAATCCATTTGGAATTGATTTTTGTGTATGGTATGAGGTATGGGTCCAGATACATTTTATTCCGTACAGATAGTCAATGCACCCAGCATCATTTAATGGAAAGAACACCTTTACGCGCTGCCTACCATATTTATTGCCTTTGTCATAAATCAGATAACCATATATATGTGGTTCTGTTCCATTGGGTGACTGTTTTTTGTATTGTTGAGACAATATCACAATGTCTTAATTACTTTAATATCTAATGGTGTAAGTCCTTCAGCTTATTTTTCAAGATTGCCCTGTTTGCCCACTTTTACAACAGGATATTAGGGATTTTTTTCTTATTGCTATGTAAGAATCCCTTACCAGTGAAGCATATTAATCCTTGCCTGTTAAATGTGTTATAAATATCTTCCCATTTGTGATCTGACTTTTTATTTTATTTAGTTTCTCTTGTCATAGAGAAGTATTAAATTCTTACAAAGCGAAGTCTAGACATTTTGTGATTTTTTTTCTCCTCCAGTATGTTTATGATTACAAAGTTTGTCCCCAATCCCAATGAAGTTTAAATGCAATGTTTATAGTCACAACATGGAGCGTGTGTGACTACATGAAAATATCTTTTCTACAAAATAATCGATAATCTTGCTTTCTTTCTAGAGAAGGAAGTTAAGGTTCAGGGAGGGCGACAGGGGGATATCACTCCTGCTCAAAATCAGGAGAATGAGAATTCTGAGAAAGCTTTTGTTTATTTCCTGAATTCCAGTCTCATGGGTCAATTACCCCTAATAGAAAAAAAATGTCCCCCTGATTTCATCTGATTGCAATTGACCCAATCAACAGAGTGGATTGCTGTGTTGGTGTTAGAAAGAGTTAGTGGGCCGTTGGTTTTAAAGACTGGAGCCGAGAGCCTGCAAAGACAGAGCAGTGTCCTTGTCTTGAGAAGGACTGTCGTGTGGCTCACAGGAGGCTGCCGGGGAGGTACTGGCCAAATCAGAGAGGTTTATAAATATGCCTGACCAACGTAGTTGTGGCAGCTCAGCTCACAGAATTCCTTGTGTTTGCATCTGTTCTGGAAGCCGAGAGCAGGAAAAAAAGGTAAGGTAATGTGGTTATTTGATTTCTTTTTCACAAAACCAAATCCTTGTAGTGATTATTAAGCGGCACAGTAGAAGCCCAAATGATGAGGCTGAAATATGGTTTGCATTCTAGCTTTATTTTGATCCTGTGCTCGTTTTTTTTCTTTGCAGGGGAAAAAAGGGAAGCCATAACCACCCCCCACCCTCCCCACCCCCTCCACCCCACCCCCCGCACTATGTGTGTGTACTTAATCCATGGCCAAAGAGAGTTTATGGAAAAGTTTGCCATGTGCCAGTGAAGCGTTTTATTTTTCATCATTTTAAAAACAAAAACATTAACGAAAACAAAATCTTTCCTCTCCTCCCACCAAAAAAAAAAAGAAAAAGAAAAAGAAAAACCCACAGAGCCATAGAGCTGCTCCCCTCAATATGAAAGTTTTCATAACTTAGTCCTTCCCCAAAATTAATGCATAGGACTTATTGCAGTTATGAAACATTGAAAACTTGGGCTTTTCAGCCACTTAATGTCCTGTTCAGATATCCTTGGAGGAAAGCCAAAAGGGATTAAAATCTTCTTCTGAAAAACTAAAAGATGATTGATTATCTCCTTTGGCTTTACAGTGTGACTCTACAGCTCTAGCTTTTGGAAAAGCTAGAATAAACCAGTTTAGATGGCGACAGTTTTTTTCCTTCTTCAAATTATGTTAAATTATGTTCAGATACTCACAGACGCTCTCCTATTTGAGATTAACTGCAGTGAGGTGCCGCCTTTGTAGACTGTTATTTTAATGGTGAAGAGGAAGCTCCATTGCCCTTAGATGAGTCCCCCATCTACTGTCTAAAACCTGTAAGTTCATACTAGAGTTTCACCTTTTAATGAGGTTTTCCCAGGATAAAATGCAAATACTCTTTAAAGTTAATACTACTCATTGCTACCTCAGCACGAATCACTATACCTGGCCTACTCTCCAGGGCTAGTTTTGACAGGAAAGAGGTACGGACTCTGCTGGGAGCAAATCTCACCTGAGAGGGCTGATAAGGAAGCCAGAAGAAGCAGAGAGAAGGCACAATGCAGGCTCATCTACTTCAAAAATACACCTTCGTTTTATGCCTCCTTTCTCCTTGCAACAAGATAAATGATTTTTTTCTCTTAGGAGAAAGTTGGGGTAAGGATTGAAAACTCTATTTTGGGAAGGGAAAGACTCTGGAACTGAGACTCCTGGCAGGAGACACACTCAGGGTCCCTCGAGACTGAGAAGTCCTCTTGCGCGATCTCTGCAGAGAAAGCCCAAGGCTCCCAAAGCCTGTGTCAGGGCCTGTCCCTGGCCCAGCCACTGAGCCTCAGGCCACAGGTCAAGTATTTGGGACCTCGTCTGTGTTCTGATCCAGGCAAAGGCACACCCATCCACTTGCTCTACTGTTAGAGGAGTTTTCACAAACCTCCGTCTCTCACCTCTTCTGGTTGATCTTCTATGAACAATTGATTAGAAATCAGATCTTTCCTGGAGAACAAAGATTACAAGATACTAGATATTTATAAACTAGGATAAAGGTGTTTAGTTAATCATATCCTAAATAAGAGGAAAATATATTTGATCTTCTCCCAAAACCAAATAAATATTAATTAACTTAGAAACATTTCAAATTTCTCTTTTCAAAACAGTGAAGTCATTATTTTTTTTAAAAGTTGAATTATGGACGCAGAGTAATACAACTTTGCATGTAGGTTCAAAAAGTCTTTGAGTCCCTCTAAAATACCTAGGTGAAGACAATACTTTGTGCATAGTAGGTACTTTACTCAATAGTAATCAATTAACCATGTTTACTGACTCTCTTCCCTCTTAGTCTGCTGCATGTTTCTGAAGTAAAATGAGACCATCACCAGAGCTCAGCTACTCTCAGCATTCCCAGAGTCACAAATTCCCACCAGAGTCAAACCAAACTGAAGAAAAATAGAAAGGAGTATATGAACCTCTGGTGTTTTTGAGTTTTGACCTCTATAATTTTGTGACCACTATTTGATTTGAAGGCTTAAAACTGTGTCCACTTTTTAAAGAAATGTGGATAAAATAAATTAACTTTATTTTTTAAAAAGATTTTTATTTATTTGACAGAAAGGGAGAGAGAGCACAAGCAGGAGGAGTGGCAAACGGAGGGAAAGGGAGAAGCAGACTCCCTGCTGAGGAGGGAGCCCAACATGGGGCTCGATCCCAGGACCCTGGGATCATGACCTGAGCTGAAAGCAGTCACTTAACCGACTGAGCCACCCAGGTGCCCCAAAATAAATTAACTTTAAAAAAATACTAAAATTCCTAAAGTACTTACTGGTCTAAAGAAGCAAAATCAAAACTAAAGTCCAAATAATGTTTTGAAGGACCCAGGTGCCATGAAGAGTAAATCTGACCCTAAGTCCTACCCAAGTTGACAAAGAAAACGTCTTTTCCTTCTACCTTCTCTGGAAACACCCCTCTGTCCCCTGCCTTAATCTAAGGTAAAGGCTAACACCAGGATATGAGCCTAGGGATCAAGGAGAAACCAGAAAGTGGACACACTTAGACGTCTCATTGCCTACCTGAACATCATGGGTCCATATATAGTTTTTTATTTCTGGAAATTTGACATCAGAATTCATTGGGGACATCTCCATGTTATAAAGATGGAAGGGGAGGCCTAGGTTTGGCCTAGGTTTGGCCTAGGTTTGACCCTTGATTTAGACTATAATGATAATGATAAATATAATAATAATGAGTATTTATCTCATTCAATGATCACAATGTCTCCCATGGGGTAAGATAATACCCTTATCTAAGAATGATATTGAAAATAATTAACAACTGGTGTGCCTGGGTGTCTCAGTCGGTTAAGCATCCGACTCTTGATTTCAGCTCAAGTCATGATCTCAGGGTCATGAGATTGAGCCCTGCCTTGGGCTCTGCACTCAGTGGGGAGTCTGCTTGAGATTCTCTCTCTCCCTCTCCCTCTGTCCTTCCCCGCCCCCCTGCTCACACTCACTGTCTCTCTTGCTCTCTAAAATAAATAAATAAGTAAATAGAAAATAACTGACAACTGATATGACCAATCAATTAGAACAAAGAATAGGTGCATGGTGGTTGAAAACTGACCTGCTGTGATCATCCCCACGTTAACAGATTTGGGAACTGGGACTTAGGATAAGGTAGTAAATTACCTTAGGTTATACAAACGGTACACAAAGTAGAGCTGGGATTTCTGACTCTAGAGCCCATCCTTTTAGCAACTCGATATATGCTTCTTTAAGCCAGAGGGACTTTGTTTCAGTAGCAGACTTAAACCCCTACCAGTTGCCCAGCCACAAGCATGTCTGGCCAAGAGCAATCCATTCATACCACTTCCAAAAGCATTCAAAACACAGGTGAGCCACAGTTTAGAAATAGTTCAGTATGTTAATAGTTACATTGCAAATAACTTAAATCGGAAGGAAATGTGAACTCCTTTGACTACTCTCTAACTTGAATCCTTTCCCCTGCTCTATGCCTATGGCTCATCCCCACCCTTCCTCGCCTGCTCTGTCTCCGCTCTAACGTCGGTTGATTGTGAAGTCTTCCTGACCTCCCATAGATTCAGAAGAGAGCAGCTTCTGCCCTGAGTTTCCTATCTCTCTTGCCTTGCTTTATGTTTCTCCATAGCACTTAACACCATCTGACACACTGTGTTTGAATTTATTTTTTACCTCCTCCAGTTGGAATGCGAGCTCCACGATGTTAAGGACTTTGTCTTGCTGGCTGCTATACGCCTCAGCACCAAAGCACTTGCTGAATGACTGAACAGATAATACTGTTCACAGTAGAGAGGCCACACGGTACAACAGTAAACACATTGGATTTAGAATGAGAGGTGGGTTCGAATCCCACGTCTGCCACCTATTAGTTGTGTGACATCACACAAGCTAACCACTTGAAGCCTTGGAGGCTTCAGGAAGAGCAAAGGCCCTGAGATGGGAGCACGCCGAGCAGGGCAGGGTGGCCGCGGTCCCTGCAGCGCAGAGTAGGCCGCATGTGGTGAAAGGTGAGAGAGGTAAAGATTGGGGGGCTGGGTTTTGTGGACTATTTTAAGTACTTTGGGTTTTGCTGTGAGTGAGAAGGGAGGCCAGTCAGAGGATATGACACAGAGGAAAAATGCTATCTGTTGTAACTTTTACAGAGCCTGCTTAAGGGCAAGGGCAGAGGCAACTATCACAATAAGCCAAGTGAGAGACGATAGTGGTGTGGCCAGGTTAAATGCTAAATAAAGGTGGTGAAAGATTGTCAGATTCTGAATGTATTTTGAAGACATAACCAACAAGATCTGTTGATGGCTTGGGTGTGGAATGTGAGAGGAAGGGGAGAGTCAACAAGGACTCCAAAGATTTGGGGGAGGACTGTGGGAGGAGCAGGTATGGGATGGGTAGTCAGAAATTTGGTTTTGGTTCAGTTAAGTTCGAGAAGCTTATTAGACATCTAGGTAGAGATGTCAGGCTGTGAGTGGGACAGACAGACAATTCAGGCATGCTTGGAGGAGGTACAGGCTAGAGATATAAATTGAAGTATTGTCAACAGATAAGCCAGAAGTTTCTGTCCTGGCTACTAATAAGAATCACCTAAGGATCTTTAAAAAAAGTTTTTATAATTGTGGTAAAATGCACATAACATAAAACTTATCACCTAATGATCTTAAAAAAATACATGGGTTTCAATCTGGACCAATGGAATGAGAACTTCTTAGGGTAGGGACTGCTAGGCACCAGTATTTTTAACAAATATACCAAATATTTAGAACTTGGGAAGATGAGGAGAAACCATAAAGGAAAGAGGAAAGGCACAGCCTATGAAGTAGGAAACCAGACAAGTGGAATATCCCCAAAGCCAAGTGCAAAAAGTATTTCCAGAAGACAGTAATAATAACTGTCATATACTTACTGATAGGTCAGGTAAGATGAGGACTAAAGAAAAATCATCAAACTTAGCAAAATGTAGTTCTTCATTTTCCTTGACAACTCTTCTTGAGGTGTGTTGAAGAGAGGTTTTTTTATTGATAGGCACTATCATATTTATTTATATTAAAAATAATGTCTAGTAGTTAAAAAGAACACCTTTTGACAGCAAAGCCCATTAGAAGTTTTCAGTCCTGCTGTGTCTTGCTCATGCATCACCCGTGACTCAATAGTCAGA
Source organism: Mirounga leonina (assembly GCF_011800145.1). NCBI lineage: Eukaryota > Metazoa > Chordata > Mammalia > Carnivora > Phocidae > Mirounga > Mirounga leonina. The sequence continues at coordinate 64,075,860 of NW_023270305.1, forward strand.
ACAAGGTCAGTTGGTGATTTGGTCCCAGACTGAGTCTCCTGCAGATGATGTAGAACTATGCAGGACCTCTTCTCTGACATGGAATGAAAAAGGATCTTTCAACTTCATTATCAAGGAGATGGGATACTAAACTCAGCCAGCCACTCCTAGGAACCATCCAAAGTAAGGCAGAGGGGACTACTTATAAAATGACAGACAAGAGTAGTCATTAAGAGGGCACCTGGGTGGCTCAGTTGGTTAAGCGACTGCCTTTGGCTCAGGTTATGATCCTGGAGTCCCGGGATCGAGTCCCGCATCGGGCTCCCTGCTCAGCAGGGAGTCTGCTTCTCCCTCTGACCCTACCCCCTCTCATGCTCTATCTCATTCTCTCTCTCAAATAAATAAATAAAATCTTAAAAAAAAAAAAGTAGTCATTAAGAAAACAGAACTCTTTCCCTTTTTTTATTTGAGAAAATGCCCTCACCTCTTCCCTGAAACACCAAACAAACGTTTAACTTAAATAATGCTTTAAAACTTAACAAATTTGAGCTTTGCCAGACCCTGAAACAGGGAATTCAAAGACTTGAGCCATCCATTGAGAAAGATCTGCTGCTCAAGTTCAAGTCCATGTCTTCTAGATGTTTCTTCCTATCATCCAGAGTCACTTCCATCTTGCTGACCCTGAATCTGCCCTCAATTTATTCATGAATCTGGTTGGAGGCATCCACTGCTTACCAAAAGGCTTTCTCCGACCCACACTAAGGAGCTAATGCTTTTCCCTACTTCACATTCTCAAGGGAGAGAAGCTCTGATGAGGAGCAAGGACAAAACCAAGGATATATGTAGAACATAATGTGGGGACTGTATTAGAATGATGTAAAATTCTCATCCTCTTTGTTATTCACTCACTTCTTCCTCTGGACTGTGTATCTAGAACGGGCACCTAACAGTGCCTCCTGTCCCTAGAGCAGGATTCACTAGAAGACATACAGGCTTCTCTATAGGGCCTGGAGGTCTTCAAGTCCATATTGTCCTGCCCAGTTCATCAGAACAGGAGACAAGATTGGGACCTAAGGCTGAAACTTTAGTGAGTAATAAAGCGGGAATTTTCCTAGGGCAGATGTTCTCAGTGTGGGGGCTATCTCTGTGGTATGTCTCTCCAAAATTCTTATGTTGAAACCTTAATCACTAGTGTGATGGTATTTGGAGGTAGGGCCTTTGGCAGGTAATTAGAATCAGAATAAGTCGTGAGAGCAGAGCCCTCCTGATTGGACTAATGCCCTTATAGGAAGTAACACAAGAGAACCACATCCCCCCCAATATGAGGTCACAGAAAGATGGTGGCCATCTGCAAAATAGGAAGAAGGCCCTCACCAGACACCAAGTCTGCCAGCACATTCATCTTAGACTTTCCAGCCTCCAGAACTGTGAGGAAATCAATTTTTGTTGTTTAAACCACCCAGTCTATGGGATTTCATAAGAGCAGCTCAAGCTAAGACACTATGGATACCTTGGATGGTTCAAGGGCTTGACACACCCTTGGAAATTATAATTAACATTTTTCAGAAAAGGGTCCATAGTTCTCTTCAGAGATTCAAAAGATTAAATCTGTGACCCCCCAAAAGATTATAGACCACTGACTTGGAGTGACTCTTGTGTTTTCACCCTGTAGGATTACAGGAAACTTTGGGATTAGGAACCCCAGTCTTGGCCCTCATTCGTACTTGAAGAAAGGACCAATATCTAGGAGTATTAACAAATATGAAATAAGAAAGATTCAAGAGGATATACACATATTCTTTGTCCAATATTGTTAATACCCACCCACCTGAGAAAGTTTATTATTTACAATAAAATATAGAGTCCAATCTGTAGGGCTCCTTTACCAATAAGCTTTTTTTTTTTTTGGTCAGAGAGAGAGAGAGAGCACAAAGCAAGGGGAGCAGCAAGCAGAGGGAGAAGCAGGCTCCCGACTGAGTAAGGAGCCCGACCCAGAACTCGATCCCAGGACCCCCGGGATCACGACCCGAGCTGAAGGAGCTGAAGGCAGACGCCTAACCCACTGAACCACCCAGGCGTCCCTCCCTATGAGCTTTTAATAATATCAACCTCGGATTCCAAGGAAGCTAAGTCATTGGGCCTCACCTTATCCCTGCTTCCCCTCCTCCTCCCATACCACTCCCATATTATTTGGCTCTGTATTCCAAAGCCAAATATAGGGGTTTTTTGGTGGTTAATTGTGATTAATTTTCTATTCCACAGAGTGTATCCATAGAGCAGGAAATGCAATTTTGGAGCAAGAAGTGGTCTGCCTTTTTTGCATTGTACGGACTGTACAGCAAGGGTCAGGGGACCAGAATGAGTATTATTGTAGCCCTGAGAGAAAAGCTTTTCAGAAAAGGAGATCAAGAAAAATATGACTCATCATGGATGAACCTTGAAAACATTATGCTAAATGAAAGAAACCAAACACAAAAGGCCACATTTTGTATGATTCTATTTACATGAAATGTGGAAAATAGGCAAATCCATAGAAACAAAATAGATTAGTGGTTGCCAGAGGCTGAGGGAAGGGGGGATAGGGAGTGACGGCTAATGGGTATGGGGTTTCTTTTTGGGGTGATGAAAATGTTTTGGAATTCGTGGTGATGGTTGTAAAACTTTGCAAATAGACTAAAAACCAATGAGTTGTGCACTTTAAAAGGGTGGATTTTATGATATGCTAATTATAGCTTAATTTTTAAAAGAAGAGAAAAGATGTGACTCAGAAAGGATTCGTCACAACTATGGCTCGATCGCTTATTTGGCAGTTAATTTGAGGGCATAGTCTTGAGATATTTCTCATGTGTGGAGTTCTAAGCTTTTATCCTCTCCTCCACACTAGTAGAGATCTTTTTATTGCTTCTTCTGTTTACAAAAGCAATACATGTGCATTTTTTAAAATTCTGAAAATACAAGAGGACATAAAGAATAAAATAACTTGGGGAAAAAAAAAAAAACACGCCACCCAGAGAAGGTCAATATTAACATTTTGGTGTACATTTATCCAGATTATTTTTCTATGCATATGTAACAGGGAAAATATTTTAGAATTAATGTGTTTTTCTCTTGTGCACTTCCTTGTATGTCAGCACCCATCATTCTGTACCAAGCATCCTCTTTCCTTAAACCATTGGATTCTTACAGCAGGAATGCAGAGTGGAAGAAAGAGTCCATGTTCCCTTGTTGACTTCTAAAATAAGATTTTTGATTAGACATGAAGAGTTTTGAAAGTCCAACGTTGAGGGCGCCTGGTGGCTCAGTTGGTTAAGCGACTGCCTTCGGCTCAGGTCATGATCCTGGAGTCCCGGGATCGAGTCCCGCATCGGGCTCCCTGATCAGCAGGGAGTCTGCTTCTCCCTCTGACCCTCCTCCCTCTCATGCTCTCTGTCTCTCATTCTCTCTCTCTCAAATAAATAAATAAAAAATCTTAAAAGAAAAAAAAAAAAGAAAGAAAGTCCAACGTTGGTAACAGACCAGATTTTTTTTAAATGCTTTTATTTCTCATCAACCTAAGAGACACAGGCAGAGTTTTACTGAAAGTCAGGAGTAGGGAAACTCCAAGGATGGGGACATGCACTGGGGGGAGGGGGACGACTTTGGTTTGAGGATAATGGGGGGTGGGGGGAGTGGGCAGAAGGACCTCGGGGAAGGGGAGGTAGACAGGTGTATTCTGACCGGTACTCTCCGGACTGAATTCCTGGAGGGGAAAGCGTGTTGGGCAAATCGACAGGTAAGCTAAAGGCCAAGGAGACTTTGCCCTGGCCGCCCAAAGAAACCTGGGAGGAGACCGCCGCTCAGGGAGATCCCACGCCAGGCTGCGCCGCTGGGGAGCAAGAAAAGGACCGTGCGCTGCGGCTGCTTAGATGAGGCAGAGCAGCAGTCCCAAACCGGTCTGGGGTCCCCTGTGACCTAGCAGGGACCCCTCCAGGGGGAAATCTAAAACTTGGAGCAGCCAGTGTGCCTCGACCAGACCAGCGCCCCCAAGCCCCCCACTCCCGCCACCGTCTCCGCACAGCCCATGTCTGCGGGAGGAGGAGAAAGAGCCTTGTGAAGGGAATTGGACTTTGAATTGATGAATATTTACCTGATAGAGACCACTTTAAATCAAAATAGACCGTTAAACCCTGAGAGACTATTTAATCTGGAGAAGACCGAGATAACTTTAATTGGAAGGGTGGGAGTGTGTGAGAAGATTAGATGAGTTAAGAAAAGTAAGGAAGCCACCTGCCCCTGCTTTTGAGCAGTGTCCTCACTCTAGATGTTATATTTTAAGCAAATGAAATACATGAAAATGAGTACAAATTTATAAGTATTGTTAGCGTACATGTTTTTGTAACCTGGTGTTTTTCACCCTACAATATCGTTTATTATTATTATTGTTTTGTTTTGTTTATGTGTTCTTTCCCTCCAGCTAGGCTATAACTATTTTGAGGACAAGGACAGTGTTTTCTATTTCTTGGTGTCTACCTCAGCGCTGAGCACAAAGCAGACACTCCATGTCACTGCTGCCTAAAACATTTCTAGTTCTTTCCCTATATACATGCAATTAAAGTCTTGAGGCAAGCAGATAGTTTGGAACAAAGGGCCAGTGGAAGGAGCACTGCATTCTGAATACCTGCATTCTCATCCTGATCAGTCACTGACAAGGCAAGTCATTTTGCCTTTTGCCCTCACTTTCTCCACTTTTCTCACTTTCTCAGAGTTAATGCCTTCACTATCTCACATGTATGTGTGAGACTCAAATAAGGAAATGTAAATGAAATCACCAGGAGGAGAATGCAAAATGGTAAATCCAAATCTCATTTTACTAGTGACCCCAGACTAGAATATCAAAGTGCCTGAGATCAGCTTGCCCCACCTTCCTGCAAATCCACTGCTCGCCACCCCCACTGTTCGCTCTCTCTGACTGTGGCAGCCAGACTGGAATCAGTGATCTCCCAGTAAATGCTTGTTTTTATTTATTTATTTATTTTATTTTTTTTAAATATAGCTGTGTTTTGTTTTTTTTTTTAAGATTTTATTTATTTATTTGACAGAGAGAGAGATAGCGAGAGCAGGAACACAAGCAGGGGGAATGGGAGAGGGAGAAGCAGGCTTCCCGCCGAGCAGGGAGCCCGATGTGGGACTCGGTCCCAGGACCCTGGGATCATGACCTGAGCCGAAGGCAGACGCTTAACGACTGAGCCACCCAGGCACCCTAAACGCTTGTTTTTAAAGAACTGAAAAGATTTTTACTTAGCTGACTTGTGACTGTTTCCTGAACACAGACGGAAAAAGGTTATTTAGAGCCAGGAAAACAATAAGGGCATTTTTCACTCTAACAGTGATTAGAGATCGTTAATCCTTTCCACATCACCAATTAGCAGGTCTTACAGGTCTTGATTGAAAACAAACAAATAAAAGTATTTTCTCCACATACCAATAGTTTTAACTTAAGGCATAAGCAATGATGTAAGCCAGGACATCACCAGACAAGGAACAGCACCTTGATTTTTTAACCTGGAAGTCTCTGGTATCATGCTCTGTGATATGTAGAATATGGTTCTACATCTCATTAAAACCCACAGCTTGCTTCCAGTGGTTTCAGAACCGAAAGCAAGCATGATCCTAAATAACTCTGTGGGTTTTTAAAAAATCCTATTCCAATTTAAGTATCATTCACTATTTAAATAAATCTCTGGGGTGCCTCTGTGGCTCAGTGGGTTAAGCGTCCAACTCTTGATTTTGGCTCAGGTCATGGTCTCAGGGTTGTGAGATTGAGCCCTGCGTCAGCTCTGTGCTGGGCATGGAGCCTACTTAAGATTCTCTCCCCCTCTCCTCCTGCCCCTCCCCCACCCCTTCTAAATAAATAAATAAATCTCTGAGAAGTACCTTCTTGAAAAGTAAAGAATTATTCATTCGTTTAGGAAACATTAAATGAGACTTTGTTGTATGCCAGGAGGTATGCTAAGCACTGGGATACAAAAATGAATCAAGCTCAGTTTAGCAGGGGAAACAGATTTATCAATCAAGTAATTGTTCTACAGTGTAGTAAATACAATCAAAGATGTTCACTGGCCCAGAGGAAAAAGGACCCAGCATCCAGGTTGGGTTCTTGAAACTGGCCCTTGAGCTGGATGTTTTTGTTCATGCACTCATGCCACAAATACTTAGTGTACTCTCTTTGTGTCAGGCATTGGGTAATAGGAATACAGTAGTGAACGAAACAGATGACAATCCCTGTCCCCATGAACTTACATTATTGTGTAGACAATAATGAAGACAAGTAAATACATGATGTTTTTATCTAACTAATGAAAAGTGCTAAGGAGGAAAAATTAAACCACAAATGCAGATTTGAAATTGTAGATGAGAAGGCCATAGAAGGTCTCACTGAGAAAGTGATGCTTAATATCTAAAGAGTGAGATATCTAAGTCTTAATGTCTATGGGGATGCCACAGGACAATATGGCGGAGGGAACAGCAAGCACACAGATCCTGAAGTACAAAAGAGCCTGGAGGAACTTGAGGAAGAGCAAGGTCAGTGTCCTTACGGTAGAGTGAGTGAGGGGAAGAGTACTGGGGAATGAGATTGAGAGGCAACAGATGAGAAAAGGGGCAGACTTTGGGTAGGAAGTCATGGGAAGGATCTGAGCAAGGAGTGACCTGATCTGAGAAGCTGATACTGCATGAAATGTTCTTGGGGGCAAAAGCAGCAAGAACAGCTGGGAGGTCATTGCAGTGGTCCAGGTGAAAGATTCTGGTTTGGACCAGGGTGATGGCAATGGGAATGGTGAGATACAGTCAAATTCTGGGTATATTTTGAAGTTAGAGCCAACATGATTTGCTGATAGATTGAATGTGAAGTGTGAGACAGGCAAAGGAATCAAAAAAGTACTAAAGTTTTTGGCATGACCCACTGCAAACATGGAGTTGCCATCAACTGAAACGGGGCAGACTGACAGGAGTTGGTTTAGGGGGACAGATTTAGAATTCAACTTTGAACATGTTAGGTTGAGATGTTTATGGTATCAACCAGAGATATCAAATACCAGTTGTATGTTTAGGTCTGGACTTCAAGGCAGAGGTTGGATATGGAGACATAAATTTGGGCACCACCAGCATGTAGATTGAATTTAATGCCATGAGCTTGGATAAAATCACCTTGAGAGAATGAGGATATGAAAGAGAACAAAGAGGAAGAAAGAAAGAAAAGAAAAGCATTCCAGACAGAGAGGAAGACATGTGAGGACAAGAAGGTAAAGACAGAAATGAGTTTGGTGGGTGCCTGGGTGGCTCAGGTGGTTAAGCGTCTGCCGTCGGCTCAGGTCACGATCCCAGGGTCGTGGGATTGAGTCCCGCATCGGGCTTTCCGCTCAGCGGGGAGCCTGCTTCTCCCTCTGCCTCTCTCTCTCTGTCTCTCATGAATAAATAAATAAAATCTTTAAAAAAAAAAAAAGAAATGAGTTTGGTTAAGCTAGAACAGGAGTTGACAAAATTTTCTGTGAAGAGCTGGATAAATATTTTAGACTTTGTGGATCATACTGTCTCTCGTAGCAACAACTCTGCTGTCACAGCATGAGAGCGACCATGTACAATACCTAAATGAACTGAGAGTGGCTGTGTTCAAATGAAGATTTATTTATGGACAGTGGAAGTTGAATTTAACATAATTTTCACATGTCACAAAGTATTAGTCATCTTTTGGTTCTTTTCACTCACTTAAATATGTAAAAACCATCCTTAGCTCACAAACCATACAAAAACAGGCAGCAAGCCAGATTTAGTCCACAAGCTATAGTTTGCCAACTTCTGAGCTTGAAGAATATAGAGCGCAATTAGGGAGCAGTGGAAAATAAAATTGCAGAAGTAGTCAGAGTTTACGTCATGGATTAGAAATATTAGGTATAAAGTGACTGGTACATGGTATGCACTCAATAAATAGTAGATATCATGATTGATTTGATGTGTCATAGAAAGGGAACTAGCAGGCAACTTTAAGGAAGTGAGATTCATAGTCAAAACTGAGACCTACAATCACAAGATTTAGCAATAGCTAAACCAAGAGAAGGAAGAGGATGAATGAGGCCTTCGCTGAAATAAGATTGAGGGCAACTGGAGGGGCCCCAAAGGCACCAGCAAGACATTCTTGGTGATCGTTACTAGAAATGCGCACATGGATGACAAGATGTAATGATGCTTTAATTTTACAAAACACATGTGGAAACACATTGTCATTGCAGGCATGATTCATTTGCAGTCCATGAATTAAGATCTTAGATCGTTAATACAAAAGATGCTTCAGAGCAAATGAACTATATTTTTGTGATAGAGGAGCTTCTTTTATTATATGCAAGCTTATCAAACCAGAGATAAACATGGTGTACCAATGTTCATGTTTAAAGTGCTCCCATTCTGCTCAGAATCACCAGATAGAATGTAGGCTGAGTAGTAAAATGGACTACCAGTCCTCCCCTCTAAACCACATCCCTACAAGCAGAGGTTTTCTTGTTCTGCTGCTTCCTAGTTGGGTGAACTTAGCCCAAACACTTACCTTTATTGGGCCTCGCCTTTCTCTTCTGTAAAAATGGAACTAATAATATATTTACTCATTTGAAAGCTGGAGAACAAATTTTTCACCTTTTTTTTTTCCCGTTAATTTGCATCACTATTAAAATTGTGAAGCATGTTTTTGTCTTTCTAGAATTATTATTATATTTTAAACTTCCAAACTTTTTGCCACCACAAAATTTCAGCTCTCAGCTTGCCATAAAAATAACCTGAACAGGGGTGCCTGGGTGGCTGAGTCCGTTCAGCTTCCGACTCTTGGTTTTGGCTCTGGTCGTGATATCCAGGGTCCTGATGTCCCGTTCGTGATGTCTGGGTCAGGAGATGGAGCCCTGCATCCAGCTCCGCACCCAGAGGGGGTCTGCTTCCTCTCTCCCTCGCCCTCTGCCCCTCCCCCTGAAATAAATAAATAAATCTTTTTAAAGAAATAACCGGAACACACAGAAATGTATTAATATCATGGAACAGACATTTTTCTTCCTCAGTACACGAAACAAAACTTCACAGCCCACCAACAATGTACAATTGAGATTCTTGAGGATGTGCTTCAGGAACTGTTTGCTGAATACTTAAAAATAAAAATCAGTGTTCCATTTTTAAAGCACAGCTGGGCTGTGACTTCTCTGCTGTTTTTGCTTGATGGTCCCTTCTGATTCTTAGCTGTAATTAATTTACTGGAAAGATTTTACAGGACCGAATTAACAATGCAAACATGCCACTGTACAAGAAAAGTCTGTGCTGTTATTCTTCACGTCTCTATATTTTACAAAGCCATCACTATTTCTCCAAGAGGCTATCAGATACAGATCAAATTGTATCACATGGCAACAATAAAGCTCCTTTAACTACAATCACAAAACATTCCCAAGGATCATCTTATGGCCTACTAATGAAGTTTCAGGACTATTGGACAAAATAAAAATTCCAGTCTGACAAGGGACTGTCCCTTAGAAATTGTCTAGAAAGGAACTAGAGCTATGATAAATTAACATATGGTGGTGGAGCATTTCCTGGCTGTGGCTTCAGTTCTCATATTTCTGTCTTGCTCTTCACAGTATTATTGTTGTGATGGGGGAAAGGTGCCTGTTAATGATTTCTGTGCCTGTTGTTTTGCCCACATTCTCCAGAAAGCTCTTTCAAGACCGTTCTTTGGAATCAGGCTTTACGTGCACACTCCAAGTGAAAGTTGGGCATTTGCCAGTGAATTCAATGTCAGGGTCAACTGTCAGGGTCCAGGAACCCTTCTGTGAAAGGCAGTTTGGTGTAGAAGAAAGAGCACCGGACTAGAGTTGTGGGTCCTAATTCCGATCCCGCCACTTACTAGTATTGTGTCCCTTGACCAAATGAGCTCTCATTTCATTGTCTGTAAAATGAGAAGAATAATAACTGCCCTGCCTATCTCTCAGAGTTGTGAGGAACAAATAAAATACTGGCATGTAAAAGTCTTTTAAACAGTGCTAAGTAAATGTCAAGTCTTTTTTTAATTGTGGTAAAACATACATATAAATTTTACCATTTTAACCATTTTAGGTGTCCAGTTGAGTGGCCTTAAGTACATTCCCATTGTTGTCCAGTCATCACCGCCATTCATTTCCAGAACTTTTTCATCCTCCCCAACTGAAACACTACCCAGTAACACGAAGTCCCTATTCCTCCCTCTCCCCAGCCCTTGGCAACCACCACTCTAACCTTCTGCCTCTGTGAATCTGACTACCCTCAGGACCTTGTGTAAGTGGATCACACAATATTTGTCCTGTTTGTGACTGGCTTATTTCACTTAGTAAAACATTTTCAAGGTGGGCGCCTGGGTGGCTCAGTTGGTTGAGCAACTGCCTTCGGCTCAGGTCATGATCCTGGAGTCCCTGGATCGAGTCCCGCATCGGGCTCCCTGCTCGGCGAGGAGCCTGCTTCTCCCTCTGACACTCCCCCCTCTCATGTACTCGCTCTCTCTCATTCTCTCTCTCTCAAATAAATAAATAAAATCTTTAAAAAAAAAAAACATTTTCAAGGTTCATCCGTGTTGTAACATACATCAAAATTTCCTTTCTGTTTAAGACTGAATAATATTCCGTTCTCTATATAAGCTATATTTCATTTGTCTGTTCATTACTGGACAGTTGGGTTGTTTACCCACTTTGGCTATTGTGAATAATGCTGCTATGAACATTAGTGTACAAGTATCTGTTTGAGTCCCCACTTTCAATTCTTTTGGTGACACACCACATAGTGGAATTCCTGGATCATATGGTAATTCCTTGTTTAATTTTTTGAGGAACTGCCCTACTGTTTTCTACAAAGGCTGCACCATTTTACATTTCTGCCCATAGTACACAAGGGTTCCACTTTCTCCCACATCCTCACCAACACTTGTTGTATATATAATTATACATATTATATATATTATATTATATACATATGCCATCATAATGGTTATGAAGTAGTATCTCACTATGGTTTTGATTTCCATTTCCCTAATAATTCATGATGTTGAGCATCTTTTCATGAGCTATTGGCCATTTGTTAATCTTCTTTGGAGAAATAATCTATTCAAGTCCTTTGCCCATTTTTTAATTGGGTTGTTTGGTTTTGTTGTTGTAGAGTTCTAAGTGTTCTTTATATATTCTGGATGTTAACACCTTGCCAGATATATGGCTTGCAAATATTTTCTCCCATTTCATGAATTGCCAAATATTTTTACTCTCATTTACCTACCAGATCCTATAAAAAACATGCTCAGTCCTTCACCATGGAACTTTAGGAACACTCTCCCAAACAGAGTTTCTTGATGTAGACATGATACCATAGTTTAAAAAACAGATGAGAAATTTTCACTGGGGGGCACCTGGGTGGCTCAGTAGGTTGGGCATCTGCCTTCAGCTCAGGTCATGATCTCAGGGTCCAGGAATCAAGTCCCGCATCAGGCTCTCTGCTCCGTGGGAGTCTGCTTCTCCCACTGTGCTCACTCTCTCTCTCTTTCTCTCTCAAATAACTAAATAGAAATCTTTTTTTTTTTAAGATTTTTTATTTATTTATTTGAGAGAGAGAGAATGAGAGCACATGAGGGGGGGTAGGGTCAGAGGGAGAAGCAGACTCCCCGCTGAGCAGGGAGCCCGATGCGGGACTCGATCCAGGGACTCCAGGATCATGACCTGAGCCGAAGGCAGTCGCTTAACCAACTGAGCCACCCAGGCACCCACTAAATAGAAATCTTAAAAAAAAAAAAAAAAGAAAGAAAGAAATTTTCATTGGCAAAGTTTTCTCTTCTGATTTAAGTAGTAAGAAAAAGATGTCAAACTTCCCCTACTCACAACCTATCTCAGTAAGATATTTAATGTGGTAGCAAGTTGGAAAGTGATTTTCTTTACCTGCTTATACAATAATTAGGTACATTAACAGATTTGACAACGAAAAGCTAAAGTTATATATGCCTGAGAGGAGAAAATAGAGACACTTTAAAAAATAACATTTCCTGTTTGTGCCTTGCCATTCACCATCCACAAAGGAAAAACGAACAAGCCATATCCTAGCAGAGAATAATCACCCTCTTCACAGGCAAACTGTTAAATTGCTTAGGTGGAAATAACATTCAAAAAAAAAAAAAAATACTGAGTACCTGCCGGTCTTTCATTCAGTCGTTTATTTTATGAACTTGATATTTGGCTCTGTGTTAGGCACTGGAGAACAGAAATGAACGGACACAGTTCCTGCCTTCAAGGAGCTCTCACTGCGGGTTGGGGTGGGCTGGGGAGGGGAATGACCAAGTAAACAGATCATTACAATACAATATGATAAGTACTGGAGAGCTCTGAGGAGTGTTTCCATTGTGGATAATTCACAGCTGACTTCTGTGCAGAACATCTCAAGAGTATCAAGTCTATTGCTAACACATAGGGGCTTATGAAATCCATTACGAATATAAAACCTTATGAAATGTTAATTACTGCTATTACATTCTTGGTATTCTTTTAGTACTAATAGGTAGGGTGTAGAAACCACAGAGCATTTTGTGTCTAAACATTTTTTTAATTTGTTTTCTTCATCAAAATAATGCCTTTTTCTTATAGAGAGTGCAAGCAATACAAAACTCACCAGTTAACCATCGTTAGCAGTTCACTATGTTCTAGTTCATCTAAAATAGCATCCTAAATTCAAAAGTGCTAAAAAGTGGCAAGAACAAAAGGATTTTAGTAAGTACTTGAAGTCTTGGGTCTATATGAGCAGAAGGCAGAGGCACCAAGGCAATCCCGAGCAAACTGTACAGGAGAATTCGCAAGGAATGGGGTTTGCATGATTAAAAGAGGATTCTATTCATTTACATACTAATGTTTTATACTTTCAGGTGCTGTATATTACTCTAAAAATGTATATTGCATTCCCCAAATCCCTGGCTCTTAGAAGATGCTGCTAAAGTTTATGTTTCCAGAGTTGTACTTGGGACCTTATGAATAGGTTAAGGAATATGATCATCACCGTTCAGAAGATTTATTCTGTATTATTCAAGTGAACTTTTGCCTGGAAGGAGATAAATCTCCAGCTTCTGAAACATTGGTCAATAAGTATATATTGGTCCCACATGGACGGATATGAAAGAGCATGTGATTTTTTTTTTTCATGCCTTGTCCCATATTTATTTTCTTTTCTAAAATCCAAAGGGTGTTAGGGAATGAAAAATGTAGAGATGCAACCTGTCCAACTGTCAGGTCTCTTTGTTTTAGAAACATTAAGGAGACGGCACGATGTAACATAGCATAAGAAGAAAACTTGTGTATGAGACCTAGGTTCTACTCTTAGCTCTACCACTAATTAGATGTGTAATTTTAGATAAATCACTTAACCTCTCTAGACCTCTGTTTCTCATCTCTAATTACTCTATCTAGTTCATAGGTTATTGTGATGATCAAAAGAAATCATAAATGTGGAAGCACTTCAAATAATGTAATGCATGCATATTATAAGGTATCATTAATACATACATTTATCATTGGTCTGCAATACCACTCTGAGACTCAGGCAAGAGGAGCCCTGCCCTGAGCCCTGTACTTCACAAACACAAACACATTCAACTCTATTAAATATCTCTCAGCGTGTTCCTAGTATGGCCTCAACTCTGACAATAGCAACAATATTTTTTGGAGTGATTTAAAGATTATATACAGTACTCTCTGGATCTGACCCAAATGGGATCATCTTGATCAAACACATATCAAATTTGACCTCCCAGACATTCTGGTTAACAATGGAGACGCCATTTAAATGCTCTTAGAGAAGTAAGATTTAATTTAGACAAGATGTGAGCTGCACTAGGATAGTTAAGTAAAACGACAGAAGATCCTCAAATAAATAAGGAATTGTGGTCTATGGTGGAAAATATTTTTTATTTTGTGCTAATGAAAGTTATTTGGTATGGACGATTGCTTGCCAGTAATGATGTTAGTAGAAACTTATATAAGACATAGATCTAAGCTTGCCTATTTCACTTTTTATTTTTTATTTTTTTTAAAGATTTTATTTATTTATTTGACAGAGAGAGAGAGACAGTGAGAGAGGGAACACAAGCAGGGGGAGTGGGAGAGGGAGAAGCAGGCTTCCCACCAAGCAGGGAGCCCAATGCAGGCCTCGATCCCAGGACCCTGGGATCATGACCTGAGCCCAAGGTAGACGCTTAACGAATGAGCCACCCAGGTGCCCCTATTTCACTTTTTTTTTTTTTAAGATTTTATTTATTTATTTGACAGAGAGAGACACAGCGAGAGAGGGAACACAGGCAGGGGGAGTGGGAGAGGGAGAAGCAGGCTTCCCGCGGAGCAGGGAGCCTGATGCGGGGCTCGATTCCAAGGACCCTGGGACCATGACCTGAGCCAAAGGCAGACGCTTAACGACTGAGCCACCCACGTGCCCCCCATTTCACTTTTTAAATAATTTAAAATACTTTTTAAATTTTTAGAGAAAATGATTTTTCTAAATAGAAATATGCTAAATGTGACTAGTACAACAAAAATGATAGTCCAATAAAATGACAGAAAATTGGAAGAGGAAATAAAAATGTTTGAATAATTATTAATTATTTGTATACAACTACATAACTATATATTATATATCTATATCTAGAGAGATACATGCTATTTTCTATTATAGGTATATGTAATATTTATATGTCATATGTATATTCCATTATAGGTAGAGGTATGGCCCCCTATGAAGAGAGATTTGAACAAATTGAACCACATATTTTTCTTTTTGCTTTGCTTTATATCTCAGCATGGAAAAAGTTGAAAGAAGATATAACACTGTATGGATATAGATATTGCTTATAGGTTGGTGGGAAAAAGTATAGATGATAGAATTTTTATGATAAAATTAAAATTTTGTGGTGTTTTCTATGATAATAGTCATTAGAGCAACCCCATTAAAATGTTTGAACATGATATGTAAAATTTGTGTTTCACTTCCAAATATAAGTATTGATTTAGAAATTTTATTGACAATTTTAGTTGCTACTGCCTCAGCAGAACTAAATTTCTCCAATTCTATCAAAGCAAAATTTTTAAAAAGATTTTATTTATTTATTTGACAGAGAGAAAGAGCACAAGCAGGGGAAGCGGCAGACAGAGGGAGAGGGAGAAGCAGGCTCCCCACTGAGCAGGGAGCCCGATGTGGGGCTCGATCCCAGGACTCTGGGATCATGACCCGAGCCGAAGGCAGATGCTTAACTGACTGAGCCACCGAGGCGCCCCTCAAAACAAATTTTTAAAACATCTAATATTAAGGAATTACTTTCTTCATATGAAAATAGTATTAAGGTTAATTTTTTAAGAGGTCCTTTCTTCTAGAGATGCATATTGATATATTATGTATAAAATGACAGGATATCTAGGATTTGCTTCAAAATAATTGGATATAGAGAGTTGGGGAGTATGGATGAGGCAAGACTGACTAAGAGTGAATAATTATTGAGGCTGGATGACAGGTACAGTGGAGTTCTTTATACTCTGTATCTACATTTGTAAATGTTTATTTGTAAATGTTTTTAAATTTCCATAATAAAAAGTTAAACAAAAAGCTAAAAAGTACATTGATTTAGGAAAAGTTTTGTTATTGGTGTCAACAGAACTCAAACTATGTGGATTATAACATTATAATTAGGGTTTTCCTGGAAAAAAACAAAATAAATATGTGGTAATTTATGACTTAT
The DNA here is from genome assembly GCF_011800145.1 of Mirounga leonina. Lineage (NCBI taxonomy): Eukaryota > Metazoa > Chordata > Mammalia > Carnivora > Phocidae > Mirounga > Mirounga leonina. The sequence continues at coordinate 64,091,620 of NW_023270305.1, forward strand.
GTACATCTTTATCTCATTACTCATCCAAACATCACAAGCCCATCAACACCCAAATGTATAATAATAATTAAGTCCAGTCTTTTTTGCTGTTTAACTGACTTTCAGTCATAAAAACCATTGCTTTATACATTAAAACTTTTTTGTCATAATAAAGGTATATTTGTCAGGGAAGGTGGATAGAACACCTTTATTTAATGGTTTTTTTACCTTAATTTACAACTTAATGAGTTGGACCTATCGTATATAGCCCTCTCCTTGCACTCTTGTACTGCAAATGTTAGGGGCAAGCATGCTCTCAGAATTTCCATTTTATTCTTTATTTTAACAACTAAGATGGTTTGGCAGGGAATACCTAGAAAAAAATTTTTTTAACTTATAATTGTCTTCCTCTATATATTTTAGGAAAATATTGTGTATTTTTGCTCAGTATCGTAAATGGGGCTCAGATATCTCTGAATATTCGACCCAAGGCAGGAGCCATGTGTGTTCATGGTTATGTTGACAGTCTGCCCCCTCCACAGACCAGCGACCAAATAGTCATTGCCTCCTTAGCAAGGATAGATGAGATCAAGTTACAGTCATTTCAGGGAAGACCTTAGGGGTAGTTTGAGATAACTGGTCATCCATATGGAAAAGTTCTGGAGAGTTCTGTTCATAACCCTAGCCTCTTATTCGATACTAATGGCTTTAGGATGATTTGTACCGAAGGAAAGTTTATGATCCCTATCTTTTATATAATACAGACATTTAGCTTCACGTTTTCTTAGCTTCCAATTCCCAAATGAGGCAATGTAAAGGGGTGAGGAGGGTTAAGATAATTATCTGGACAACAATTAGTCCAGGCGACCAACTAACTAGTTTGTTTTGTCTAAACTATTCATATATTCCTGCTCTAAAGTCCTTTTCCTGCTTGAATTAGATGGGTGATAGTACCAGCCTCCACATACCACAATACCGGGCTCAAAAAAAACTTACCTCCTGTGAAGTATGTTCATACTACAGCTCTCCAATTCGAAGACACTTTTGATTGTAGAAGTGACCAAAAATGTAGTAACCAGTTTTTTAGGAGATAAAAGAAAAAGAATGTGAAATTAATTCTAATCTTATAAACACCAAAATGTGTGTGTTGGGCGGGGGGGAGTATGTCTTAGAATTGAGAAAACACTAAAATGTGATTTTTTGAAGTGTACTTTAAAATAAGAAAGTTATTATAACTCTAATGGGACGCCTTGGAGAGTGATGGGAGTCAGAGAAAGGTATACATGTGGGTCACTGGGGTGCCTGGGTGGCTCCGTCGTTGAGCGTCTGCCTTCGGCTCAGGTCATGATCTCAGGGTCCTGGGATCGAGCCCCGCATCGGGCTCCCTGCTCGGCGGGAAGCCTGCTTCTCCCTCTCCCACTCCCCCTGCTTGTGTTCCCTCTCTCGCTGTGTCTCTCTCTGTCAAATAAATAAATAAAAATCTTAAAAAAAATAATTAAAAAAATAAAAAATACATGTGGGTCATTATGTAGGAACAGCATGGTCTGGACCTCTGCTCTGGTCAGAAAGGCATGAGAGCATGAGGACCTGGCAGGAAGAACACCAAGAGTAGGGAGAAGGGGGCTTGAAAGCAGTCATGGGTCATGCAGGAATGCTGCCTAAGGCACATTACATTACATTAGGAAACTTGCCTGTGGCTGGCTGTGCCTCCAAATAATCCTAAACAACCAGAAACCAACAAGAAGTTGTCAAGGTGAGCCCTCAGTTCTATAACTTCTTCCCTCAGGTTCTTGTCAAAACCTAACCACCAGGCAAAGCACGAGACCTACAGGCTAGCCTGCTTGAGAAACAGGGCTGAGTGGTCTACCTCCCGGAACATTAAAAATTATATTTAATCTCATTTTAGTGTAATGCTAAAATACTTTTAATTCTGTATGCTAAGAAATGCAAAATGTTTTGAGACTAAATACCAGAGGGTATAGTCATTAGGTGTTACTGCGTTTACCCAATAATTGGCTCCTTTCCTATAATGGATGAATCTCTGTTTCAAAATGGAAAAATAAATTAAACAGTCAACAAATTCCTTACATAAAGGTCATATGAGCTCTCTGTAACCAGAATGAGGTATTTCAGTAAGTTTACTGAGTACCTGGTATTTTGTTCAGGTGGCTTGCTTCACTCTGTAAATGCCAATAACCAGTGTTTAGAAGTCTGAACTATTATAATGGTCACTTTCATGTAATAATCACATCCTTATTCTCTGGGGGAAAAAAAAAACAACATAAAAATTGTGAACACTGGGTACCTGGGTGGCTCAGATGGTTAAGCGTCTGCCTTCGGCTCAGGTCATGATCCCAGGGTCCTGGGATCGAGTCCCGCATCGGGCTTCCTGCTCAGCGGGGAGCCTGCTTCTCCCTCTGCCTCTCTCTCTGTGTCTCTTATGAATAAATAAATAAAATCTTTAAAAAATAATTGTGAACACTATGTGACTAAACAGGAAAAATAAATACCTTTTAACAGTTTGGGAGTGGGAACAGTGTTTGAAGATAGAAAACAGAAAAGGAAAAGAGATATTCTGGATTTTCTTGAAAATTTTGATTCTGCCTTCACCACTTTCAAACTCCTGCGAAAAATCTCTGTGGCTCCATATTCCTCATTCCCAACTTCTATCTAGGTAGAGAGAACACTTTGGTTTTTATGTGTCCTATTTTTTAAGTCCTGGGTAAGAAGCTATCAGATGGCAACTGAAGGTATTGCCTCTTTCATTCATTAAACTCCTACTATGTGCCAGCCATTGTGCGGGACATCATGGAACCCAAGATGACTAAGATAAAGTCCCTACTCTTCAGAAGCCTTAACGTGGGGTGGGGAGAGTCGTTAGGGGTTGGGACCAGACAAGAAAACAAATCATTAAGCCACTGGCTATTGATTACAGGGAGGGAGTACCAAACAGGATTACCTGCATCAGCCTGTGGAGTGTGTCTTGGGGGCGGGAGGTGGGGCAGCGGTGGTGCACTGGAAGACCTGACTGGGAAGAAAAGACACAGTGTAAAGTCTTAACCAATGAGTAGAAATTAGCCAGATGAAATGCAGCAAAAGGATGCTGAAGAGCCTTCTTGGCAGAAGGGACAGAAATAAAATTGGCGGAGATCAGTGGGTCATTAGATGGGGGCTGGTTCAAAAAGAGAGGAATCTCAGAGACGGGCAGGTGGTGGCTGCTAAAGCACACGCAGCACGGTAAAAATGGGGTTTTAATTAGATTTTTCTTCTGTCAACTCTGCTTTGGGGAACACCCCTTTTGTCCTGACCCAGGTCATGGCTTCTAACCTGGCACCAGTGAAGAATAGGCCAGTAACTAATCTCACCCTTTGGGGTTGGCACTTCGGCAAGTTACCATCTCTCTAGCTTCCTCCTTGCTCTCCATCTCTGACATTCATTCCCGATAAACCTCTTTATTCAATGCATTTTGCTGCTTGTTTGGCTGGTGTTCCAGATGCCTAATAGCCAGTTACATTAAACTTACCTTTATACTTATTGATCTTTCTTCGCTAGAAAGAATACACTTACTCAAATAAGATCTTAGGTTTTTTTTTTTTTTTTTTTTAATGATTTTCAAAGAAATAGCCAAGAGCCAAGGGCTAAGGGCCAAGAAAGCCAATAATAATGATAATAGCTACAAAAATGGGCTTTTGTTGGTTGTCTCCTTAGTGTCTCAGCTCTGCCTTCTCTCCCCCACAGTCTCTTGATTGTCATTTGAGGAATCCACCTCTCCCTATGCAGCCCCTGTGCTTTCAGGGAAGCTGACCTGCTGCCTGGTTGGTTTAAACCAACCATCACATTCCATCATCCCATGCACAACTTTTGGTTCCCAGGGCAGGCATGTGATTTAAGCAAGAGAGTATCAGGATACTTGCTAGGCTGCTGGGACCAAGTCATTCTCCCTAGATGTGGATGAGGGAACCTGTATTTTTTTGGAGCTATTGGTGGGCCACCTTGTGATCACGAGTTGCTGGTTTCAGGATAAAGTTGGCAATGCAAGAGGCAGAGTGGAAAGATGGAAAGAAACTGAACTCTTAGTGACTAAAGACGTAAACAATCCTTAGTGAAATAAACTAATCGGCAAAAGCCTACCCTACCTCTGGACTTTTCGGTTTCACGAACATTCCCGTGTTTAAACCAGTTTGAGGTGTGCTTTTTTGGTACTTGCAACATAAAATATTCTATGCCATACAGTTACTATATGTTGAGAGCCTACTATGTGCCGGGCATTGCACTGTGTGTGCTATGGGCTAATTTTTACAACCATATTTCTTCTTCTTTTTTTTTTTAACAATTGTGGTAAAGTACACATAACATAAAATTTCCCATTTTAAACTTTTTTAAGTGTAGAATTCAGTGACACAATGTGTAACCATTACCTCTCTCTACTTTCAATCATAATAATATTTTGAGGTGGGTATTAATATCCTCATTATACCAAAAAGGAAATTGATCCTCAGAGAGGTGCATTACCCAAATCCGACCACAGTTAGTGGTACAGTCAGGATGGAAACCCAAGGCTGTGTGACTGCAAAGCCTAGGTTTTTTCTACTTCATTATAGTGCCAGATTAAATTATCAAGCAAGGAAACAGGAAGTCTTGGTCAAATTATCAGCCCGGGGTCCAGATTAGGATCTTGGGAGGTGCAGATCCAACAAACAGGATACACAGTGAGGTGATCAGAATCCAAATCATCAAAGGCTGGACACTAGAGGTGGAAATCAAGGGAACAGAGAAAAGTGTTTAGGTTCAAGAAGTAAGGTTGAAAGGGGTCTCATCAGTGGACAGTTTAAGAATATCTGATTGTATTTGCTCACCCAACCCTAGTTTGTAGGTGAAAAAATCTTGCCCTGCCCACTTATTTCCCAAAGGATTTTGACCTGAAGACTAATAACAAACTATATTCTAAAACAAAAAATACCCTCAATTCTATGTTAAGCATTCATTAAACTAAGTCACATAATAAAGTTGATCTATATCAAAAGGGAGACACATCCTGTCGTGGGGCCTGGTCCTTTAAATGAGGTCTATAATGACTGGAGAGCTCTATTACCTTCTTGTTAGGATAAGATGGATTCCAAGTAGTGTTTCCTTAAAAAAAAAAAAAAAATTACAAGCTTATATGCTAAAAGCTATCCACCTTTGATGAGTATCTCTTAATTGTTTACTTTTTAACTAAGGGTTTTTAACTAGGGTCATTAGAACTCAAGGGTGTTTAATCTGTTGATCTGTTTGTTTTCAAAAGTCTGACTCCTTTCATTTGTGATCTTAGGTAAGTAGTAGCTTGGAGGGTTTTACTTATACAAAAAGATCAGTTCCTTAATTTTCAATTTCCGTAAGTGTAAATTTTTGCAGTGTCAGAGGTTCTCTTGAAGTGGGGGAGGGGAAGTTATGAGAATGGATTGGGTAAGACTCCCCACTGTTTCATGCCCCAAAACCTGGACCTCCACACCAAGGCCCCTTCTCCAGTTGCGTAGTGAACAAAAATACTAACATTTTCTCAACAATTATTTTATATATAAATTTAAGTGCCGACCTTAATGATTCACTGCATACTGAACAGAAATATGACAGGGGCAGGAGCTTCATAAAGCCAAGGTCATTTTACATGGTTGACTCGTGACTGAGGCTTATTACCTTTCTCCCTCTAAAGCAGCGTTTAGGGAGTGAACCTCCATCATATGTGTGGGCAGTCTGTTTGGCAATACAGTGTTTTGGAAAGTAAAACAGAAAACTGATTTTAAAAAAAAAAGTTTGTGTGTGATTTTAATAGACTTTATTTCTTTAGAGCAGTTTTAGGTTCACAGGAAAATTGAGCAGAAAGTAGGGTAATTCCCATATACCCCCTGCCATACACATGCATAACCTCCCCCAGGTTTTTGACCTGAAGTGTACCACCCCCAGCGTGGTGGTACATTTGTTAAAATTGATGAACCTATAATGAATGACATGTTATAATCACCCAAAGTCCACAGTTTACATTAGGGTTCACTCTTGGTGTACATTCTACAGGTTTAGACAAATTGATAATGACATGAATCCACCATTATAGTATCACCCAGAGTTTTATTGTCCAAAAAACCCTCTGTGCTCTGCCTGTCACACCCGACCTCCTCCCTAACCCCTGGCAACCATTGATCAGCACGGTCTCCGTAGTTTTGCCATTTCCTGAATGCCATATAGTTGGACTCATATAATATGTAGCCTTTCCAGATTGGCTTCTTTCACTTAGTAATATGCATTTCTGGTTCCTTTATGTCTTTTCATGGCTTGATAGCTCATTTCTCTTTAGTGCTGAATAATATTCCATTGTCTTGATGTACCACAGTTCATTTATCCATTCACCTACTGAAAGACATTTGGTTGCTTCCAAGTTTTGGCCATTATGAATGAAGCTATTATAAACATCTGTGTGCAGGTTTTTCTGTAGACATAAGTTTTCAACTCCTTTGGGTAAATATCAACAAGTGTGATTACTGCATCTTATGGTAAGAGTACGTTTTGTTTGTTCGTTTGTTTTTTAAAGATTTTATTTATTTATTTGTCAGAAAGAGAGAGCACAAGCAGGGGGAGGGGCAGGCAGAGGGAGAAGCAGGCTCCTTGCCGAGCAAGGAGCCCGACACAGGACTAGATCCCAGAACCCTGGGATCATGACCTGAGCCAAAGGCAGACGCTTAACCAACTGAGCCACCCAGGGGTCCCAAGAGTATGTTTCATTTTGTAAAAAAACCACCAAACTGTGGGGGGCCTGCTTCTCCCTCCGACCCTCCCCCCTCTCATGCTCTCTCTCTCTCCTTCTCTCAAATAAATAAATAAAATCTTAAAAAAAGAAAAGAAAAGAAAAGAAAAGAAACCACCAAACTGTTTTCTGAAGTCACTGCACCATTTTGCCCTCCCACCAGCATAAGAGTTCCTGTTGTTCCTTACCTCACCAGCATTTGGTGTGGTCAGCTTCCAGGATTTGGGCTGTTCTAATAGGTGTGGAGTGAGTCTCCTTATCTTTTCAATTTTTACCCATCACTCCTTGCAGTAGCACGTCTTTTCTAAAGGACCCATGGAATCTGAGGGCTGTGTAGTAGGTGGCACAAACAAAGCAACATTAGATAAATGATAGAGTGAAAGGCTTAGATCGGAAAGGCTCAGAGAGTCATACGGGGGCCCTGGGGAAAGGAGTCATCTGGCACCCTTTCAAACCAATATTGTTTAAATAGCTGAGGGCAGAGAGAAATTCATTTTCTATTAATATAAAATGTATAGCTCTTTATGGTTAAAGTAAAGAATTTATTACATGCATTGAATATAACAATATTTCCACTTATTCGGAATTGTCTTTCATTTCACATTTTTCATTTATAACTTGAACAGCAATAGTTACTCACCAAGCATAGAGGTAAATTATAACTACAAAATCTTGCTCAAAATATATTTACACGGTCTTGTGTTTTTTTCCAGTTTCTGTGTCACAAAAACAGTTCTAACTTTTCTGAAGTTCTTGTTCTTTTCATTTTTCTTTTGGGAATTTCTGAACTAGGCAACATCTTGCAAGATACATTTCATGGCTTTAAGATGTAGAAAATAACCATCTGTCCCCCAAAACAGTGTTAAAAATTGGGGGTAGAATTCCAAATTCAAATGCTAGCAGCCCCACCTCTTCTACTGATCAACCTACTCGAGGGAACATGCACACCTGTGTCCATGCCCCAGTAAGAACCCCAGGGTCATTTTCTGGGTCAGCAGGCAAATGCCCAAACTTAAAGCTTGGATCAAGGCTGGCATAGGCCAGGAGGTCTAAGTGAGGCCTCTTGCTTTTCCAACCCCAAATCTAAATCCTGTGACCCCCTCAAGTATGCCAGAAGAAAGAAGAGTGGGAGTGAGGATAAGAACAAGACTTTGAGAGAGAGGTGTGAATAGCTGAGCACAAGTCCACCTACCTGACCAGGTGCCAGGATGACGTTGGCCTGCCAGACCCATGGAGTTGAGAACAGGAAGGGGAGAGGGGGACAATGAGGCCTCCTTACCAGAGATAGCCCATCCCTACCTCCCCACCCTCACTCCCCTGGAGACAATAGGTGCAAAGCAGCCTACTCCTCCTCCGGGTAGGAAATAAAAAAGCAGCACTAGGGCTCATAAGAAAGGAAAGTGTCTTTTTTTTTTTTTAAGATTTTATTTATTTATTTGAGAGAGAGAGACAGAGAGAGAGCATGAGAGGGGGGAGGGTCAGAGGGAGAAGCAGACTCCCTGCCGAGCAGGGAGCCCGATGCGGGACTCGATCCAGGGACTCCAGGATCACGACCCGAGCCGAAGGCAGTCGCTTAACCAAATGAGCCACTCAGGCGCCCGGAAAGTGTCTTTCAATGTCATGATCCTTCCCTCTAGTGTCCCCAGAGTCTCTGACCAGACAAATCACTTCTTCCATGTGGGGAGGCTCTAACAAGAGGGTAAATAGAGGCAAAGGTTGGAGTGGAAGTTTCCTCCTTTGAGAGCTCTGGCAGAAAAGCTGAACAACCCCCGCCCCCCCAACACCACCTCATTGTTTATTTTCTCTTTAACAACTGGGCTTAATAAGCAAATGTTTGTTCAGCCAAGGTTGTCCAACTAAGAGAGATCAGCAGCTTCCTTGGTCATTACCACTGCTCCTCGCTATAACTTCCTGGGACTGAGATGCACAGGTAAACTGGTCCCCCTAAGAGTTTCTGTAATGGGTCATAACAGATCATTAATCAATTTAACTTCAAGGCCACACTGCACCCTCGGCACACTCGGCCAAATATTCACTCCCTACTGCATTTCCCATTTGAAGTCATACATAGTCACACTGTCCGAAACTGGTCAACAGAGAAGATTACTTTCAAAAGTCCAAATAAAACAACACAGAATGATTAAAAATGGAGTGATGACAACAACAGGAAGAGAGAAATTCAAGTCCAAAATGAATTCCTCTTTCTACCGTAAATTGAACTCCAAAGACTTTAAAAAGTCCAGTTACTCTTCTCCCTGGTTTTCTGAGCCTCTCAGTCCCTGTCAGAAGATTCTCCTTCAAGTGCCTTGGGGCTTGGGTTCCTTCCGCAGCCACTGTACCCTGAGCCTTCTTCCTGAAGGGGTAGCACCTTCAGAAGGCAGTAACCCACCCAAATCTCTCGAGTCCTACAAATGTAGAAGCAAATGTGACTTTTGCAGTGAGAGCAGTTTGCAAAGAAGATGATGTTCCTAGGACCCCGTGAACAGACAGCCCCTCGTTGCTGTTGCCCATCAGAGACTGCAGCAGACTGTTACCTGGGGGAAGGGGAATAATGCAGGGGAAACAAAGGCTGAAGAGAGAACAGCTTTTTGGTTTCCACCTTGCAGGGATGCCTGTTAGAACATCTCAGTTTTCCAACTGCTACATGTGAATTTAAATTCAGTTGCGATAAACTTCCAAACAAGAGGTTAATTCTGACATAGAACGTAGTTGCTTTTAATGACATAGTTGACTTCCTATACAACACCTTCCTCCTTTTCCTCAAAAAAACCTCCTTTTTTTCCTACGGACCCTCCATCCAACTGAGCACATGTGAAGCTATCGGGGCAAGTTTGATTGGTCTAAGACTAATCCTCATCCTTGCCAGAGATTCTTTCAAGAAGAGACATAGAGTCCAATTAGGTGCCAAGAGACATGAGGAGGTTTTCAGTGGCAGCATCTCTAATGTCTGGATCACACCCAAATCTTCCTCTTTCTCTTCTAATGTTTTGAACACTTCTATTTCCATTTCCTTTTTGAGTCTGGTGTTCCTAGCCTGAAAGACATGTCAAACGGAGGAGACTGGTCTCTATCAAGTGACATAGCTTCCTTCCCCATGTGTGAACACAGCACCCCACATTCATAATAGGTGACCTTGTAGTCCATGCTTATAGGCTTGCAGCTGGTCTTCTTTGCATTTGTCCACTCCAGGCCCAAGACTCTTTAAACTTTATGACCCAGTTGCTCTATGACCCACTGTTTCCTGCTCTAGAACTCTTTAGGTCTATTAACTTTGCTAGCAAGATCCGCTTTCCTGAAACGTATCTTAGCTGGCTTATCACTCTCCACAGATTCCTGAATCTGAAGTTTCTACTGATGCTTCCCAAAGTGATCATCTCAGGATCACAGAGGGGTCTAATATGTCCTCTGACCTATGCTCCTCCCCTAAACCCCACTTCCTCCAGCTTTCAGATTCTCCAGTCTTTGAGTAACTTAGGCTACTTCGTGTATTAATTTCTGCCACTTCTTTCTCTGCTCCTGTTCCATGTCTTTCTATCATTCCAATTCCTTCCAAGGAGGCCCAAGCAAGTTTTTAAATTTTAACCTGTTACTGAAACACAGCCAACCCTTCCACTGACACAGGTAAACCTCCAACTGCTGTCTCCTTTTTTTTTCTTGCTAGGCCTATGCATTTGTTTCCTGACTAATCCTTAGACTTTCACTTGAGAGGCTCCCATAGTGAAAAAATGCCAGAGCATTCTGCATCTGCCATAAGATGCTCAGTTCAAATACTGCCTGAGTGGAGAAATCCTGCAGGGAGGTCTCCCACCAACCCATGCCTGATCTTCACTGACTCTTCCCTTTGGTGTTGTCTCCAATGTACCTTGTAAAAAAAATATCTAGTAGTATTCATTTTTTAGGCACATTTCCTTATAACAAGAGCCTTACCTGCTTCCCTACATATAATGTCTGTGTAGTTTTTTTTGTTTAAGATTTTATTTATTTGTTTATTTTCGAGAGGGTGGAGAGGTGGAGGGGCAGATGGAGAGGAAGAATCTCAAGCAGACTCCTTGCTAAGCACAGAGCCCGAAGAGGGGCTCCATCTCACGACCGCAAGATCATGACCTGAGTGGAAACTAAGAGTCAGACGCTTAACCGACTGTGCCACCCAGGCATCCCGTGTCTGTGTAGTTTTGAAAGTCATCGAGTAAGGCCTGAAATAACACCAGCACCAATGTCAACAGCCACAGCGGCTGACAGTTTACTGAGCCCCCACTACGCACCAAGCGTACTATAGGTATTGATTTACTCAGTCCTCACAACAATCAAGTGAAGGAAGGACTATTATCACCCTCATTTTACAGATGCAGGAACTAAAGCACAGGAGGCTAAGTAATTTGCCCAAAGCTAGACAGCTAGTAAGTGGCAGAGCTCCCGGTTGGTCTTCTGCTCTGACATCTGCCCACATGGAGGTCACCTACCAGTTCTTCCATAATATAACACACTTCCATCATTTGGCCTCATCTTCTCTCAATGCTTGGAAATTGGATTCTGCTTTTAAAAAGCAAAAATAAAGATTTACAACTGCCTATCACAGCCCATCCTAAATCTTGCACATAATTAATTTTTTAAGAGAGCTATGTTTCTATTATATTCCACAGGGAAGGGTATTAAAGTTCAAATCTATAACTCTTTAAAGATAACCTCTATTACAAGTATCATTGGACTGCGTGCTTACCAGGTTTCCCCCCATATACATTAAGTTTAAATCCTTAGCTCCAAGTTAATTTTCACTGCCTAACTGATAAAATATTATCTGAGCATGTACTAAAGAATGAATTTCTGCAGCTTAGTGAGATAAGTCATTCATACTCTAACAAGGATATTTTAAACAGCTGGTTATTCCTTCAGGAAAACCATATTCAGATCAAACTAATTTCCTAAATGACATAAAAGGAGTGAGCAGCTCTGAGGTGTCTTATGTAACTGACTGAGTACTGATGGCTTGGGACTAGATGATGGCATGACAGGGGAAAAGGAGGCTGAATCTCTGACATGGTAAAAATTGCCATTTAAAAATCACAGTAGGGGAGGGTATGTGCTATGGTGAGCGCTGTGAATTGTGTAAGACTGATGAATCACAGACCTGTACCCCTAAAACAAATAATACATTATATGTTAATAAAATAAAAAAATAAATACATACACAAATAAATAAAAATAAAAAAATAAAAATCACAGTAAATATCACCTGCCAGGTATTAAAATGATTCAAGGGCTTATTTTTTTTCTTACTGCTATTGTGATAGGTTTGATAAAGAAATAATTTTAAGTACACTAACCTGTTAAGCACCAGTAATTAGTTGAGAAAAACAAACACAAATGTTCTTGAAGAGAGAGCAAACCTGGAGGGAATTTAGTCCTCTGAAATTATGCTAAGTGTCTACTGCACTCATTCTGGGAGACTCCCATCCCAAATAAAAACCCCCTTTACATTTTTCTCCTGTTTTCTGTCCCACATAATTTCTATAATAGCTAATTGATGGGATTATTTACTAACACAGGTGGACCTGGCAATGGATAACACTATCTGGAATACTTGGGGTTTTTATGGAAGAATCGAGCCTATAAATACCTGTGAATGGAATGGGCACTGTACTGACAGACAGTAACTTTGCAGTAATGGGATTTGGTTTTGTCACCTTATCTCTTGGAACTTTAGTTTCCCAGCCTGTCAAATACAGGAATAAAAATTAAATGATCTCCAAGGCCCATTCTAACAACTCCCAAGTTCCACAATTTTAAGATGGCTTTGAACACTTCTGCACAAAGGTGATTCGAACATTTAATCCCATGAGGTAGACTAAAAATATGTAGGAACGACAGATATGGGGACAGGATAATACTTTCTGTTACCTCCCAATAGGTGTTCCATTCTTGTTAAACTAGTTTCTCTCTTGCACTCCATCAGCCATCATGGCTCCAAGAAAGGGAGCAGAGCAGACGCCATCACAAGAATGAACAGGATATGGTGCATAAGGAAAGCTCCTGACATACAAGAAGGAGAAAAATTCATCTCCTATAGCCCTGAGGAATGATGGAAAGAAAAAAGGGATACAAGGAAGAGGTAATCAGACCCAGCGTGCTTACCTTCCACCCCTTCTTAGGGCGGAAACTACAATTGGAGGTCTACAGTTCACATAGATCTGGGGAAATCCGAGGAAACAGGGGATAGTGGTTCGCTTCCCTGAGCCTGCCTGTGGGAGGCTGAGTCCTCTAGAAACTCAGCTTTCAGCTTAATGGCATGTTCAATATGACGTAGGGAGAATAATGCAACATTGGTGGAGGGAGATGGCTCAATAGATAAGCCCAAAGCAAGGCTCCTGGCTCATCAAGGCCTACACGTGGTGTTCGGGGAATCAGGAAGTTCCCGTATGTCTCCATGAGGAGAGAGAATGGCACTGTGAGAATCAATGGACCTGCAGAGATCAGGGGTCAGTCAGTACTAAGGCTGCAGTAGATACAGCAAATGGCTCATGTATGTACTTCAGGAAGGGAACCGGCATGATATCTCAAAGAAACAGAAATGACCAGTTTTGCCTCTGGGGCTATCAATCCTGCTTTCAGACCGTAGCAGCCACTCCATACCTCGTGTGGATAACACAAGAGGTGGCAAGTGGGGCTTTGCTGATGCCATGTAAGTCTACCCAGCCCTCAGGGCTGCTACCAACCCACCAGTCACTGTGTAAATTAGTAAAAGACACTTCCTTTCTCGAGACACTTTACTTCCACCTATCAGAAATTCATGATCATAATATACTGGTTTTGTTAGAACAAGGCATCTTACTGCCACATGCCAGACAACTGTCATAATAAAATCTAGGATACCAAAGATATGAAACCTATTCACCTTATACGGCAACCCTCAACCCCCATACATATCTTGGAACGAGAGGGAGGTGGGTAAATCTCAAAGATTCAACCTCTATGTTAAAAAAGAGAGAGAGAGAATGTACAGACTCGAGAAGGTTAAACATTACAGAAAATAAACAAGCTATATATTTTTTGTACATCTGAATTAATATAAGTAAATCTTCACCTCTGCCATGCCAAATTACAAAAGCTTTATGCCCAAGGTTTTTGCCTTTTATTTGGTATTTCCCATAGCACCTTACATAGTAATGCAGATGGAACAGAAGGAACCAGTAAGTGCTTGTTGAATAAAAAAGTAAATTTTCAGAAAAATCAGAATTATGGATCCACCTATATGTATAATAGCAAGTAATTTTCCTCCCCCTCCCCTTATATTTATCTGAACCAAATCTAAAATTTTACCCATTGGCACCTAGCTAACAACCATAAAAATCTGGAGTTCTTCAGTTGTTTTCTAACAAACCCCTTCCTCAAATATTTTTTGGAGACGGAAACTTAGATCTAAGTTTCAACATTTTCAGGACCAAAGAGATCATCTCAGAACTACAGAATTTTTAAAAATTGAAAAGAGGATTATGTCATCCAAAATAAATTCTTATTAAAAGGTGAGGAACCCTCATTATCTAGAAAGGTAATTTGCCTAGAGTCACATAATCAAATCAGGGATTCAAACACCCTGCACAATAACGATTCATCTGTCCTTGCCCTTCACTCCCCTTTCCCCAAGTACACACTTTTCTGCCTCTCAGCCTTTATCATACTTTGTAAACCGCTTAATTATCTATCTCAAACCTAGCAGCAATTGATCAAACTCAAATAAGAGAGAAATCACCCAAAGGTCTGAAAACCAGAGAATCAGGTAAACTGCGAGTTTTACCACATCCATAAAATGATAAACAAAAGGGAGAACGAAGCGAATTGAGAAAGGGTACTTTTTCCGTCTTCACAACAAAAGCTAGGGAATAAAAACGCGTTTTCCTTGGGGACAGATTATGCTGAGGGGACCAGATACAGATACAAAAGATAATTCCTCCTGGGGTTTTTCCTTTTCCTTTGAGTTTGTGGGATCTAAGAAAAATTTTTTTCTTAAATCACATAAACAATCATAACCTCAGCACATTTACTTCCCTCCTTTTCTCACATAGTATTTTCCTGAACATTAATATAGACCACGTTTCCAAAAAAGAAATTGACCAAAGGTCTATTGCCTATTTACCAAAACCTTTTCAAGACTTAGGTGACTCCTCTTAGGCTACGATTAGGAAAGTACTCCAAACTTCGGTTACAAGCTGAAAGCTCAGTGAATTGGATCTCCAAGGTTTGCAAATACCCTCAGCTGGGCTAAAGGGCACAGAATCTCTAGCGCTCCCTACAGCTCACACTTTGAACCTACCTACCACAGAAAACGCGAGTTACCAAGGATCGGCTCCCTGGCTCCACTTTTTTTCCTGCTTAAAAAATCGGGTGAAGGTGGGGGGGGGGGGGGGGGAGGGAAGGACTGAAAAGGCGAACCAAAGGATTAATCACTTCTCCCCATTACATCAGCAGCCCCCGCCCTTCCCTCCGAGCACCTCCTCTCCTAGAATCGTCGCTACGCACTAGCGCTCTCTTCGCCCACCCCCCGCTCTATTATATGCCCTGATACCTCCCCATTATCACCCGCCCCACCACACTCCCCCATCCCTCCTTCCCCCTCCTCTGCGAGGGAGGGAGGAAACCCGAGAGAGGAAACAGGGCGTTGAAGGAAGGGACTCCGCCATAAGAGCGGAGGCCCCATTGGCCTGAAGGTTGTATGGGAGCTCCCCATTGGCTGCTTGGCTGGAATCCCCGCCCATCTGCTTCCCCGCCCATTCACCCCTCCCCCCGCCGCCCCGCGGCCTTCCCCCGCGCCCCTGGCCAGCCCCGCGGCGGGGAGGGACCCACTGGGCGAGTGGAGGCTCCGGCGGTGTCAATGGCTCCTCCTGCCACGGAGCAGCAGCAGAAGCAGCGGCGACGGGGTTGAGGAGGAGGAGGAGGAGGAAGGGTTCCTTTAAGGAGGAGGAACGACGACGCCTCTTTTTCCCTCTATCTCCTCCCTTCACACTCATTTCCCCTTCGCCGAGGAGAGAAGGGGGGGGAGGAGAGAGAAGAGGCCGAAGAAAGAAAAAATTCCTCACAGAAATCTCTTTCAGGGGGTGTGGGGGGAGGAAGAGGGAAAAAACGAGCCGGGCGCCCCCTGCTCCCTCCCTCCCTTCTCTCCCTCTCTTCTCCTCCTTCTCCCTTCCTCGCCCGCCCGCCCACTCCCCCCGCCGCCGGAGACGCCGCTCGGGAGTCGGCGGGACCGGAGTCTGTCTCCTCACCCGCCGACGCCGCGCTTCGCCTCGGGATCCCCAGGCGGGCGGACGCCCTTTCTTTCTTTCTCTCGCTCTGCCCGTCTTTCTGTCTCCGTCCCTCGCGGCCGCCCCGCCCGGCGGCCTCGGCCTTCCCCGCGCGTCAGGCCCGCCCGCCCGGCCTCGCTCGGTCTCCGTCTCCGCGGGCCTTTCTCTCGGACTCGGGCTCTCGCTCGCCCCCTCCGCCCTTCCCATCTCCCCTTCCCCTCGCCCCCTTTCCTTCCTCCCCCTCCCCACCCCCTTCTCCTGCCCCGGAGCTCGCAGTGCGTGTGCGTGTGTGTGTGTCCCTCCGCCAACGCCGCCACCTCAGCCCGGCAAATGAACTCCGTCCGAGCCGCCAACCGGAGACCCAGGCGAGTGTCGCGGCCGCGCCCGGTGCAGCAACAGCAGCAGCAGCCCCCGCAGCAGCCGCCGCCGCAGCCGCCCCAGCAGCAGCCGCAGCAGCAGCCTCCGCCGCCGCCGCAGCAGCAGCAGCCTCCGCCGCCGCCACCGCCGCCTCCGCCGCTGCCCCAGGAGCGGAACAACGCCGGCGAGCGGGGTAAGGCCGCGCTCCCTCCCCGCCGCCCGCCGGCTCGGGCGCCGGCCGGCCGGGACCCGCGGGGAGGGAGACCGGGGCGGGCGGGGGAGGCCTGTGCGCCCCGGGGGTGGGAGACGGAGGCCGAGCGGAGGCGGGTCCGCCGGTGCCGCAGTGTCAGCCCGGCCCGGGCCCCGGCTGGCAGGAAAAGCCGCGGCTTCCCCACTCGCCCGGGCTCTCGCTCAGGCCGCGCTTTGTTTGGTTGCGGGGGCTCGGCACCCTCTACCCCCACCCATCCTTTGGCTTCTCGCCTGGCTCACGGACCCCGGAGGAGTCTGTTGGTGGCTAGGGTGGGGGGAGGCAGAGGGTGGGATTTCCCCCTTTTCTGCTGCCTTCCACGGTTTAGACTCCCCCTTCCTAACAGAAGGTGGGGGGAACAACTGGGAGTGATCGGGCGATGGGGCTGGCTGGGGAACTTGTTTTCCCCCTTTTCTCTGTTAGCCTCCCCCTTCCTGTGGAGGAGGGGGAAGGGGGGGAATCCGAGTGGTCTGTGGTGTTGGCCGGGGAACTTGTTTCCCCCACCCCCCTCCCTAGTCACGGGGTAGGGGGAGCAGCGACTACTCTCCCAACCCCACAATGTTTGCTGCGCAGTTTGGCTTTCGTTACAGAACCCCTGGGAAGGACCCGTTAAATCAAGACCTTTAAATAAATAAATATAGAATCCATCGGCCATTTCCAGCCCCCTCCCTCGCGTGCGGTGCAGTTACCCTTCCGCTCTGTCGACCACCCCTCTCGCCTGTCCTCCCCTAGCGAACCCCTACGCCACCGTGCCACCCTCCGTCTCCTAGTGGGGTTTGAACGCCCCTTCTTTCCAGCTGGCCCCTTGGGAGAGTGTGAGTGTGTGCTGTGTCCAAGGCCTAGTGAAATGTGTCATTTGGACCCAACTGTGCAGCTCTATCTGGTAACCACCATTGTCTAAGGGCTGAGGCTCCCGGGGGTTGGATTCTTGGTTTAGGAAAAATAATGTTCAGTTCTAGTTTGATGATGTGGTTATTTTGGGAGGTTTGTGAGGTAGGGTGTTGCACCTTGGTCTCCAAACGTAACTATTCTCTTTATTAATTAGCTGCTCTCAGTGGGGGTGGAGGTCAGTACCATATTTATGTGTACGGTTGTTGTTTTAAGGAGGAGGGGAATTGTTAGGAGACATTTTGCGTGTTTTCGTTGGAGGATTAAGGTTAATTTTACATGCGTTGGTTGTCACACCTCCTTTGATTAAGGGAATTGAGATTAAATGGCTTTTAAAAATTATACATTTCCTTAAAAACTGTTTCAGTGTTGTACTTGACGAAAATACTTAAATGGAAAAGAGAGATGATAATCTGAAAAATAGTTCAAAGGGTTTTCACTAGTCACTGTTACAGATAGTCCTTGAGAAAGCAGTTTGCTATATGTTGCTTGAAAGAATGTGATGTTTCAAGCCAGTTAGAGGTCTTGTGTAACATTATTGGCAAATATGTTTTAGTGATTCTTTGATACATTTACCTTTTTTTTTGTAAATTAAAAATATTTGTAGTTTCATCATTTCCTTTCACATTTGCATATCAGGGTTTTCCTGTGTTCCATTCAAATAATACTCGTCTCCTTCCACTATATGTTGTGTCACAAAATTTTTTGAGAAAACAGTGACACTAGATTGAAATCCTGGCATAGTAAGGATTTAATTGCTAGAAGTAAGCAAGCGTTTTCAAGATGTACTGATTTGTTCATACCATTAGGGCTGAATTAAATCTGTTTGGCCAAACTTAATTTAGTCTCATTGTGTATTTTAAAATATTTATTCTGAATCTCCTTTTCACGGTGTGTGTAATTTCAAACTTAGCTGAGGTACTTTTATCTTGGATACTTTTCTTCATTTGTGTGAATTATTAGCTCCTAAAGTCTGTTTCCTTTTGAAGTAAAGTGACTTGGTTGTTGGCATTGACATGCCAGAGTGTCAATTTTCTTTTCATTCATGTGCGTAAGCTGACTTAAGATGTTCATGAAATCAAGATTTCAGTATGTACCTAACCAGATAGTAAATCAGATGCACTGTAGAATTGTTGCTTTGCTGCAGCTAGTAGAAACTGTTCTGGAGATTCTATGTTGGCACAGAGGGGAAAAGAACTTGCTGATTAGCCTTCAGGGAAAAGACTGTGGGTCTTTTAGAGGGCAAGTAAATGGCTTTAAAATGAATAAAACATTAAGCTAAATTAAAAGACTAATAAAGTTTTTGCCAGATTTATGTAAAATATGTAATTCTTCAAAAATTGGCAATTTGATTACTTTTTTAAAATGTACAGTTCACATAATGATCAGAAGTTAGCCAAAAGGAATACTCTTTATTTTAAAAGTTTTATGGAGCATGCGGAGTGTCACTATTTCTGGTTTGGATAGGAGAGGTTTTATTGTTGTTTAAGAATATGCTGGGTTTCATAATTTTGACAAGGTAATTAAGGAACTACAGCTAACACGTGTGTGTGTTTTACTTTTTTTTTTTTTTTAACTAACTCTTAATGGATATGTAACTCTTACATTAGAGTTTGGATAGAGTTACATAATAGTGGATCAGACAGCTTTCCTGGTCAGGAATTGAAGTCAGACTCACTGTTTTTAAGACAAGTTAAATCAGTCTGTATATTTCACATAAAGGATGGATTTTTGGCTTTTTAGTGGTAATAGAACAGTTACAAGATAGTATTTTTTTTCAGGCAAAAATTTTGTCAGGGCTGGTTTTAGTTGCTTATTCACCCACAGGTTAATTCATCTAAAAACTTCCTTGATATGTCCTTAAACACGCGCACACACACACGCACACTCTTGTGTATGTAATGGCCAATGTTTGATGTAGAAAGAAATAGTCTTCTAGAGTGAATTTTTATAAGGACTTTTCAAAGCCTTCCATGGGGGAGAATTACTTATAACCCACATTGGGAAATAATTGGCCTGGGTGTTTCATGGAATGCTGTCTTCACTCATGTTATCTGAAATGGCCCACTGTCTTAAGATGGAATACTAATCATTATATGTTTTGGTATTTTAGCTTAAGTTCCAGAGTTTAGGATTTCACATACTACTTTAGTAGAAAGTAATTTGTGTTGCACATAGGGACACTTGGATAATACATTTCAGACTCAGTGAATCTGGAAGTAGTGTGGGGTTAGATTTTTTATATTTCTTTTCTTTTAAAAATCCTACAAGGATTTCACTTTTGCAACTTGTTCTGCTGAATTTATTTTAATATCTCTTTGGTAGTCTTTTTCTAGGAGAAGTATGAGGAAAGCTTATAATAAGCCTGAAGAAGCGCTATGTATTCTGAGCACTTTTAGCTTGTAGTTAAAATTGATTACTTTGAATAGGTAATAAATGCACATAATTTAAAATTCCAGAGTTTCTTGCCTACACCTGCCTCACATACTAGATTCTCCTACTTGGAATCAATCACTATTATTAGTTTCTCATTTATTATGTTTTAATAAAAGATGAAATTTGCCAACTGAAAATCTTGATATGGAAGTTTTTGAAAATAGGTGTAATTTCTTCCTGGCTAGAAAATTCATAAGATTCTTTTGAAGTTCTGAAATTTTAACTGTGTAATAATTTATAGTTAAAGAAATTTAATGAATACAATATATTAATGGGTATTGCTATTAATTTCTAGTCTGCAGTGATTATACAGAGTAAAATAGTAATCATTCTTTTTAATTTCATATTTATGGAATAAAAATCTCACCTGTGACCCTGGAACTACAGGGTTTTGTTTTAACTAAACTTATTGAAGTAATTGAGTTCATATAGTATTACATGAAATATTCCTGATGGAGCTACATTATTTGTAATATGCAGCAGCCAGGAAACTCCTTAGCGTTCTAGTCATGCTTGCTAATCATATTTTCTGTGGGCTTATTCTAGCTCATGATATTTTACCTTCAGGCTCTTCAGAATAAGGAACTTACAGAATACAAGAATAAGGAACTTCTGCAACCTTTTTTGATAGAAGAGTTCTGGACAAGGGACATGATTTTTTCCTGTTTTAGGAATTAAGTACTGTGGGGCATTGCTCTCCCTTCTTGTGGCTAAACCTTCAAAATTTTTACATACATGAAAGGAGAGATGTAACCCATTTTTGTGTGTGTTTGGGGAGGAGAGCCTGTTTTCTCAAAGCTTACAAATTATTTGAGGGGTAGGAATGAGATAGTGACAATGCCAGTGTTAAAGTTCTGCTGATGAGGCTTATGGGTTGTCACTATACTGCTTTTCTGTTTCTTTACTGGAAGTTCTGGCAAACCCACGGACAGATCAGCCAACTTGGATACCTACCAGGTAAAGCAAGAACTACCAGGAGATCCTGACCTGTTAAGACCCCTGAACTTAAATTTGTCAGAATTCAAGGCTAGTGAGTATTTTCTAAGGCCCCCCCCCCCTACCGTTTGTCTTAATTTTGAAGCTAAACAATCTATAATAATGAATTATCTCAACTTGAGGTTTTTTATTGTCCTCCAATTTATTCCTAACTAATAAGTTACTCTTATTTTGTGTCTGTCTTGTCCCACTAGTCTCTGAAGGGTTATTTTGTTTTAGACTACTAATTTAATCAGCCCTTTGAATTGCATTCTCAACTTCCAGAGAATTCCAGTTTATGTGAGGTTGCTGACCAGGTACCCCCAAATTGTAGTGGTTAGCCTTTGAAAATAAAATTATAAAGAAGCAAAATATAAGAGTTGAGACAGTTGGGCAGTATGATAGAGCTCAGAGTTACAGCTAGCTAAATGGGGATTCCGATCCTGGCTACACCATCAACAGGCTGTTTGACATGGGGCAAGCAGTGTAAACTCTTGGAGCCTTTACTTCTTTATCTTTAAGATGGGGGGATGATAATACTTGCCTTATGGAAAAATTATTGCTGAGAGATTTAAGTATCTATCACTTGATAGATGCTCAGTGAATGGCAGCTTTTAAAAATTTTAAAAATAATAGTAAGGAATGCAATCAGTTGTATATAAAACTAAACCCAAGAGATAAAATGTGTATGAGTCGTTAGTTTCTGGCATACCCAAAAATGCAATCTAGCTGACTTCGTATAACCTTAGGGAGACTGGTTTATAATTATAAGAATGAATTGAAATATTCTTTAAAGAAAAAGTAAGGAAATGGAAGAAATTGGTATTGAGAATAATAATAAACATAGGTCTCTTTCTGCTTATGTACTAGAGTCTATGCCAGATACTTCTTAGACAGTATGTCTTTTAACCCTTTTAGCAATTCTGTAAGATAGACATTAATCAGCAGTGAGTATTCATAGTAAATAGCAGAGAAGAATTTCAAAATTGATTTATATCACTGAGTCTTCCCATAAACAAGAGGAGATAACAAAATGCGTTTGGCAGAATGTCTTCATCACATTTAGGGGATGGAATAACAGCCTTTGAAGCACATCCGTCCCCTATCTTATCCCCTCTATTTTACTGAAAGCTGGTTCAGTAGTCTGATGCCATTGACTGTTAAACATCTGCTTTCACATTTTCTAAGTAACCTTCTGATCATAACTTTACCTCTAATGTAGATCTGTCTCTAGAAGAGATTGCACTGATTGGCCAGCATGTTTTTCCAGCTTGTTGAGATCACTAAGCATTCATTGTAGAAAAAGGGGTAGATTTCCCTTGCATAACTCATAAGTTATGAGTAAAAGGTGTTAAGTCATTTTAGCTCATGGTTATAGACTAGACTATTTCAGGAAGGAAAAAAATATGAGTTCAGTTATTCTTCAGTGGTAATTTTGGCAGGTTTGTGGACTGAATATCCTTTTGTCACCAAAGCTTGATGTCTTTAGATATCTAGCCTGGGGTTTTTATATATGTTAGGTTAACACAAGAAATGTGTGTAAACTTAATCCTTAGAAAATAGAGAAATGAAACCAACTAACTTCTCCTATATAATTTATTTTAGTTTAAGGAAATATCAAAAATATTTACTTTAAAAATGAATATGTCGTGTATTTTTTTTGTTCTAAAAAACCCCAAATAAGATAGTATATTAAAGCAAATTTAAGTTCTGTATGTTAGTGGCTTACTCTCCCCAGTTTCTAAAGACCCAGTTGTCAAATGGTTAGCCCTTGTAACGAATGGAAAATTGTGACTATGTTCAAAAAAAGGAGAAAAAAATGATTAAATGCTGTTCTCTCAACTGGTGCCTAAACCTTTAAAAACATTATGGAATACTTCCACATCTTATGAGAGAAGAGGTACTATTCATCTTTTTTGTGAAGAGAGCCCACTTTTCTATTTTTTCAAAGCTTTGAAATTGAGTGATAGAAATGGAGTAATAACCTGTGCTTTAAAATTATTTTTCTGGTAATAGTGAAAATCTTAGCTTCACTGTTTTCTTCTGGTGTGCAACAGCACTCATTTTCCAGATGGTCAAGTTAGGTTGTGTCAAAATCTTTTTTTTCCTCAGAGTGGAATTAACTGGCTATTATAGGGATTCAATCTTTGGCATTTCTTTCTTTAGTACCGTGTATTGATAACGGACTTAAATCAGTTTAGCCTTTGCTAGTTTGCTGACTTGAGTTTAGATATGAGAATTCTTTTTACACTCAAGTATTGATTTTGTATCTTACATCCAGAGTGTATAACATAGTATGTATAAGACCACATGGCTTTATGAGAATCTGACACTTAGGAGGAAGCAAGTGGGGAAGAGGAAGAACATAGAACTCTTTTTTTATTCACCTGTTATATTTTGAGTTGGACAGGGTTGGTATATATACGTCATTAGTAATTGTTTCTTCCCACATAATCATACATCCTTGGGGAAAAAAAACAGGCTTTAAGGAAAATTAGAAGTGATGTAGAATTTAACAAATGGAAAGTAGAAATCATTCCAGGTTTGTGTCATGGCAGAGATAAAGGATCAAAGAAGTGTTTGAAAGAAATGGGGGTGGGTGAGGACATTGTGTTTTGAAATTGAATGTTATTGGCAAAGTGATTGTATGGTAAAAGAAATTGTGGAATCACTCATTTTTCTGTTAAAAGTAGCCACGGATCTACTGAACAGTTGTATGACTGATAACTTCATAATCCTTTGAAATGCATTTGCATTTTTAAGAAACTGATCACTTAGTCAAATTTTGGTATTTTAGACCCAGTAAAAGAGATAGAAATAAGTGATTTGGACAAAGACCTTTTGGATAGGAATGCTTCCTCATAGACAAAATAAGCATGTAGGGGTAGAAGAGTCTTGCAAGAATCACTTACCTTACACATTTATTGTTTTTCCTAATCTACTTCTGACCCTAAAATTTTTCTTAAAAGTTTCACTTTCTATTTTTTCAGAAGACTTAATTTTGGGTAGGGGATGGGGATGGAGAGAAGAAAAAGAATTAGAGCAGGTAGGAGTGGCAGTATGTATGGGTCATTTAAATTAGCAGTGGTAATTTGAATTAGAAACAGATCTATATATAATTATGTACGTATACTATATATAACTATATTTAAATTGTCAAAATAATTTTATTAGGTTTTTTTTTTTTTAAGATTTTATTTATTTATTTGACAGAGAGAGACACAGCGAGAGAGGGAACACAAGCAGGGGGAGTGGGAGAGGGGGAAGCAGGCTCCCCGCAGAGCAGGGAGTCCGATGCGGTACTCCATCCCAGGACCCTGGGATCATGACCTGAGCTGAAGGCAGTCGCTTAACCAACTGAGCCACCCAGGCGCCCTTATTAGGTTTTTTTAAACTAAGGGTTTTTTTTTATTTTTTTTTTTAAAGATTTTATTTATTTATTTGGCAGAGAGAAACACAGTGAGAGAAGCAACACAAGCAGGGGGAATGGGAGAGGGAGAAGCAGGCTTCCTGCGGAGCAGGGAGCCCGATGTGGGGCTCGATCCCAGGACCCTGGGATCATGACCCGAACCGAAGGCAGATGCCCAACGACTGAGGCACCTAGGCCGCCCCTAAACTAAGGTTTTAATGAAAGTATACAAGTGCACAAATCATTGGTGTATAGCTTGATGACTTTACACAAAGTAAGCATATCTGTGTAGCCAGTAATACCTAGATCAAGAAATAAACACTACCAGCATCCCAGAAGTGGTATTCATCCCATCCTGGCCTTACCCCCGCCACCCTCCAGGCCTTCCCACTCATTATCCCCAGCCCTATCTTTCTAACTGCTGGGATTAGTTTTGTCTGTTGAACTTTATATAAATGTAATCACCCAGTATGTATTCCTATGTGTCTGGCTTCTTTCACTCAATATTTGTTTCATCCATGTTGTTGCTTGTAGCAATAGTTTGTTCATTCTTGTTGCTGTATAATAGTACATTGTATGAGTATACTACAATTTATTCATTGTACGATTAATAGACGGAGTTTTCATCTTTGGCTGTCAGAAATAGTGCTCCTATGAGCATTTTATGTGTCTCTTTTGGTGAACACATGTACACATTCCTGGTAAGTTTTATACCTCAACATTATACCGTTATCTTTTCTCAGAGGCAGAGCTTCCATTTACATGGGAGGTAAAAGAGCTTTAAGACAGATATGAATATGGCATCTCATAAGTAATGTTGCTAAAACGATTTTATTTCAGATATTAGTGTTTTTCTTAAGTCTTTTGGTATGTATGCTGTAAGTCCAGCATTAGAAAGTTTACCCAATTAACTTAATATACTGTATTTTTCACCAAAGGTTGTAAGTTGAGTTATTTTGAGGAGGAAGGAAATCTTTTTTTAAATATAGGAATTTTCAAAAATACTGTGTACTTTAATGTGTGATTCTAAGCCTTCATTCGAAAAATTATTTCTTTTTGCTACTGCCATACTTTGTTTCTCCATTTCAGTTTGGGATCCTGTTCCTTACTACTTTTACGCTTATCCTTTTAACTCTTGTGAAAATATTCTGCTTTTATTTGGTTGATTGTTTCGCTTTTTTCCTACATATCTTGATTATAAATATAAAATTATAAAACTTTCATAGAAAGGGCGCCTGGGTGGCTCAGTTGGTTAAGCGACTGCCTTCGGCTCAGGTCATGATCCTGGAGTCTCTGGATCGAGTCCCACATCGGGCTCCCTGCTCAGCGGGGAGTCTGCTTCTCCCTCTGACCCTCCCCCCTCTCATGTGCTCTCTCTCATTCTCTCTCTCTCAAATAAATAAATAAAATCTTTAAAAAAAAAAAAAAACTTTCATAGAAAAATTGAGGCACATTTTGTTTTCAAGTTGTTTTTCTAGTCCTTGGCCAGATCTGTCAGTTCCTGATGTATAGGAAGAAGGTGTAAAAGGGCTTCCTCCTCAACTGTGCTGCTGAAGTGCTAGTTAGTGGTTTATAAGCTCATATTCCCCACCATACAAATATCCCCAGAACCAGGCCATCAGTGACTGAGACGGGGCTCTGTTTTTAAGGAATCGCTTGCTTGAAACTGATGATACGGTAGCCTTAGATACCAAAAAGAGTAAGATCTTACTATTTTGTGTCTGATCTTTTAGCACTTACCAGATCAGTGTTAGTGCTAACAGTTGTTCTTTCTTGTCCACAACCAGCAGTATGGAGGAGACTGCCTCCTCCCTCCCTCCCTCCCTTCCTTCCTTCCTTTTTTAAATAACATAGCCACATTGAGTAAATGTTGCTTTTAAGTTTGGGGAGAAGGAACCTGAGCTTTTTCATCAAAGTGGCTTTTTTTTTTTTTAGAGAAACTTTTTTTTTTTTTTAAGATTTTATTTATTTGAGACAGAGAGAGAGAGCACATGAGAGGGGGGAGAGTCAGAGGGAGAAGCAGGGAGCCCAATGGGACTCGATCCAGGGACTCCAGGATCATGACCTGAGCGGAAGGCAGTCGCTTAACCAACTGAGCCACCCAGATGCCCTTTTTAGAGAAACTCTTAACTATAGAGAACAAACTGAGGGTTGCTGGGGAATGGGGTAATTGGGTGATGAGCATTAAGGAGAGTATTTGATGTAATGAGCACTGGGTGTTACATGCAACTGATGAATCACTAAATTCTACCCCATATCTACTATATGTTAACTGACTTGAATTTAGTAAAACCAAAGATAAAAAAAAAAATTCTAGAATGGTTTCTTAATCCAGTTTCTAAAGTAGGGGATTTTGAATGAGGTGACTTCTGAGATGCTCTAAAACTTTCTGTATCATTTAAATTACCAGTATAATCATTGAGATCTGAATTTGTTAGGTATTGTTGTACAGACATGGTTCTTGCTTTTATGGAACTTATGGTTGAGTTAGAGACTAAATAACATTCAAAATCAAAATGAATTGAAAATAAGCATGTTGATACGGTTTTCATTGTCTTCTGATAAATATTTTTAAGGATACACACGCACATACATACATACATATACCACACCGGAGTTTTGTTTGTAACCTTATCTGTCCACTTTTCCAAGACCCGAGACTGTTGGAGAGTCATCTGTGAGATGCTGTTAAGATGAAGGTTTGTTATGACCCCCTGCTGTCTGATACATGTTCTACCCTTTAATCATTTACCGAATTACGTTTGTGCTACAGTTAGAAAGTTGTTGCCTGGCTGGCTCAGTTGGTAGAGCGTCCAGCTCTTGATATAGGGGTAGTGAGTTCAAGCCCCACGTTGGGCATGGAGCCTACTTAAAAAAAAGTTGTTGCAGCCCAAAGTTTAAGCTAAGTTATAGCATGCTTCTGTATATGATTAAGAAAGAAACATGTGGCTAGTGAAGGAAATTACCTGAGGAGTTGGGGTCATTCATCTTGTTTTCATGGTGTCTTCCTTCTTCATTGCATTCATTGTTTTGCCTTTATATCTAGAAACTGAAAGTAGACAGGTTTAAATTAGATTATATGTTGCCAGAATCTAAGATCTTCAATTGCAGAGATAAAACAACACTTTAATTTTCTTCGTAGCATCTGTAGTCCCACATACAAGTAGTTGTAACTCAGGGTGCCTTTATGGATTTTTTTTCTGATGCTGTCTTAGTCTCTACTGCAACATCTCACAGGGAACCTATCCTCTATTTCTGAGTCATTTGATTTGAGAACCTTTTAGCTGAAATCTTTAAAGCTGAAAAACTAAGCTGAGAGATCTGGGTCTAGTGAGCTTGTCCAGGTTTTGTAAAGTTAAGTCTGGTTTTAGAGGACTAGAAAAATGTTACATACCAATCATAGACATGTATTGAGAACACACTCAGTACGCTTTCTGAAACTTGGAATATGCACTCTTGATTTTGTGAAGTGTCTAAAAATTTTTGGTGAAATGTTAGCAGTGTCTTGGAATGGTGGAGGTGAGGTGATTTTTGTTACTCTTTGTACATTGGAATCTGGAAGGAAAGAGGTTTGTATTTTTAAAAAGATTTTAATAGTTGTGATTGTGATGTGAACTTATAGTATTTGGTCTGAAGATAAAGTTCTCACAAAGGTCATTTTAAACTTGAGTAAGAGCTTAAAATTTTACATTTCTCAGTGCTCTGTGTTTTAACTGCTTATTAATTTATGGACATTTTTAGTTTGTATCCACAGCAACTTTAGGATAATGATTGCTTATATATATCATTTATAGGAGATGAGGATAACTAATGATAAAGTCAGAATTCAGAATTAAAAACAAATTGGTTACTTGAGACTTTGAGCCAGTGATTCTGTCTTTCTAGGATAAGTTTGTGACCATAGGTTATGTAAATACAAATACATAGAAACAGTATTTTAATTACTTGCCTGGCTGAATGATGGAAATTTAGTGTGCAAACTGTTAGAAAGAAAAGCAGAACTTAATACTGGTCATAACAGGTGGCTGTTTCTTTTGTACCCTGGTGGTATGGACTCATGTCAATTTGGTAGTTTTATGTGGAAGATATTTTCTTCTCACAAAACTGGAGTTAGCCCTGAAAGAATTAATGACTGTCAATTTATTAAGTTGAAACAGATTGCTAAGGGAAATTGTTTCACCATTATCAGTTAAAAAAAAACAACAAACCAACCTTCCCTTTCTAAGATACTGTATTCTTAAAAGTTTTGGATTGTGGGACCTAATGTGTTTGAGAATAAATAAACTGCAGTGGCTTTCTTTGCAGCCTAAAATTAGTTATTAGATTTGGAATTAACTCATCTCACATTTGACCAGTCTTTTGATCATCTTATAGACTACTTGTAAACCTGAACCAAGAGAAAACATTTTTTTTTTTTTAAAGATTTTATTTATTTATTTGAGAGAGAGCATGAGAGGGAAGAGGGTCAGAGGGAGAAGCAGACTCCCTGCTGAGCAGGGAGCCCGATGTGGGACTTGATCCAGGGACTCCAGGATCATGACCTGAGCCGAGGGCAGTCGCTTAACCAACTGAGCCACCCAGGCGCCCGAGAAAACATTTTTTTATTAGAAAATATACTAAAAATCTTCATTGAAGTAGGTGAATGTTTTTGTTTTGTTTTTAAAGGGGCTTTGGGGTGCCTGGGTGGCTCAGTTGGTTAAGCGTATGCTTCAGCTCAGGTCATGATCCCAGGGTCCTGGGGTTGAGCCCTGTGTCAGGCTCCCTGATCATCAGAGAGTCTGCTTCTCCCTCTGGCTCCCCCCGCCGCCGCTTGTGCTCTCTCTCTAGCTCACTTTCTCTCAAATAAATAAATAAAATCTTTAAAAAAATAAATAAATAAAAGTACGGACTACTAGGGGCACCTGGGTGGCACAGTCAGTTAAGCATCAGACTTTTGCTTTCAGCTCAGGTCGTGATCTCAAGAGTTACGAGATCAAGCCCGGCATCAGGCTCAGCACTTAGTGGGTAGTCTGCTTTTCTCTCCCTCCCTCTCTCGCCACCCCCCCACCCCCGACATGCTCTCTCTCTAAAATCTTAAAAAAAAAAAGTAGGGGTTACTGATAAGATTTAGGGCAGATCAGTCATTAAGTGTAGATTCTAGATAGTAATCAACATAGTTTTATGAAGAGCTGATTACAGATGAATTCACAGTATTTTCCTGAAACAGTGACTTTGGTAGCTGAAGAAGGAACAAGAGGAATATAGGTGGATTTAAATACAGCTTTTATTTTATGAAGGAGTCATATTGGTGTTGTAGTTGGGAAAATTTTAAAAGTTGTATTATATGGAAGCTACAAGTTACAAAAAGAGTGCTAACCGGGGCGCCTGGGTGGCTCAGTTGGTTAGGCGACTGCCTTCGGCTCAGGTCATGATCCTGGAGTCCCTGGATCGAGTCCCTCATCGGGCTCCCTGCTCGCCAGGGAGCCTGCTTCTGCCTCTGACCCTCCCCCCTCTCATGTGCTCTCTCTCTCTCATTCTCTCTGTCTCAAATAAATAAATAAAATCTTTAGGAAAAAAAAAAAAAGTGCTAACCATTTGCAAATAGACATTTAGTAAATAGTTATTTCTGTTTCAGCTTCCTTCTCTGGACCAAGATTTGTTCATATAATTACTAATTTAGGCTATTGAGCATATTAAGTTAACAGATTAAAAAAAAGGGGGGGGGGCTGGGGTTAAGTACCCGAAAAACCAAGAATAGAAATCAAATTACTTTGAATGGTCTGTAAAAAAAAAAAATGCCTTCATCTTTGTAGAAACAGCAAAAAAGCGAGTAGTCGTTTAGAAATGTTGAACTAGAACCAAGTATAGCAGAAAACAATATGGACTACAGTTGAATGAATCATCCTAAAGTGTGTTTGTGTGTGTGTAAACACATGATACCATTTTATAGTAATAAGACTTGTAAAATGTTGAAGTGGTTGAAAAATATGTCCATTAGAAAATTTTTTGGGGGGGCACCTGGGTGGCTCAGATGGTTGTCTGCCTTCGGCTCAGGTCATGAACCCAGGGTCCTGGGATCGAGCCCCCCCTTGAGTCCCCTGCTCCTTGGGAGCCTGCTTCTCCCTCTGCTTCTCTCTCTCTCTGTCTCTCATGAATAAATAAAATCTTTAAAAAAAGAAAAAAAAAATTTTTTTTAAGATTTTTTTTTTTTATATTTTATTTATTTATTCATGAGAGTCAGAGAGAGAGAGACGCAGAGGCAGAGGGAGAAGCAGGCTCCCCGCCTAGCAGGGAGCCTGATGCGGGACTCGATCCCAGGACCCTGGGATCATGACCTGAGCCGAAGGCAGACGCTTAACCATCTGAGCCACCCAGGCGTCCAAAGATTTTACTTATTTATTTGACAAAGAGACAGCGAGAGAGGGAACACAAGCAGGGGGAGCGTGAGAGGGAGAAGCCGGCTTCCCACGGAGCAGAGAGCCGGATGTGGAGCTCGATCCCAGGACCCTGGAATCATGATCTGAGCCGAAGGCAGACGCTTAACGACTGAGCCACCCAGGCGCCCCGTCTATTAGAAAAATTTAAGTGTTATTCTAAAGAGGGATAAGCTAAAGGGTGGCTAAACCTTTCACGTGGTTGAAAGTAATTTTTTTTTTTTTTTTAAAGATTTTACTTATTTGACACAGCACAAGTAGGGGGAGCAGCAGGCAGAGGGAGAGGGTGAGGGAGAAGCAGGCTCCCCACTGAGCAGGGAACTTGATATGGGGCTCGATCCCAGGACTCCAGGACCATGACCTTAGACCTTAGCTGAAGGCAGAAGCTTAACCAACTGAGCCACCCAGGCACCCTGGTTGAAAGTAATTCTTAAGGATGTTGCTCAGTTATTTTTCTGTATGCTCAGAAGATAGCTGGGGGAAACGAATTTAAATTATTAGATTGATGATTTACCCTGGTGTAAAGAACATCTGGTAAACATCTAAAGTAGGTCACTAAAGAAGACTATATACCTTGCTTTTTTGGTGTCAGCTATTAGGATTAGATACTTTAATTACCTTAGCAATGGTAAATCAGTAAGAAATCATAGAATGTTGGATATAAAGTAAATTTTAATAGCTTATTTCTTATAGATCGACTTAATATTTTAAGTCTGTACTGGTATAAAAAAAAGGCAGTTATATTATTCAGTATAAGGTGAACCATATTGATAATAGATTCATGTAAAGATTCCCAGGGCAAAGTTCTTTTTCACTGTGAATTCACGTGCCAATTTATGATAATGGTATTTCAGATCAATAAGGAAATTATTAATAAACGATATTGAGACTATTGATTATTCATTTGGAGAAGCATTCAGTTAATTTCCTACTTTGTACAATACCAAAAAATACGTTTCAAATGGTTAAAGAGCTTTTTTTTAATTAAAAATTTCTTTTACTAAAGTAAAAACATTTAACATGATATCTACCCTTTTAACAGTTTTAAGGGTACAATACAATATTGTTAACTATCGGCAAGTTTTTCATCAGATCTGAAGAATTTACTTACCTTGCGTAACTGAAACATTATACCCATTGAATAGCAACTCCTCATTTCCTTTTCATCCCGAGCCCCTAGAAACCACTATCCTATACTTTTATGAATTCAGTTTTAGATATCTCGTGTAAGTGGAATCATATAGTATTTGTCCTACTCTAAGTGACTTATTTCACTTAGCATAATGTCCTCCAAGTAAGAGCTCAGTATTTTTAGAAAATCATAGAAGAAATTAGAAGAAAGTACTTTGGCACTCCTCAGCAGTGCCAAAAAAAATCAGAGTCATTAAGGAAACATCAAGAAATTGACTACATGAATGGAAAGTTCTGTGCAATGAAGGGTGCTAATAAAGTGTTAAGGCAAATAATCGACTGGAAAAAAACTTGGACTTTCTCTAACATACAAATGATTAATATCATAGTTTTTATGAAAAAATTATACATAAAATATTGCTTATTGAGCTGAATCTTCTTTCTAAAAAGTACCTTTCATCCCATTCCCTTCTCACTTCTACCCTCTCAGAAGCAGCAACTATCATGAATTAGATAAGAACCTGTTCATTCCATTTTTATCTTTTTTATTTATTTTTAAAGATTTTATTTATTTATTTGACAGAAAGACACACAGTGAGAGAAGGAACACAAGCAGGAGTGGGAGAGGGAGAAGCAGGCTCCCCGCTGAGCAGAGAGCCGGATGCAGGGGCTGGATCCCAGGAGCCTGGGATCATGACCTGAGCCGAAAGCAGATGCTTAATGACTGAGCTACCCAGACACCCCCATTTTTATCTTTTTTTTAAAAAATATTTTATTTATTTGAGACAGAGCGCGAGTGTGCACAAGTGGAGGGAGGGCCAGAAGGAGAGAGAGAAGCAGACTCCCCGCAGAGCGGGAAGCCTGATTTGGGGCTCCATTCCAGGACCCCGAGATCATGACCTGAGCCCAAGGCAGTTGCATAACCAACTGAACCACCCAGGCGTCCCTATTCATTCCATTTTTAAATACTTTTACATATTTGTGTGAATCTGTAAACAGTTAGTTGTACGTTGTTATGGTTGTTACTGTGGGAAAATAAAAGCTTGCCTTCAGGATGTTTTAGTGCGGTAAACAGGAACATAAAATATTCTCTCCTAATGTTTAATGTGATAATACCAAGTAAATGGTATTATCATGAGTGCCTGGCACTCTAGAAATTTTTAAGTGATTTTTCAGTGAATTAATGAATATAGAAGTATATAAAATTTAAAGGAAAAGTCTGTTCTTTTCTCTTCCCCTGACCTACCACACCCCAGAGGTAACTCTTAACTGTGTGTGGATGTTTACTGTTGAGTTTTTTTTTAATGTATGTTTATATAAATACACTTACTTTATTAAAAAGAAACCACACTATATATTAATTGTAAATTAAGTATTGGTTTTTACTTAAATATATCCTGGGCATTTTTCTGTGTCAATATAAATCTAAAATTACCTCATTTATTTTTTATAGTTGCAGAATAGTTCATTATATGAATGGACCATGATTTATGTTAAATATACATCTATTGATTAATATTCAGGTTATTTTTTGCTATTATAGTATTGAAGTAAACATCTTTGTACAAATATCTTAACATGTTTATGTCACAATTTTGGTTTCATAAAAGTGAGTTATTAAAGGGATATTTGCATTTTAAAGTTTGATAAATGTTGCCAAATTTGGTTTTTTAAAAAATAATCCCACCATTAATGTATGAGGTTAAATGTTATTGAATGAATGTATACATGAAATGCTTAAGAGTGGAGGGGAAACTAGTCTGAGAGCTGAAATGGTTTGAAAAGACTTGCTAGAGAAAGTGAATGCTTAAACTAGATCTTGAAGAATGAGTATGTCACAGATAAAGAAAAGGGAAAAAAAGGATATTCTTAGTAAGAGGAAATGGGCCAGACAGAGAACATGGAAGAGTTACCAGGACAGAATTTTAACTCTGTCATCATACTCTCTTCATCTCACAGTTTACTTTGTCTTGGTGTTTCTTTTCCAGAAAGACGTTTAAAGTTGAGTTAGGCACTCTCCTGTCTTCAGGGCTTTACCACCTCTAGAATAATCTAAGTTCTTTAGTCCAGATTCAAAGTCTTCTGTACTTTGGCTGCCCCCCCCCCCTTTTTTTGGTATGATTCTTCTTTTGACAGGCTTATCTACAGATTGTTCTTGAATGAATCATATAGTTTGCTACTCTTTTTTTTTTTTTTTTCATTCTTGCCAATTTTTGAACTCAGTGGTTCCTTCAGTATTTAATCACTTGTTTTTGAGTTTCCATGCTTTTGTGGTAGCTACCAATATCTCAGCCTCAGGTGCTTACTGTCATTTACATTTATGTAAGCATAAAGATCCATTTATGCTTAATATGTGGATTATCAGTAAATATTTCATAGTATCTTATGTAATCTTGCTCAATGTCCTGAATGTTTTTATTTATAATACAATTGGCAGTGAAGTTTCTGAAAACTCACCAGAACCTATTTTCCATATTAATAGATATCTGAAATCAGTGTATGCACTTCTAATGCACAATAGAAATGATGTGTAATTTATATATTAAGCATAACAAGAAAATGTTTTTGAAAGCACTTAAGTAGCAATTAGATATCTTTATATCCATGGGAAAACAAGCAATTTTGGTAATAACTACTATTTAGTGGTTGTGATATTAATAGCAATCATTTATTGATTATTCTAGGTAGACAGTAAATTCATGTTTTATTTTTACAATAGCCCCCATCATGTAGATAATATACCCCTTTTACATATGAGGACTTAAAATTGAAGTAAAACCTAAGTTTCCATATTGATACTGCACATTACTGAACAATTATTTAGCAGGATAAATACCAAAAAAAAAAAAAAAGTTCTAAATGCTCCATAGTGAAATTGTAGAATATAATAAAATAAAGAGTTCTTTAAAATTATGAAAAAAACCAGAGTGCCTACACGAAAATATCAGTTATACTAAAGTGTGTTTACCAGAACAATAATTTCCAGAAGTTAGTAGAATGCTCTTTCCTCAAAATGTAGAGGTAATACAGTTGTTTAACTTGAATTCTGTACCCATTTAAACTTGAGTTATCAGCAAGAATGAGGCCCAAAATGAGTATATACACAGCAGTTAAGAGTTCATCACCTGTAAAAACTTGATGCAAGAACCAAAGGATATACTTGAGCAGAGAAGAATAGTAAACTAGAGAGAGGGAGGAATTGGATAAATACATCATGAGCAAAGAATTGGTAAGATATGTTAACAAATCAAGTAGACTATTGATTGTAAATATGTATAATATTTTTAAAGGTAGAACCAAAATACTAGACAATTACAAGAAAGTTGTAAGAAAGGGGATTACAATGAGTCAAGAGTGCTACAATTCAGGGCACCTGGCTGGCTGAGTTGATAGAGCATGCAACTCTTGATTTTGGGGTTGTGAGTTCGAGCCCCAGGTTGGGTATAGAGATTACTTAAAAATAAAATCTTAAAAAAAAAGTGCTAAAAATTCTTTTTTCACAAGAAGTGAGTACAGAAATTCTGAGAATTCCAAGGCATCTTATAAAAATAGCTATTTTTGTGTCACTGCAGCCAGACTATCTGGATGAAATCCTAGCTTATCCCTTACTAGCTGTGTGACATTAAGGTTACTACAACTTCCTGTGCCTAAATTGTCTTATCTATAAATGGGATGACAATATCCTCATAGTGTTATGGGGAGGATTAAGTGCAATGCACATAAAGCCATTAGAACACTACTCAGTACATGTAAGCACTCAGTACATGTTTGCTGCTGCTGCTTTTATTTCTTTTACCTTAAGGGTAACCTTGAAAAGAATAGAAGAAAATCTATGACTTACAGGCCTGCAGAACTCAAATAAGAGAAGGAAGAAAGCTTACCCCTTAGTATACCATCAAGATCAATTGGACTAATTTTAATTTTTCATATTATTTTTTGAGCACTTCTAACCACTTAAAAGCATTGGTATTTTATTTTATTCTTTCTTAGAGATCTTCCAAAGAGCAGAAAAATTTTACTTTTTAAAGAAATCATTCTATGGGGGTGCCTGGGTGGCTCAGTCGGTCAAGTGTCTGCCTTCGGCTCAGGTCATGATCCCAGAGTCCTGGGATGGAGCCCCACATCAGGCTCCCTGCTCAGTGGGGAGCCTGCTTCTCCCTCTCCTGCCGCTCCCCCTGCTTGTGCTGTCTTTCTGTCAAATAAATAAATAAAATCTTAAAAAAGAAATCATTCTATGTTGCATGAATCCATCAGGCCCTTTTTATAAATCTAAGGTTTATTATTGAATCTCAGTGATCTTTTTGTGTATCTTGAAATATTTTGCTGTTTTATCATTACCACTAATTATTTCCTGCTGTGCAAAAAAAAAAAAAAATAAAGCAAGAATGATGGAATCCACTAGAAGGAAGATATAATAGTGAAATAGTCATTTTTCAGGTTTTTTTTATTGCATGTATTGCATCCTTCAAAAAAGGTGTAAAAGAGGGGGAGAAATATACAGATAAGGGAGACTTGCTGTGTCTCTCTGTCAAATAAATAAAATCTTTAAAAAAAAAAAAGAAGATAAATACAAGGTGAGAAATAGCACTTTAGACCTGAGCTGTACAGTATGGAAGCCACTTGCCACATATGACTATATTTAAATTAATTAAAATTCATAGAGTTTAAAATTCAGTTCTTCAGTCACAGTAACCATGAAGTGGGAATGTAGCAGTCTATTAGCTTCATTTCACTATGGCTACCATATTGGACTACATAGCATAGAGCATTTTCATCATTGCAGAAATTTTTTTTTTTTTTTTTAAGATTTTATTTATTTGACAGAGAGTGAGAACAAGCAGAGGGAGCAGCAGAGGGAAGGGAGAAGCAGGCTCCCCACTGAGCAGGGAGCCCGATGCGGGGCTCCATCTCAGGAACCTGGGAACATGACCTGAGCCAAAGGCAGATGCTTAAACAACTGAGCCACCCAGGCTCCCCAATTGCAAAACATTCTTAGAGAAAAAATTCTTAGAGAAAATCCCTGCTGAGCAGGGAGCCCCATGCGGGACTTGATCCCAGGACCCTGGAATCATGACCTGAGACAAAGGCAGATGCTTAACCGACTGAGCCACCCAGGCACCCTAAAAACAACCTTTTCAAAGTAAAAGAGTAGCATTGTTTTACATTTTTGTAAGTCTGATGTCTCCCCCAAAGTTTGTTGAAAGTTTGTATGTTAGAATCTAACCCCCAATGTGATTGTATTTGGAGGTGGGGCCTTTGGAAGCTGATTAGGTCACAAGAGTAGAGCCCTCTTGAATGGCATGAGTGCCCTTATAAGAAGAGGCCATAGAGTTATCTCGCTTTTTTCCACCGTGTTAGAGTACTAGAAGTCAGTCAGTCATTTGTAGCCTGGAAAAGGGCCTTCACCAGAGCCTAACCATGTTGACTTTATGATCTTGGACTTCCAGCCTACAGAACTGTGCAGAATAAATTTCTGTTATTGAAAAGTCAGTTTATTTTGTTACAGCAGCCTGGGCTAAGACACATTGCTTCCCGTAGAGCAAGTGATCTGAAAGGGACCAAACAGGAAGCCACTGTGCCTTTATGACCTCTTTGAGTGAAATTTCTAGTCATTAGAGGCGAGTCACTAAGTTTAGCCAGTATTAGGGGAGGAGAATAAGGTTCGCTCATGAAGGGAGAAGTGTCAAAGAATTTGTGGACTTTCTGAAACTACTATACTGGATAATGCCAAATGTTAATAGGAGTATAGACACTGCAGCCTTTCCAGAGATCAGTCTAGCAGTACTTAAGAATATCAACGCCCTATAGCCTAGTAATTTCATTTCTAGATTTGTATCTCAAGGTATTTGTAAGAATTTCATAGGGGATATTGTACATGGATGTTTACTGCAGTATTGTTTGTAGCAGCAGAAGTTGGAGGCAGTCAGGTTGTCTCATATTAGCCTCAGTGTAGATGGGTAAAATTTGTGAATGCATATTGTATTAGTGTCCTAGAGCTGCCATAACCAAGTATCACAAACTGGGTGGCTTAAAACAACAGAAATGTATTCTCTCATAGTTCTGAAGGCTAGAATCCAAAATCAAGGTGTGAGCAAGGCCATGTTCCCTCTGAGACTCTGGGTAGAATCCTTCCTAGATCATGGTGGTGGCTCTTAACCCTTGGAGCGCCCCTGTATCAATCCAATCTTTGCCTCAGTTGTCATATGGCATTCTCCCTGTGTCTATTCACATGGTGTTTTGCTCTTACAAGGACATCAGTTATAGTGGATTAGAGCCACCTAATGACCTCATTTTAACTTGATTACATCTACAAAGACTATTTCCAAATAAGGTCACACTTATTAGATCACCACCTACCAATGGTTAGGACTTCAGCATATCCTTGAGGGATACAATTTAATCCATACAGCAGTTAGAAGCAACAAATTAGATGTACACATGCACATAGTATATAGCAGGAAATGTAAGAAATAGAAGGATGAGGTAGTAACAATAACATTTATATAAATGAAAAATCAATGTGTGTTAAGAGTTCTCCAGAGAAACAAACCAATAGGATGGAGATAATAAATATATATAAATAGGTAGGTTGAGAGAGAGATACTAAGAGATTGAGAGAGATTATGAGGCACTGGCTCACATGATTATAGAGGCTGGGAAGTCAAAATCTGCAGTGTGGGCCGGCAGGATGGATACCCAGGATAGCTGATGGTGCAGATAAGTCCAAAGACAGTCTGCTGGAAGATTTCCTCTTGCTTGGCGAAGCTCTTTTTGTTCTAATCAAACCTTCAGCTGATTGAGGCCCACCCACATTATGGAGGGCAGTCTGCTTACTCAAGAGTTTACCAATTTAATGTTAATCTTGTCCAAAACATCCTCCAAGTTGACATACAAAATTAAACGTCACAAGCCCACCCTTTGTCAGACTGACACCCATAGATCTCTCCTTAAATCTTACTTAGAATCCACATAGATAATAACACGGTCATACTTATACCCAACATACAAATATCCTGTGTACAACCCAAAACACCCTAAACCTTTCGCCAGAGAGGATGCAAAATCCTTGATTTTTAACTCTTCTCTTTGATATCCCATAACTTAAATATTGTGATGTTATTTTTATATGTACTTTAAAAATTGTAAGTATGATGTGTAAAGTATTATGATACATATCTTATGTTAAATGATAAGGAAATAAAAGAGGGAAGAAAAAGATATTTTGTATATACAAACATACATAGGCACACAAACACATAAGGAAGAAATACTCATGACAGTTACAGTCCTCATTTCTGTAACTGGTCCCATAGTCATAGCTGGTATTCATAGCTACTTTCGTCCAATACCCATTTTATATTATTTTTGCCTTTAGCAAGTAACTCAGCTGGTCATAGTTCTTGGAACAGTGACCCAAACCTTCATTCCTGAAAGGTCTGAGCCATTAGTAGTCTTGCCTGAATTGGGTTGTAGTTTTCCATTGATTTTAGTAACAGGGCATGGTAACATGGAGAGATGCCCTTGAGGATCTCCTGTACTCCAGACACACTCTTTTACCTCTATTGCGGAGTGGCAGTCCAGATTCCCCTTGGTCCATCCATCCAAACAGCATAGTAGCTCCCTTCTTTGACTGTTTATTCAGGAGCATGAGGTGTTCAGAATGTCCAGGTGGCAGTTTTAACTTCCACTTAGTTCAGTGGGATCATTGTTATGTCTTCTGGTGGAAGCATTCCTTCCCTTTTGGAACTAAGACCTCTAGACCACTAGTAGAGCATATGGTCATGGAATCAGCAAAAAATTTTGTAGGTGGGTCACTAGGAGTAATAGTAAGTGGTGCCACTTCCATTTCTCCCCCTTGATTCCTGGAATGTGCATCCTATGAGAGAAACATCACTGTGTATCAAATACTAATATTCCCGGAGGATTTGGCCCCAGCCCTGCAAGGTATTGCCATCAGGCTGGTACTGTAACTGAATCTTCAAAAGGCCATTTCATCATTCTATCAAGCCATTTGCTTTAGAATGCTAGGGCACATGGTAAGACCAGTGGATTCTACCAGCATGGGCCCATTGCTGTACTTTGCATGGTGTTAATAACCTTGATCAGAAGCAGTGCTATAACCATGAGCATGGATAAAGCATTCTGTAAGTCCACAGATGGTAGTTTAGGTAGAAGCTTTGCATTCAGGGTAGGCAAATACATATCCAGGATAAGTATTCCAGTAAGAACAAATGCTGCACCTTCCATGATGAAAGCAGGTCCAGTGTAATCAACCTGCTACCAGGCTGATCACTCCAGGGAATGGTGCCATATAAGAGATTCAGTTTGGCCTGGCTTGGTGAGTCGAAGTCCCAAGTTGCTGAGTCCAGGTATAACTGCCGTTCTTGTCACCCCATCTGCTTTTTTTCATAAGCCCATTGGGGGCTCATGGCATGGGAAAAGAGATGGCTGAGAAAAGAGACTGACTGGTATCCACAGAACAGGTCATCTTACCCACTTGATTATTCACATCTTCCTCTGCTGAGGTCACCCTTTGGTGGGCCTTGACATGAGACACAAAGATCTTAATGTTTTCACCCATTCAGAGAGTTCTATCCTCATACCTCTTTCCCAGACTCACCTGTCACCAGTTTTCCAATTGTGTTCCTTCCAAGTCACTGACCATCTAGCCAAACCATGGACCACAGCCCATGAATTGGTATTTAATCACATGTCTGGCCATTTTTCCTTCCAAGCAAAATGAACAATCTGGTGCCATGCTCAGAGTTCTGCCCCCAAGGAGGATTTCCCTTTACCACTGTCTTTCAGGGATGCCCCAGAAAGAAGCTGTAGTGTTGCAGCTGTCTGTGTTCGGGGGGTGCCTGCATATCATGCAGAACCATCTGTAAACTAAGCTTGAGTTCTTTCTCTGTCAGCTGATGGGATGGAACTCCCCAGGAAGCTCTAGGTGCAGGCTAAGGGAGAGCAGGTGGTGTGGCAGGGGTAGGAACCGTGGACATTTGGGCTACATCTTCATGGATCTTCCTTGTGCCTTCATGATGTGTTAAGACCTCCATTTGATGACTGAGTGCTGCCATGTAGGCCCAGCTTTGTGGCGCGGTGGGTCATATAACACCCAGGTGGTGATGAGCACCTCAGGTCACGTGGGAACTTGATGTGACCCATGGTTAAGTGTTTTGTCTCGGCTAAGGCCCAGTAGCAGGCCAAAAGCTATTTCTTAAAAGGAGAGGAGTTATCTGCAGAGGATGGCAGGGCTTCACTCCAAATACCCGAAGTCCTCTGCTGCCCTTTTCCTATAGGAGCTTGCCAAAGGTCCCAGACATCATCCTTGTCTGCCATTGACACTTCCTGCACCATTACATCTCCTGGATCACGTAGCACGTGTGAGAACAGCTTACATGGCAGTTTGAACCTGTTGCAGAGCCTTCTCCTGTTCTGAGCCCCACTCAAAACTAGCACCTTTTTTGGTCACTTAGTAAATGGGCCAGAGTAACACACCCAGATGAGGAAGGAATGTGTTGCCTCCCAAATCAGAAGAGGCCCACTAGGCATTGTGTGTTTGTTTGCTTTTTCATTGTAGGGGGCTAGATGCAACAGCTTATCATTCACCCTAGAAAGGATATTTCAACATACCTCATACCACTGGACCCATAGAAATTTCATAGAAGTTAAAGGCCCTTGAATTTTTGCCAGATTTAATTTCCCATCTCCAGGTGTGTAATAAGTGTCTTACAATTAAGTCTGGTAGTTGCTACTTCTTTCTCACTAAACCCAATCAATGTGTTATCAGTGTGGTATCTTGTGAAAGGGAAAGGTGATCAAGATCCCGCATCACACAGTATATATAAACTAATGCTTGTTGGGCGCCTGGGTGGCTCAGTTGGTTAAGCGACTGCCTTCGGCTCAGGTCATGATCCTGGAGTCCCGGGATCAAGTCCCACATCGGGCTCCCTGCTCGGCAGGGGGTCTGCTTCTCCCTCTGCCCTCTTCCCTCTTGTGCTCTCTGTCTCTCATTCTCTCTCTCTCAAATAAATAAATAAAATCTTTAAAAAAAAAAAAACAAAACTAATGCTTGTTTTGTGATAAAGATTAATGTTAAACATTTTAGAATAGTTGTCTTTGTATAAGCAGGAGAATGAAAATGGAAAATGAAAGTAAGTAAAACCCATAACAAGAATTTAAAATATGCAAATTAAGTCTCCCAGAAACTAGGATCAAAAGACCAAAAATATGGAATATGGGTAAGAAAAAGAGAAATAGTAGAAAAGTACAGTAGAATTGTTAGTCTGGGACACCCAGCTCTGAAATACTAGGAGTTCCAGAAGAAGAAAATTGAGAGGAAGTAATTCAAACAAATATTTCAAGAAAATTTCTCAAAAATAAAGGACATGAATTTGCATATTAGAAGGGTCCACCACACATTCATGAGAGTGAATGATAAAAGACCCACATTGTAGTATATCATGATGAAATTTCAGGATATCCAGAAATAAAGAGAAAAACTTAAAAGCTTCTGGGCGAGAGGAGTCACATACCAGTGATCTGGAGTCAGAATATCATTGGACTTCTCAAAAACAAAACTGAAAGACACTTGAGCAAGGTCTTCACATTTATTAAGAAAAATTATTTCTGCCTTAGAATTCATTATTTAGGCACACTGTCAAAAAGTGTGAAGTATAGAATAAAGTATAATAGTCTTGACATATATGAAGAAAATTATAAAACCGAAAGTACAAAAAAACAGACAAGTCCACATAGTCATACATCACAAACTTAGGATATAGAAAATTAAACAATACAGTTGACAAGCTTTATTTAAGAGATATAGAACCCTGTATACACACAAGCACATGCACATGAGTAGAACATATACCTTATTTTCAAGCATATAAAGTTTAAGTTACAAAAGTTCAATCTGTATTAAGTCACAGTGGAAATTTTATCAGTTTTCATAGAATCAGTGTCATTTAGTGCATGTTTTGGACCTTAATGTACTTAAATGAGAAATCAACAGTGATTAGTTTAAAAATTACATTTAAACAACTTTTGAGAACTAACTAGTATAATGAGATAAGAGAAAATATATTAGCCATTACAAAATACTAGAACTCTGACACAAACACTACATGTCAGAACTTGTAGATTGTAACTTGTAGATTGGGAGGAGACATTTGTTGGCTTAAAAAGACTGATATTTAAAAAGATTGGATATAAAATAAGTAAGTATCCAACTCTTGGAATAGAAAAATAACAAAAGAATAAAACCAAAGACAAACAAAAATAAGTATAAAGTAGAAATTAATGAAATAAAGGACAAATAATGGGATCAGTATAAAGACCAGTAGACAATAGGAGCACCTGGGTGGCTCACTCGGTTAAGAGTTAGATAAGCATCTGCCTTCACCTCAGGTCGTAATTTGTAATCTCAGGGTCCTAGGATTGAGCCCCGCATCAGGATCCCTATTCATGGGGGAGTCTGCTTCTCCTTCTCCCGCCCTTCCCTTCAAACCACACCCCCACACACCCCGCCCCGCTCTTGCTCACTCTCTCAAATAAATAAAATCTTAAAGACCAGTAGACAATAGAATAAGAATTTTAAGAATCCTAAAGTAACTCCGTGAGTACTTTGTCAATAAATTTGAATCTTAGATGGCATAGTTTTTTAGAAAAATGTAATTTGCCAAAATTAACCTTAGAAATACATAACACAAATAAGTTAATCATCAATAATCAGTAGAAAACAAAGAACAAATTTACATGTACCTGCTTCCTCACCAAAGGTACACCAAACCTCAAAATTTTATAGTTACAGAGAAGAGAAAAAGAAGAGTTGTCCATTTTACAAGACTGATCATTCAACAAATATTTCTAGAGCATTTATACTACCTACATTAGTGAAATAATACAAAAATATTTGATACCTAAAGTAGCCAATGACAGTACAAGAAAAGATATAACTTAATCTTATGAATAGGGATGCAAAAATCTTAAAACATTAGCAAATTAAAGTCAGTTTATGTTAATGAAGGAAAATGTCACAATCAGGTGGGGTTAATCCCAGAAATGCAAAATTGGTTTAATACTGGAAAACCTCTTAATGTAACTTGTCACTTTCAACAAGTTAAAGGAGAAAAAAGTAGTCCATATATTCATTGAGCAGATACTGAGCATCCACCATATTAACCAGGAACT
Organism: Mirounga leonina; assembly: GCF_011800145.1. Classification (NCBI taxonomy): domain Eukaryota; kingdom Metazoa; phylum Chordata; class Mammalia; order Carnivora; family Phocidae; genus Mirounga; species Mirounga leonina. The sequence goes on from NW_023270305.1 coordinate 64,135,694, forward strand.
AGGCATTAATGGGTTAGCAGTGTACAAACCAGAGTCCGGTTTGCATGGAGTCTACAGTCTAATGTAAGACAAATGGTAAGTAATATTAGGTGATATGGTAAATGCTGTGAAGAAACTTAAATCAGATAAAGAAAGGGAACAGAGATAATTATTACTAATAACCATTCACACATTAAATATAAACCCTCAATCTCCTCTTTTTTTTTATTCATTAGAGCAAGTGAGGGCAGGAGGAGGGGGGAGGGTCATTGGGGGAGGGAGAAGCAGACCTCCCTTCTGAATTGAGCAGGGAGCCCAATTCAGGGCTCAATCCTAAGACCCTGGGATCATGACCTGAGCCAGAGGCAGACGCTTAACTGCTTAACTGATTGAGACACTTAGGCGTGCCCACCTCAGTCTTCTCTTTTTTGCATCTCTGTTCTGTGTCCGTTTGCCATTTACAATACTCTGAACACTGTAAAATAATAAGATAATCAAATATTTCTGTATGTAAAATAAGGTGACACTTGCTAAAATTGACTCGTTGGCTAGCAAGATCTGTCTTGTGATAACACAGTCTTTATCAGTTGAAGTTTAAAACTTGAAATCTGTGTCTAGGAGTGATAATAGAATATAAACATTTATAATATATAGCATATTTATAATCTAATACAATCAATTACATAATTTATAATAAAATATATGGAGTAAATATAAATATATGGAAGTTGTGTTTCTTAGTAAAAACTTGAAATTCAGAGATTGTCTTTCCTACATAGAACTTTTTTCTCTCCTAGAAGGACTAGAGGGAAAAAAGCTGTTTCCATAGGCTTATTAATTAATATAGCACAGTAACTTTAGCATAACACTAAAGTTGTAATGAGCTGGGAGTTAAGTTTAATTTGAACATAGTGCTAAATGAAGCAAAAGTTATATAGATTAATTTCACGTAGAAAGACCTGTTCTTAATTCCAGATAAGCAGTCTCATAAATGCTTCCCTATTAGTCATTATTAGGATGCACTGTGGAGTATCTATGGCTTTACAAAAAATTTTTACTCCCAAAACAACCCGAAGTCATGTCTGTTGGTGTTCCATAATATAGCACTGTATTTGAAGGACAGTACTTCAGAAAAATCTAAAACTCTTTAGTTGGATTTGGAAGAAGATCTTTGGATATAAGTCTGTTGGTTCTCTTTGTTTAATCCCTGCAGAAGGACTAAACTCTCATGCCTTGACTTCATTAAAATAGTACTTTAACTAGGAGCTTCTGCTAAAAATGCTTATAGTAATTTTTATACTTACGTATTTTAAAAAGTTCAAAAGCAGAATTGTATAAGGTATTTTAGGTCTCTTTTGACAGACTCCTAGTTTACTTCAAGATCCGCCCCCCCCAATAAAATAAGGGTTTATTTTTTTCTAAGATGCCTCTGAGACAACAGTCAAGAATTGGGCAGCTTCACAGAAGATGTGTGCACAAAAAGTCTTTGACTTTGCCTAACCCAGAGGTTTCAGATTTGCAGCCAGCAAACTGATCTGGCCAATAGAATGTTTTATTTGTTCTGCACAGTGCTCCTAAAAAATAAATTCAGTTGGTTTCCAACATTTTAAATGTGAAATTTCATATAATCTTGATTCCTAGGTTCCCTTAACATTTCAGATCATCTGATATCACTGGCTTGAATTCTAACATGGCAACAGTTGGCCAGGGTTTAGCACTGGGTGAGGATTTCATGAACCATTAACTCTCCAATTGTCTGTATTCCCCCACCATTTCTTAATATTTCACTTCACTCATTTTCTTTATCTGTGACCTACATAACATTTAAGTTTGTGATGCTTGCTAACTTACCCATGTACAGAACCTTTTTTTTTTTTATATAAAGATTTTGTTTATTTGTCAGAGAGAGAGCACAAGCAGGGAGAGCAGCAGGAAGAGGGAGACGCAGGCTCCCCGCTGAGCAAGGAGCCCGATGCAGGACTCAGTCCCAGGACCCTGGGATCATGACCTGAGCCGGAGGCAGACGCTTGACCCACTGAGCCACCCAGGTGTACCTGTACAGAACCTTTTTTAAAATTTTGTTGCTTCTGATTATGGCATGGGAAGCTAACACTGATTAGGATAAATTAGCATTGCCATCTCTCTTTCCATGAACTGTAGTATGTCTTTAGGAGAATGTTTATGTATGTATCTGTTTATATAGATAGAGATATATAGACATGCTTATCTAAAGTTCTTTATTTTAAAAAAGTCTTTATTAAAGCATTTGCTATTGATTCTCCTAGACTCTGGTAGTTTCTATAAGAAGAATGTTGTGACTTAAGTGAGGTTTGTTAAGGTCCTAATTTTGTTCAGTGATGATAGGACTATTAGAAGTAATAATTTTTCACATCTATCACTGAAAAACATTTATTTAACCTCTTTCTGTGTCATTAGGCTGGGCACTTGGGGTAGTTATTTATACTGGTTACTGAATATTTTTGGCTCTCTTCCATCTGGCATTTCCTAACCTTCTGTCATTGGGCCATGTCAGCAGTTCTGGCCAAAGAGTTGTGAATGGAAATGAGTGTGTCATTTCCAGACCAATCATTTAATTGCCAGTACAATCTCTCTTGCCTTCTGCTGCTGCCACTAGCAGTGTTTCAGAGCCTGAGTTCCAGAAGAGAATGATTGTACAGAGCAGAGCTCTCCACCAGCCAGTGATAGGCATGTAAAGTGAGCAAGAAATAAACCTGTTTTTTTTGTTTTGTTTTGTTTTGTTTTTGAGAGAGCTACGTGCATGCAAGCTGGCGGGGGGGTTGGGCGGGGAGGGTCAGAGGGAGGGAGAGAGAGAATCTAATAAGGCAGGCTCCATGCCTAACACGGAGCCTGATGCAGGGCTCTGATCTCACAACCCTGAGATCATGACCTGAGCCGAAATCAAGAGTTGGTCGCTTAACCAACTGAGTCACCCAGGCACCCCTAAATTTATTATTTTAAGCCAGAGATTTTTGGAGTTGTTCATTACTGCAGTTAACCTATCTGATACCTACATAATAGTAGTAAAGTGAAGAAAGAATGTAATTAACTTACTAATTAAAGCAATTAATTAAGGGCAGGTATGCTAAACAAAATCTATAACCTGCAAGCTATTAGAAAATTTTTAGTCTTTAGGGGCGCCTGGTGGCTCAGTCACTTAAGCGTCTGCCTTTGGCTCAGGTCATGATCCCAGGGTCCTGGGATCGAGTCCTGCGTCGGGGGGGCGGTCCCTGCTTAGCGGGGAGCCTGCTTCTCCGTCACCCTTTGCCTGCTGCTCTGCCTGCTTGTGCTCTCTCTCTGTCAAATAAATAAAATCTTCCCCCCAAAATTTTTTTTTAGTCTTTAGGGTAAGTCATTTATTTTTAATTTGTGTCATCAAAGGCCTTAAGTCTTAGAAATTGCAACTTTGAGAGTACACACTAAAGATGCCAGAGGTCACAAAACATTTTGCATAGTCAGCACTGTGTTGTGTACATAAAAATGGTCTGAAGATGATCAAGGCCTATCATAGTTAATCCTGCTGGTTATCGAAGAGGGGTGTGTGTGTGTGTGTGTGTGTATTTTTTTCTAGAAGAGGGGTGTGTGTGTGTGTGTGTGTGTATTTTTTTCTCCAGAGTAGCATGGAGCTGAAATTTTTTAAACAAACTTGTAGGATAGGTTATAGATATTTGTGACATAACATAGTTTTGTGATGTAATTTTAGAGCTGGAAGAACCCTTAGATATCATGTAATACAACACCCATAGTTCGTAGAAGTTAATATGTTATAAAAGATGAAATAAAGAACATGTTTGAATTACCTACTTTTACATTATTTTTAAGTCTTAAAATACCATTTTAGAAATCACAGCTAATGTTTTTCTTAGTACTCTGCTGACATTTGTATTCTTTTTGCTTCCTCACTGCTTTCTTCATTCTATTTAATCCTCACAGTATTTCTAAGAGGTAAATTTTTTTCTGCCATTTTACAGTTGTGGAGACTGAGACTTAAGTGAGGTAATGTGCCCAAGATCATATGGCTAAGTAGTAGAGCTGGGATTTGAACAAGTTCTGTTGACTCTAATAGTCTATTTTGTTTCCACTAATATCCTTTTTTAAATTTTTTATTTATTTATTTTTTGAGAGAGAGAACACGAGCAGGGGGAGGGGCAGAGGGAGAAGCAGACTCCCCGCTGAGCCGGGAGCCCGATGTGGGGCTCGATCACAGGACCCTGGGATCATGACCTGAGCCAAAGACAGACGCTTAACGACTGAGCCATCCAGGTGCTCTCCACTAAATGTCTTAAATGTATTTAAGATTTTTGTACAAATGTAGAGAATGTTTTACTTTGTGTGGCTATTAATCAAAATTAAATTTGTCAGAGTGACAGGAAACCCAAGGCAACAGTTACCTAAAAAGATAGAAGTTTATTCCTCTCTATTGTGATTAAAGTCTAGAGGTAAGCGTCTAAGATTAGTATGAAGGCTCTGCCATGACATTATGGACCTAGGCTTCTCTTTTATTTACTCCAATGTCTTTAAACACATGATGTTTATGCTTCAAAACACCTGCTTATGTTCCAACATTCTACCTAGCAGGAAGCAGAAAGTGTGAAGAAGATCCCTCTTCCTTCTCTTTAGAGTCTATCTCAGGAGTTGGATAGGACACTTCTGCTAATACCGCATTGGCTAAAACCAAGTGAGATGGCCAACTCTGCAGTAAGGGAGGCTGAGCAATATGGGAAGTGTTCTAGATGGTCATCTACTCAGCTAAAAATCTAGGGTCTGTCACAGACAAGGCAACTAGATTTGGGGTAACAGCAGTTTCTCTCACATTGGTGTAATCAGTTTTTGTTTCAACTTGTTTATTCATAGGTATTTATTGAGTGCTTGTTTTGTACCAAACACTGTGATTCATAAATATATATGACAGTAAACTGTATTAGTTCTTGTGTTCATTTATAGGTTAGGGAAACTTTAGGTTAAAATAAAGAGTACCCAGGTGTTTCCTTTGTACATATATAAGAAAAAAAATTATATCCAGCTTTAGGTTTAGCTTTATGCTCCAATAAAACATGGTATATTTCTTCAAAGTTAGCCAGTACCTTTGAAAATTTTGTACCACAACCCCAAAATACTAGCTCTAATGAAAACTGTGAAACTGGGGCACCTGGATGGCTCAGTCGTTAGGCATCTGCCTTCGGCTCAGGTCATGATCCTGGGGTCCTGGGATCGAGCCCTGCATCGGGCTCCCTGCTCAGCAGTGAGTCTGTTTGTCCCTCTCCCTCTGCCCCTCTGGCTGCTTGTTCTCTCTCTCAAATAAATAAATAAAATCTTAAAAAAAATTTTTTTTTTTGTGGAAATGAAGGTGTATTCTCATTTAATTCTGTTCCCTATTAGCCTTAAAGCAGAATACCCATAGAATCAACTAGTGATTATTCTTGACTGAAAAAAAAGGTATAAATAGAATTATCATTTCATAATTAGCTCATTAGCTTTCCTATGGTACTAACAAATCTGCAGCATTTTAAACTTCAGTTTCATATTGAGCTAGTTTACCAAGAGTGTTTTGGTTTTATTTTCTGTATTGAAGTAGGTTTGAAGGCAGGGGGGAAACACTGTGTTTGAAGCTAATATAAGTCTTTGGACTAATTGCTTTAGATTTGTTTTAGTTATTAAACTGTATTGGTATGCCTAGTGCTATATGATAATCACTATAGATAGGTTTGAATTCTTACTGTTGCCTCTTCTTCCCAGTTCTTGACATCACTCCACTTTAATTCCTTTTGAATTTCTGATTATTACTTCTATATCCCTGTGTCTTTCAGCCTTGGTTGTGTATCATGAACCAGTAGGCCTTTTTCAGAATTCAGAATGCTTTTGAATGTAACATAAATCTCACTCAAACTGGCTTAAACAATAAGAAAATTTATCTCAAATGACAAGTTTTGTCTCACGTTCTCCTCAAGGACCTAGAATGACTGTCTGCCATTAAAAAATGCAGCATTTATCCTTTTTTTGTAGCTACTAGGAGAAAAGAGAGAAGGACCTCTCTTACCCAGAAGCCAAAAAAGCAAGCTACTTCTTGTGTCTCACTGGGTCACATTCGCTTAGGCCTGCTCATCCTTGAGGAGTATGGAATTGCCATAAATAACCAGACTATTCATAAGTGATCCCATATGAAGTCAATCGCAACGTCCACTTCAGAGTGAGTGAATTGTGGACATATTTGTTTTTACAAGAGCTACAGGTGATTTAGTACATAACTAATTTTGAGCACTGCTACACTTCCCAGTTCACAAAATAATAAGGGAGGAAAAAACCTAATCATTTTTCCATTTTCCAGTGGGACAAAGGATAGTTTGGTTTAATTTATCTTCTTGGTTTCTGCTGAGGAGGCTGAGTTTGGTTAGCCCATTAGTTAAGGCTCTAGGGTAAAGTAATTGTTAATTGGGGATTAGGATGGAAAACGCATATTCATAATTGTCATTTAAATTTATTAACCATTCATGTGAAATATACAATTCTAACGTGGGGGCTGTTGTTAGAGATCCTTTGACTGTGTGCTTTCTGACAAATGAGTTAACCACTCAGCACAGTGATAAAAAGAAGTATGTTAACTTTTTGGAATAAAGCTGCCCAACAATCTCATTTATCTTTAACACTAAGAGGCAGAAGCAATAAAGACTTTGAGCAGCATCACATATTTCTAATACTCATGTACTTTATTCTCAGAAAAGTTTCCTTAAACTCCTTTTCAGTGCCTATTTACCCTTACTATTAAAATAAATACGTCCAGCAAGCTATTATTTTGGTTTAATCAGAAAAAAATAGACGTCTGTAGCTAGTCTAATAGCTTGGAAGAAGTGACAAAACAGATGACAGCAAGAAAGGGAGGGGAAGAAAAATCTATAAACTATAGGAGTAACAAGAAACCCACCAGTATAGGCCAGTTTCTTCTAGAAAATCGCTTTGTACTTATAAATGGGTCCTCAGGGTCGCATCATATTATAAACCAGTAGACTTATTTATTTGATCCTAATGATTATCTTATAATTATCAAAGTGTTATTTTAAGGATATTCTTTTAAAAACAAAATAAGGTAATATACTTTAGAAGTATTTTCAATCAAAATGATTAAAATTAAAATTCTGGGGATGCCTGGGTGGCTTAGTTAAGTGTCTGCTCAGGTCATGTTCCCAGGGTCCTGGGATCCAGTTCGCATGGGGCTTCTTGCTCAGCAGGGAGCCTGCTTCTCCAACTCTGCCTGCTGCTCCCCCTGCTTGTTCTCTCTCTTTCTCTTTAACAAACAAATACATAAAATCTTAAAAAAAAAAAAAAAAAAAGATTTAAAAAATAATAAAATTAAAATTCTGTTTTGGTATTTGAAGGGTGTAACCCTGAGCTATCCTGAAGGAGCTATGAAAACATTTTCTTTGAGGGCTACAGATAAGAAAGACACAGTAAAGCTTTAGCGATTTTTTTTTTTTTTTTAAAGATTTTATTTATTTGACAGAGAGAGACACAGTGAGAGAGGGAACACAAGCAGGGCGGGTGGGAGAGGGAGAAGCAGGCTTCCCGCGGAGCAGGGGACCCGATGCGGGGCTCGATCCCAGGACCCTGGGATCATGACCTGAGCCGAAGGCAGACGCTTAACGACTGAGCCACCCAGGCGCCCCAAGCTTTAGCGATTTGTATACAAAAAATAGGACCAAAATCTTTCTTGAGGTCTCATCCATTTATGAATTTATGAAAATTGCTATTTTCCTCTGTGTAAATCATCCAGAGCCTATTACTTTTAAATCTTGCCAAGTTTCCATCCCTCTCCCCTAACCCCAATCAGTGCAAATTAGTTTAATCTTAACCTAACCCAGACATCATCAAGGTGAATCATTGATGTTGACACAAGTTGTTCCCCAAATCTCCAGTTTGTTTATTTTTTATATTTTGAATTCTGGACGATCTTGAGATGAGTTGGATATATTTTGTTATGGTAGTATTACCCCTTACACTTCTTAGAATCAAGAAGGGAAATGCATTTCTGTAAAGAGTAGCTTTAAATTACCCATATTACTAATCAGTTCTGTTAGTGCCATTGTTTATTCCGTAATTCCTTTGTAAGAAGTATGGTTAAACTTTTAGTAAAACCCAAAATACTTTCCAGTTCAGGTTTTTGCATTTGACGCAGTCTTGTGTTTTTCAGTAAGTATTCATGCTATAGAGCGTTGTTATTAACATCAGTCCGTGGGATACCGCATGAAAATCTGGATAATTTGTAAAATTTTTAAAATATTCTTCAGTTCTAATATGAAAAGTTTTTTTCCTTTGGTTTTAGTTAATGATTTATGTGACTCAAGGCAGTAGTGTAAAAAAAATTACATTTTGGCGCCATCTACTGTTCTTTAATATGATCTTTCATCTACTTCGGTAAAACTTGTAGGTAAATATATATATTTTCTTTTTCCCATATAAAGCACAAAAATAAGGGAGGGTTTTTTTTAATCTGCATGAGCTGCCTTGTGATTCCTGTATTTCTGGTGCTGAGGCTATTTCCTTGGTAATTTGGAATAAGCTTATTGAAAAATATTTGTCAGAGGGGAGACAAACCAGAAGAGACCCTTATCAAAGGAAACAAACTGAGGGCTGCTGGAGGGGGCAGGTGGTGGGGGAATGGGGTAAGTGGGTGATGGACATTAAGGAGGTCACGTGATGTAATGAGCACTGGGTATTATATAAGACTGATGAATCACTGACCTCTACCTCTGAAACTAATAATATATGTTAATTAATTGAATTTAAATAAAAAATGAAAATTAAAAAAATATATATGTACTCTTACCTCTGCCACTTTTGCATATTCATTTGTTCAGTGCTTCTGGGTTCCTGAAGAGTTTTTCCTCTAGTTTCCTTTGTCTTCCCATGAAAGCTCCTGAGTAAGACAGCCTCACTGGACTTCTTACTTATTTTTTTATTATTTTTTTTTAATGTCCCTTTCTGAAGACCTAGTTTTTCATCTTTCATAGTCTGCCATATCTTATCCTGAAGCCCCACATCTTTCTATTCCATGAAATCTTTCTTTCCCTCTGATTCTGAGCTACATTTACTTTTATTTTTACTGCTTGTCTATAATTTCTTTTATATAAATCATTTGCACTATAGAAATAGCATCTTATTTTATATTCATGGTCTCTAATCGTCAGACATGATCTGGTACTCTGGCACATTGAGAGGGAGAGAGGGAGTTTGTTCATTAATTGCTGTGTATGTCTTTTCTCTCCAAAGAAGTGTCATGTTCTCTGTTGACTGGGGCAATTTATATACTGTTTATGTAGTCCTTAGATAACAAATCTTTATGCACTACCGGGTATAAAGACTTGGAAATCTGATGCTTTAATTTAAAAAAAAAATGTGTGCACAGTAAAGATAAATGAATCCTGAACAGTGAACTTTGAGTAAAGTTGATGAGTTTCTGTGCATAAGTAGCATGCTGTCTATTTTGGCTGATCAAATCTTTTTTTTTTTTAAAGATTCTATTTGAGAGAGAGTGAGGGTGAGAGAGAGAGAGACCGTGCATGAGCTGGGGGAGAGGCAGATGGAGAGGGAGAAGCAGAATCCCTGCCGAGCAGGGAGTCCGATGCGGGGCTCGATCCTAGGACCCTGAGATCATGACCTGAGCCAAAGACAGATGTCCAACCAACTGAGCCACCCAGGCACCCCTGGCTGATCAAATCTTATTCTACTATTTCTCCATCAAATTTAAACATTGTTGATTTCTGCTGTGTTGGTTTATTTACAGCATTTCCGCCACCCACCTCAACCCAATATAACTTTAAAACACATAAAGCTTAATTTTACATTTCCTCAACTAAGAATAGTATCTATAGACTCCCTCTTCTATAAGATGAGGATGGATACTCATGGTTCTTGACTTTCACCACTAAGCTGTTTTAGCTCTGCATTGTCATTATCAATCTCAGTCTGCATTGAGAACATATTTATCATATTGCTAGTAAAGTATTTTTCAGTGATCTGTATGTAGATTGATTCTAGAAGTTGAAAAATAACAGTGTTCATCTTACTATGAATATGGAGATATTTTCTCTGTAGCGCCAAGTATGTACTAGTTTCTTTTTCTCCTCTGCTTAATACTGTTATTCCTAGGCCTCTGAAGAGAGACCATTCCTAACTGTTCCAGTGGATTCTTTTTTACATTTCACCTGTTGCCTTTATCATGTCTTCAAGTTGTTCTAAGTTTCTTACTCTCTAACCTATTAATTTACCCTATGAAATTAGGAAATTTCATTCCTGCAGCTCTTTGGAGTCTTATTCCAATCTGTAGTTTCTTCGGGCCTGCTTCACACCCTTTATCTTAGAATTTCTTCCTTTTGTTGCTTTTCTGTGATAACTTCATTAATTTCTGGATCCCATATCTTCTTCTGTGTTTACTCCCAAATTTTGTTGAAATATATCATCAAGTAACTTCCTGAGAAAGGTTATATAGGAGACCAACTTTGTAAGTCTTGGAATGTCTGGAAATTTCTTTATTTTACCTTCACTCTTGTTTGGTGGTTTGATGAGAAGACTTGACTTCCTTTTATTGATCTATAACGAATGTCATTGCTTTCAGATCTACATATCATGATTGTCCTTTACTGTACTTGCACTTATCAGAGTTTAGAGCTCCTCTGAGGTTTTGAGAGAATTTGACAGTTCCTTCTTCTGTTGTAGCCTCTAACATGCTTTTGTAGGCAGTAGCTTTCTCTGCTTTGCTTCTGTAGTCAATACTTGTTTATGTTTGTGTCTTTGAGAAGTCCATTGAAATCTCTTGTGTTCTGATGACTTTATCCTGTCCCTCTGTTGTAGTGCTTTATATCTTATTTCCTTACTAATAATGTTGAAGAGTCTTAGAGATAAAATGAGTCTACCTACTCTGCCATTTTCTCCCAGGTTTTTATTTTTAAAAGTTTAAAGTTGACAGGGCACCTGGATGGCTCAGTCAGTTGAACGTCCCACTCTTGGGTTTCAGCTCATATCATGATCTCCGTGTCCTGAGATTGAGCCCTGTGTCGGGCTCTGTGCTCATCTAGGAGTCAGCTTGAGATCCTCTGCCCCTCCCCCTGCTCGCTCTCACGCATGTGTGCACTTTCTCTCCCTCTCTAAAATAAATTAGTTAGGGGCACCTGGGTGGCTCAGTCGTTAAGCCTCTGCCTTCAGCTCAGGTCATGATCCCAGGGTCCTGGGATGGAGCCCCACATCAGTCTCCCTGCTCAGCGGGGAGTCTGCTTCTCCCTCTCCCACTCTCCCTGCTTGTGTTCCCTCTCTCACTGTGTCTCTCTCTCTCTCTCTCAACTAAATAAAATCTTTTTCAAAAAAAGTTTAAAGTTGACATATATTAAGAAAGTATCTTGAACATGAGATCCCTATTGATAATATAGTGATTTTACTGTGGCAGAAAACGATTCCTGATTTCATGTTGTGTTTCTACATAATAGCAGTGTGTATATGTACAGCTTTCCATTGGATAATGGCAAAAATTTTAGCAGAGAAGAGTGACTGACGTGTAATTTGGGGGAGGTTTTTTGTTTTTGTTTTTTCCTCTTCTTTACTATCACCACCTTAATCCAGGCCTTTCTGGTTTATTGCCATTATTGAAGGAGTCTTTTTATTGTATCCTAGTTTATATGCACATTGCTGCCTAAGCCACCTCCTTAGTGAAAGGTTTAATTATTAAATGTTACAACACTAACTGAAATTTTTCCTTTTTTTTTTTAAAACAGAGTAAAAGAGCATTCCCTTTACCCTTGGCTTTTTTAAGGACTTTGTGTGGCCCCAGTGATTCTCAGAAATGTGACTCCTGACCCAACAGTAGCAACATCCCTTGGAACTTGATGGCATTGTAAATTCTTACACCCCCTCTCCCATTTCTGATTCAGAAACACTGGGAGCGGAGCTCAGCATTGTGTTTTAATAAGATCTCCACATGATTCTGATCTGTGCTAGAATTTGAGGACGGCTGATCTAGTCCATCCCTCTCAGTTTGCAGGCAGAGAATTGAGGTGTAGAGAGGTTGATTGGTTTGCCCAAAGTGTTATAATTAGTTTTCTTTCTAACGCTCAACACTTGATTTGACTTTTTTTTTTTTATGATTTTTAAAAATTTATTTGACAGAGACACAGCGAGAGAAGGAACACAAGCAGGGGGAGTGGGAGAGGGAGAAGCAGGCTTCCTGCTGAGCAGAGAGCCCCATGCAGGGCTCAGTCCCAGGACCCTGGGATCATGACCTGAGCCGAAGGCAGACGCTTAACAACTGAGCCACCCAGGCGCCCCTTGACTTGACTTTTTATAAGTTGGAATTAAAGCAATATGAAATGGGGATGTTGGGAAAGGCTTTATAGATAGAAAATATGGGACTTGCCAGAACACAACTATAACCTTATGTAAGTAGAGAGAAAAGAGATGGATATTGTAAGAAGGAAGACCACAATGAATAAAGGCACATAGATATAAATACATATATAAACAGAATAGACTAAGTTGACTGATAGTAGGTGTTCTTTACAGGAGTATAGAGATAATATATGTAAAATAATGATCACACTACCTGACACATTGATAAAATGTTAGCTACACTTTATTAGTGTTGTTGGCTGGTGGTGGTGGTTGTGTTGTTGATGTTGTTGTTAGGCGGACAGTATGGAACAGAAGACTGGATTCCTGAACCAAATCCCAGCCTTGCTACTTACTAGCTGTTTGAGAAGTTACTCTCTCTAAACCAACTATTGTTAAACTAATAACTGTTAATACTTCCTAGCTTAACAAGTTATCTTATTTTATACTGAATAACATAAAGCTAATGTCAAAAATCATCTCTCCCGAAAGGGTAAATTTTTGTCTTGAATTGAAAGAATTTACAAAAATGGCCAGGAAAAAAAGTGGAAACTTTAGTAAGAGGGAACTGGTTAAATTTAACAAGGAGCTAATTAAATAAATAATGGAACCTTTATGTTCTATAGCCATTGGAAACCATGTTTCAGAAAATTTCATGACCTGTATCATAAACATATTTCATATTCATGATGCAATGAAAAAAAGCAAGGTACAAAGCAGTACATACAGTATTTCAATTAAATTATATAATTTGCATAGAGAAAAATAAGTAGAAGAATCCTAAAATATTAATGGGAATAAACTCTGAGTGATGGGATTTTCAGTAACTTTTTTTCCTTTGGTGTTTTTCTTCAGATTTTCTAAGTGGACATATTTTTATAATTAGAAAAAAATTAGTGTGACGAATAACTTCAGTTGTGGCAGGATTGTTGGAATAATTTTATAGTCTCCCAGAATGACTACTGATACTTTAAAGGAATCACTATTCATTTTTTTTGTAGTCAGCCCATGGCATTTGTGGATTTCACACTGTATTTTTTTTTTTTAAGATTGATTTATTTGAGAGAGAGAGAGAGCTGGGGGGAGGGGCAGAGGGAGAGAGAGAATCCCAAGCCGACTCTCCACTAAGGGTGGAGCCTGATTCGGGGCTCCATCCCAGGACTCTTGAGATCCTGACCTGAGCCGAAATCAAGAGTCAGCCACTTAACTGAGCCACCCAGGCACCCCGACCATTCAAGAACTATTCTGAACACCCATCATAAGTAGTATAATATTTTGTACTAGTAATCATTATTTCTACCTCATAGTTTTTTTTTGAAGGTTGAATTGGATAGTATAAAAAAGGCCTGTAGCTAGAATATTTTGAATGCACCTTGCTAACTTGCAGCATCCTATCTCATTTATGATAATAATAACTAACATTGGATGTCTCTGCAAGGTACTGTATTGATGTTCACAACATTTTATAAGGTAGGCACTATTATTTCCATTTTATGGATGCACTGAGAATCAGACAGATTAAGGAACTCGTCCCAAGATTGCACAGCTAGCTACTAAGCCAAGATTCTAACCAAGAGCCAGTTTTTTCAGAGCCTGTATCCCTAATCATTTGGGTGTGGTATATCCAAATATTATTGATAGTTATACAAAAAGATCTAAGGAGATGCCCATTATGAAAATAAAGGGTCTGATGTGCATGTTCTGGTGTTTTGCATATAACACTTTTAATAAAATATGTGAAAATAGATTTTTTTTTAAATTCTATAAACATTTCCAAAAGAATATGTTTTATTTCATTGTTATTCTATATGCTAAATACTCATAGTAATAAATACTCCTGGTGTTCTTCCAAATGCTAAATACTTCTATATCCAGTAGTAGTTAGCAAAACTAATTTATGTTCAGATAGCACAGTGGTTAAGAGTATGGGGCTCTGGAGCTAGACTGAGTTCAAATTCTGCCTCTACTACTTGACACTGTTGTGATTTGGGGCAAGATGCTTAACCTCTCCTTGCCTAGTTACTTACTTAAAACTAGGAATATGTTCCTCAGAGTTGATACAGTGATTCAGTGACTTAATACAGGAATACCTTGTTTTATTGCACTTCACTTTATTATATATCACAGATACTGCACTTTTTTTTTTTTTTTTTTTTTTGGACAGAGAGAGACACAGTGAGAGAGGGAACACAAGCAGGGGGAGTGGGAGAGGGAGAAGCAGGCTTCCTGCTGAGCAGGGAACCCGATGCGGGGCTCAATCCCAGGACTCCGGGATCATGACCTGAGCCGAAGGCAGACGCCTAACGACTGAGCCACCCAGGTGCCCCCAGATACTGCACTTTTAACAAATTGATGGTTTGTGGCAACCCTGCACTGAGCAAGTCTATCAGCACTGTTTTTCTAATGGCATTTGCTCATTTGTATTGGTGTGTAATGTTTTGGTGATTCTTGCAATATGTCAAACTTCTTCATTATTATTTTATAGTGATGATCTGTGATCAGTGATTATGGCTCGCTGAAAGCTCAGATAATGGTTAGCAATTTTTAGCAATAAAAGACTTTTTAAATTAAGGTATGTATGGGTTTAAGACATAATGCCTAATAGACTACAATATAGTATAAACATAACTTTTACATGCACTGGGAAACCAGAGATTAATTTGATTCACTTTCTTGCAGTGGTCTGGAACCAAACCTGCACATTTCCGAGGTGTGCCTATACATATATAAAACATTTGGAACAGTAGTGCTTACCACATGTAAGTGTTCAGTGTTAGGTACACAAGTAGTAGTAATAGTACTAGTAGCAGTAGTGGAATTGCTGCTGCTACTGCTGTTAGTCCAGTTACTGTTATTGTCATCATTTGTATTATAAAATAAACTTTTGAGACATCCAAATTACATAACTAACATTGTACTTGGAGTCCATTGATCTAAAACTTATTTAGCTACCCCTGCTAACCTTCAGCAAGCAGTTCACTGAACTTTAATGGGCCTTGGGTGCTCTGTCAGTAGAATAGTGTTATAACATCTTTCCTGTCAGGTAATCTCTTGATCTGTAAAACATTACTTACTAGAAATCTTACAGTTCCAGAAATTATGGTCTAACTTTGAACCGTGAAAGAAAGAGAACTGATGATGCTCAGCCTTCCTATCTCTCCATGAGGTCCATTTTCTTTCTTTCAGAAAAATAGTTTCTTATGTGTGTGGAGTTGACAACACAGGTGAAGCATTTAATGCTTGTTAGACTATAAAAGGCTTATTCTCATTCTGATCTTCATACTTTAAATTTATTGCTAAATTTAATGTGAAAATAAAATTAGGGACAAGCTAAATTGTTTTCTTTTAAGCTGTGTGCATATGGTGATTAGTGTGCCCTATTTTATATTTTCCTAACACCTTATGTGTGCCTTTAAATGGTGCTTACTATCGTGCTTCAATTATTTGTATGTCTAGCTTCCTACAGGATCGAGCTACTTTGGCAGATCTTTATATTCATAGCGACTAGCAAGTACATGAAAACTAACAGCTTTTTAAAAATTGCTGACTTATATGAATCCTAGATTAGCCTATAATTAATTAGGTTTGTCTTAACTGTTGATTTGAGGCCATGGTCATTCTGACCCTAAATTAATGATGCACTTGATTCCCTGGTCCTATCAGCTTCTACTTAAGATGTAATGCTAGTTTTGAATATTAATATTGTCCAAATGAACTTAAAGCGACTTAAAATTTGTGAAAGTTACTAACTTTAAAAGGAATTTTTTCCTGTTTGATAAAATAGAAAAGAATGATTGCATTACTTTATGAATTTTGTCAATTTAAGACATATGGGAAGGGTAAAACTGGAGGTAAAAAAACAATAGAAGAAACAATGCAGATGTTCCATTTTTGGGGTGAGGCTGTTCTATACTCCTTCTTTACCTGAAAGAGGTGGGAGAAAATGTCGTAGGAAAACAGAATGTGATTATATAACAGGAAAGAATGAAAATAAAGCTAAGCTATTCCCAAAGGATGTTAAGCCTTGATTTAGTAGTTGTCAGTTGGAGGTTTTCTTTTTTTTTCATCAAGCTAGAATTATGTATTCTTGCCAATTCTGGGCCCACAGATATTTTTTATATATGGTGTTGATAATTTTGACATCAATAGATAACAGTCCACTCTGCCTTATGTAGCTTTTCCTCAAGGATTGGATAGCACGTTGCCATTAAGCATCTATATCACAGTATGTAAATAATGATAGGTAATCTATACTTAGTGACTCTCCACGTCTCCTGTAGTATATTTACAGAGTGATTAAATTCTCTATCTCTAAATCACTCACTGGATCTTGAGTTTGTTGAGAATCCCCACAGTACCTCAAAACTCAAAACCCAAACC
This sequence comes from Mirounga leonina, assembly GCF_011800145.1. Lineage (NCBI taxonomy): Eukaryota > Metazoa > Chordata > Mammalia > Carnivora > Phocidae > Mirounga > Mirounga leonina. Next base: position 64,152,437 of record NW_023270305.1, read on the forward strand.
TGAACTCATCTTTTTTCCCCTCCTCCCCATCCATGACTTGCCCACAAAGATCCCTCCCTTGGTACATGACACCACCATCCATTGGATTGCTCAAATCAGTATTACTCCTGGCTCCATCCTCGTGTCACCCATATCCATCCAGTCATCAAGTTTTACGAATTTACCTTGTACATATATCTCAAATCTATTCACTTCTTCCCTTTTTATTACCATAGTTCAAGCCATGTTTATCTCTTCTCAGTTGTATTACTGTCATAGCCTCCTAAACTGGTCTCCCACCATCAGTGCCATCCATTTCTTACTGGTTTTTTTTTTTTTTTAAGATTTATTTATTTATTTGAGAGAGAGAATGAGAGACAGAGAGCACATGAGAGGGGGGAGGGTCAGAGGCAGAAGCAGACTCCCTGCCGAGCAGGGAGCCTGATGCGGGACTCGATCCAGGGACTCCAGGATCATGACCTGAGCCGAAGGCAGTCGCTTAACCAACTGAGCCACCCAGGCACCCCCATTTCTTACTGCAGTCGCTTAACCAACTGAGCCACCCAGGCACCCCCATTTCTTACTGTTTTTACACTGTTCAGGTAATTTTCCTAAAACAACTGTCGCTCTTCTGCTTAAAGACATTCAGTGGCTGTCCTTGGCTTTCAAAGTAAAATCTCAATTCTTTGAAGTGTTTTTGGCACCCTTCATGATCTGGCCCCTGCTACAAGATACAGCCATATGGAGTGACTTGTAGTTCCTTGAGACCTGTACTGGAGGTGGGCACCATTAGGTCTTGACACACACGAACTCCCAGTTTTCATTCATCTCAGCTTGGACTTTCTCCAAAAAATCTTCACTAATACCCCAACATCATCTAATATTGGTTAGATATTCTTGTGTATTTCCATAGTACTTTCTGCTTATTCCTATTACAGCATGTGACATACTGTATTTTTATTGCCTGTTTAGTTGTCTGTATCTCTCCTAAATTCCTGGACGGCAAATACAATATTCTGTTTGGTCGCTCCATTTCCCCCCCCACCCCCTTTTTACAGTTGTCAACAACTTTGGAGCTCCTTTCTTCAGGTCCATTTCCTTCCTTCCTTCTTCCTTCTTTCCTTCCTCCCCTCACTTTCTTTCAATTAAAATTGTATTTATTTTTCGACTTATTTAGACATTAAAAACAAAAAACAGTTTATCCATTTCTCTTACCACCCATCTGCCCCCTGCTGTAGCAACTATCAATCTGTTCTCTGTATTTATGAGTGGTTTTCAGGAGTTTTTTTGTTTTTTATAAGCTTTGGAGTTTTTTGTTTTTGTTTTTTTAGATTCCACATGTAAGAGAAATCATACAGTGGTTGTCATTCTTCATCTAACTTACTTCACTTAGCATTAATGCCCTCAAGATTTACCCATGTAACCACAAATGGCAAGATTCCTTTCTTTTTTATGACTGAATAATATTCCATTGTGTGTATATACCACAATTTCTTTATCCATTCATCAGTCAGTGGACACAGGTTGTTTCCGTATATTGGCTGTTGTAAATAATGCTGCAATGAACATTGGGCGGGGGAGATATGTATATCTTCTTGTGTTAGTGTTTCTGTTTTCTTCAGATAATAGCCAGAAGTGGAATTGTTGGATCATATAGTAGTTCTGCTTTTAGTTTTTTAAGGAACCTCCATACTCTTTTGTGTAGTGGCTGTACCAGTTTACATTCCCACCAGAAATGCACAAGGGGTCCCTTTTCTCTACGTCCTCACCAACACTTGTTATTTCTAGTTTTTATGATAATAGCCATTCTAACAGGTATGAGTGATACCTCATTGTGGGGTTTTTTTTATTTAAGATTTCTTTATTTTAGAGCAAGCAAGCAGGGGAGGGGGAGAGGTTGAGGGAGAGAATCTCAAGCACATTTTCTGCTGAGTGCAGAGTACAACAGGGGGCTCGATCGCATGACCCTGAGATCATGACTTGAGCCGAAATCAAGAGTCCCGATGCTTAACTGAGCCACCCAGGTGCCCCCCTCATGTGGTTTTGATTTGCATCCCCTAATGATTAATGATGTTAAACATCTTTTCATGTACCTGTTGGCCTTAGTATGTGTTTGGGAAAATGTCTATTTAAATCTTCTGCCCAATTTTGAACTGGATTGTTTGGGTTTCGTTTTTGTTTTGCTGTTGAGTTGTAGGCGTTCTTTATACATTTTGTATATTAGCCTTTTATCAGATACATAATTTGCAAATACTTTCTTCCATTCAATAGGTTGCCTTCTCATTTTGTTGATAGTTCCCTTTGCTGTGTAGAAGCTTTTTAGTTTGAGGTAGTCCCACTTGCTTATTTTTGCTTTTGTTGTTTTTGGTTTTGGTGTCAGATTAAAAAAAAAATCATTGCCAAGACCTGTGTCAAGGAGTTTACTACCTATGTTTTCTTCTAGGAGTTTTAATGGTTTCAAGTTTTTAATCCATTTTGAGTTTATTTTTGTGCATAGTGTAAGATAATGGTCCAGTTTCATTCTTTTGCATATAGGCTGTCTAGTTTTTCCAGCATCATTTATTGAAGACACTGTCCTTTCCCCATTTTATATTCTTGGCTCCTTTGTCATAAATTAATTGGCCTTATAGGTGTGGGTTTATTTCTGGGCCTTCTGCTGATTTTTGTGTCTTTTTACTCCCAATACAATACTGTTTTAATTACTCTAGCTTTGTAATAAAGTTTGAAATCAGGGAGCGTGATGCCTTCAGCTTTGTTCCCCTCAAGAATCAGGCAGGGGCTTTTATGTTTCCATATAAATTTTAGAGTTGTTTGTTCTATTTCCATGAAAAATGCCATTGAGTTTATGAGAGGGATTGCATTGAATTTATATATTGCTTTGGGTAGTATGGACACTTTAACAATATTAATTTTTCCAATCCACGAGCACAGAATATCTTTCTTATTTATTTGTGTCTTCACTTTTTTTCATTAATGTCTTACGGCTTTCAGTATACAGGTCTTTTACCTCCTTGGTTAAATTTATTCCTCGGTATTTTATACTTTTTGATGCTTTTGTAAATTGGACTGTTGTGTTTTTTTTAATTCTTTTTTAATTCTTTTGTATTTATTTTAGAGAGAGTATGAGCAGGAGGGGCAGAGGGAGGGAGAGTCTCAAGCAGGCCCACGCTGAGCACGGAGTCTTACACAGCACTCGATCCCACAACCCCAAGATGTTTCTTCTTTTTTCTTTTTTTTATCTTGTAATAGTTCATTCTTCATGTATGCAGCAGCTTTTTATGTATTGATTTTGTATCCCGCAACTTTACTGAATTTATTCTAACAGTTTTTTATGGCTTTATGGTCTTCTATATATAACATAATGTCATCTGTAAATAGTGACAGCTTTACTTCTTCCTTTCCAATTTGGATGCCTTTATTTGTCCTGCCTAATTGCTCTGGCTAGGATTTCCAATACTGTGTTGAATAAAAGTGGCAAGAGTGAGCTATTGGTCTTCTTCCTGATTTTAGAGGAAGAGCTTTTAGCTTTTCACCCTTGAGTATGTTAGCTGTGGGCTTGTCATATATGGCCTTTACTGTGTTGAAGTATGTTCCCTCTATACCCACACTGTTGAGAGTTTTTATTGTAAATGGATGTTGAATTTTGTCAGATGCTCTTGCTGCATCTGTTGAGACAGTCATCTGATTTTTATTCTTTGTTAATATGTTATATCTCATTGACTAATGTGCAGCTGTTGAGCCATCTTGCATCCCTGGAATAAATCCCACTTGATCGTGGTGTATGATCCTTTTAATGTATTGTTGAATTCAGTTTGCTGATCTTCTGTTGAGGATTTTTACATTTAGGCCTATAATTTTCTTGTGGCCCTTACCTGGTTTTGCTATCGGGGTAATGTAAAATGAGTTTGGAAGAGTTTTCTCCTCTTCTTTTTTGAAAGAGCTTGAGAAGGACTCATATTAATTCTTCTTTGAATGGTTGGTAGAACATAACAATAAGAACCCATCATAAAAGGAAGAAGACCTATCAGTATGCTGCCTTATAAGAGACTCGTTTTCCAAAATAGATCATATGTCAGACCACAAAACAAGTCTTAATAAATTTAAGAGGATTCAAATCATATCAGGCATCTTTTCCAACCACAGTAGTGTGAAACTAGAAAATTAATTACACAAAAAGACTGGCGAATTCATGAATTTGTGGATATTAAACAGTATGCTGCTGAACAACCAGTGGATCAAAGGAGAAATAAAAAAATACCTTAAAACAAATGAAAATGGAAATATGACAAATTTGTGGGATGCAGCAAGAGCCATTCAAAGAGGGAATTTTGTGGCAATAAATGCCTACCTCAAGAAACGAGAAGTCCAGGGGCACCTGGGTGGTTCAGTCGTTAAGCATCTGCCTTCAGCTCAGGTCATGATCCCAGGGTCCTGGGATCGAGCCCCCGCATCGGGCTCCCTGCTCAGCAGGAAGCCTGCTTCTCCCTCTCCCACTCCCCCTGCTTGTGTCCCTCTCTTGCTGTCTCTCTCTCTGTCAAAAAATAAATAAAATCTTCAAAAAAAAAAAAAAAAAGTCTAAAACAACTTTATACCTCAAGGGACTGAAAAAACAACAGATGAAGCCCAAAGTTAGTACAAGGAAGGAAATAACAAAGATTAGAGTAGAAATTAATAAAATAGAGACTAAAAAGACAATAGAAAAGATTAAGGAAACTAAGAACTGGTTCTTTGAAAAGATAAAATTGACAGATTTTTAGCTAGACTCACAAGACAAAAGGAGAGAGGGCTCAAAATCAGAAATGAAAGAGGAAATACTACAACTGATAGCATAGAAATACAAAGGATTAGAAGAGATTTTCTTGTTATAAGGATTGGAAGAGATTAGAATACAGTTACTTGCCAATAAATTGGACAACCCTAGAAGAAATGGATAAATTCCTAGAAATATACAACCTACCAAGACTGAATCATGATGAAGGAGAAAATCTGAACAGATGAATTACTAGTAAGGAGGTTGAATCAGTAATCAAAAAACTCCCAACAAGGGCCTTCACTCACTTCCCGGTGGCCCTGAAGGCATGTGGGCCAGAGGCGGCCCTAAAGAGTCGGAGGCGGAGGGGAAGCAGGTGTGCAAGTCTAAGTGTCGTGGAGGCGCACTCTTAGGCGAGAATTGGGAGGAGGAGGAGACTGCAAGGATAGGCCCAGGAGCAATGGCGTCCAAAGAGGAACAAGCAGTAAAAAAATCTCAACATGGAGAATGCCAAACAGGAAAATGAAAAAAAAAGGATGAAAAGGACCAAGTTGCTAATAAAGGAGAACCCTTGGCCCTCCCTTTGGAAGCTGGTGAATATTGTGTGCCTAGAGTAAATCATAGGTGGTTCCGTGTTAGGCAGCCCATCCTGCAGTATAGGTGGGACATGATTCAGAGAATAATAAATTTATATTGGAGAACCACAGGCAAGGATGAGAGAGGAGAATATGGAAAGGATTGGGGAGGAGATGGAAAAGCTGAGGGAAAAGCAATTCAATCATAGTCTGTGGGCAGTTAGCACTGACCCTCCTCACCATGACCATCATGATGAGTTTTGCCTTATGCCTTGAATCTTGATGTTTTCCCTGAACCTGCTTCCTGAACTTAATGTTCTCAATGTAACCTTTGTTGTAAACCTTTTGGTGTTACATGTCTCTTGTGGGTCTCCTATGACCAGCTTCTAATTGAATGTTGTATTTTGACCCAGAATGTAAGATTCTGTCAGCAGGGGAGTTTTACCCTATTGCATGGCAAGGTGTTCATTATATATTGTGAAGTTAGTAAAGCAGTTTAAAAGAAAAAAAAAGAAAAAAAACTCCCAACAAAAGTTCAGAATCAGACTGTTCCACTGGTGAATTCTTCTAAACATTCAAAGAATTAATGGTTGCTCTGTTTCACCAGTAATTCACGTCATGCATGGCACATTCATTCATTTAGTCTTCATTTATTCAGCAAATATTTGTTGAACATACTTTATGTCAGGCAGTTTATTTAATTTTTTTAAAGATTTATTTTTTATTTGAGAGCGTGGGAGGGGGGAGGCTGCAGAGGGAAAGAATCTCAAGCAGACTCCCCACTGAGAGCACAGAGCCTGAAGTGGGGCTCCGCTCTGCAGGATTTCACTACCCTGACATCATGACTTGAGCCGAAATCAAGAGTTGGACATTTAACCTACTGAGCCACCCAGGCGCTCCTGTCAGTCCATTTAGAATGAAGTGGTCTAAATTTTTTCTTTTGAAATGAAGTCCTGTTTGAGTTTTCAGTAAGTTTTTATAGTATCAAAGAAGTGCTTCTAAAAATTATTATTCAGTGGTCAACATATAAATATATTTTCTTTGACCAGTCTTAGATAACCCCTATAGTTGATGTTGTGGTGGAAGTTTAGCAGAAGTGTATGTATGTGTATAAATAATAACTGAATACATTAATGGAAGTATATAATGGTATCTTGAATAATTATATTTTTTAAAGTTTGTAAGTATATAATTAGAAACACCTGATTATAGCAAGTCATGCTTTTAAAAAGCAGTGTTTTATTATGACTTTATTTCTGGACTCCTTACCTTAGAATATTTAAGAAAAAAATTTTAAATACTTAAGTTTTAAGTAAAATATTTAAGTTAAAAAACATTTAAAATGAATTTTATTTTCATTTCAGTTTATTCATTGGATTTTTTTAGTAGTTGGAAAAGCTGTGGTAGTTCCCAACTGTGTTAGAAACAGTTGTCAAGTGTAGTTCTTTACAACGTGAGACTGGGAGCTGTTTCTAAACACACAGTTACTAGCACAGATTTGCTTAAGTTTCCAATCTGATCTGTGGCTATGGGTAAGTAATGTGGAATATATATAATATTTGTGGGTGAAAAAAATTACTGTAAATTAAATTCCATAAACTCTAACTTCAGGTTACTGTATAACCTAAAGGACTTTGAACCTCAGCCAAGCAGTAGTATAGTTTTTTGTAAGCCTTTAAAATAGTTAAGTGTATAAAAATTAAGATGTTCTTCTAGCTTCAGGATATATAGACTTAAGTCTCTTCTTTTGTTGAAATGAATCCTAGTACAAATTTTCAGTCATATTTAATACCAAGGATTTCAAAGATTATTTTTTAGTTAAAGAAGTGTGCTTATTTTCCAGACAGCTTTACTTAAACCTTGGCTCCTATTAATAGTGAAGACTCTGGTATATTTGTATAGGGTTTACAGTAAAATCTAAAAATTACAAAATGAAAATGTGTGTGTGTGTGTATAACATCCTTTTAAATTGTATGGTACTATTTATCTTTTAGAGCACTGAAAAGGGATTTTTGTTGTTGTTGTTTTTAAGATTTTACTTTTGAGTAACTCTGTACCCAACGTGGGGCTCAAACTCACAACCCTGAGATTAAGAGTTATGTAAGATCTACCGACTGAGCCAGCCAGCGGCCATAGAGCACGGATAAGGTCTTAAATGTGTGTGTGTGTGTGTCACTGATTTTTTAAAATATAGCTACTAGAATATTAAAAATTAAACTAAGTATTACATATGTAGGGGTGCCTGGCTGGCTCAGTTGGAAGATCATGTAACTCTTTTTTCTTTCATATATGTGTGTGTGTGTGTGTGTGTGTGTGTGTTTCAAAGAGTACTTATTTTTTTAATTTTTTTTATTTGTCAGAGAGTAGAGCGAGCGAGCACAAGCAGAGTTAGGGGCAGAGGGAGAAGCAGGCTCCCTGCTCAGCAAGGAGCCCAATGCGGGACTCATTCCCGGACCCTGAGATCATGACCTGAGCCAAAGGCAGACACTTAACCGACTGAGCCACCCAGGCATCCTGAAAAGCATGTGACACTTGATCTCAGGGTTATGAGTTCCAGCCCTACATTGGGTGTAGAGATCACTAAAATAATAAATAACTTTTAAAAATTACATATATGGATCACATTCTGTTTCTACTTAGACATCGCTGGCTATTTCCTAACTGAAAATGATGTTTTCTGTAAGTTATGGTTGAAATTGAGCATTTTTGGCATTGAGAATTATTTTTTTTTATTAGTCTTAGATTACAGCTTGCTAAATATAGGCGTTCTAATATTAGATGTAAAGTGAAACTATAAAGTTAAAAAAAATTTAACAAAATGTTATTTTGAGGGCTTGCTTTTAGACTGTTGTTAGAACAAACCAATAACTAACATTTTATGATTTCTTGATTCTTGGATTGGAGCTAGTTTTAGGCAGTTACATTAACTATTCATTTTATTCATTGTCTCGTTTATTTATTTAACAAATTTTTTTTTCGTTTGCTTCATATGTGCCAAATCTATCTTGGGGAATGCTTCTCCATAATTTTAGGAGGGAACAAAAAATAATGGCTGTGCATGTTAAATAAGTTCATGGAGATGGAGGTAAAAAGAAATGAAGCAGTTCCTGTCCAGGTTTTTGTTTTATGTAAAGTAGTATGTAAGATCATCATAGTTCACCCACTAGTGATGGTTTCTAGGAAAAATTCCTTGAATTGAATAAAACTAAAGTGTTCTCCATGGATGTGAATCAACATTTATTGAGTACTTACTGGACAACAAAGTAGAAACTGAGGAAATATATAAACAAGAGGCCTTGGGGCACCCGAGTGGCTTAGTCGGTTAAGCATTCAACTCTTGATTTCGGCTCAGGTCATGATATCAGGGTCCTGGGATTGAGCCCTGTGTAGAGCCCCATGCAGGACTCCGTGTTCAGCTTGAGATTCTCTCCATCTCCCTCTGCCCCTCCTTTGCTCTCTCTCTCTCTCAAATAAATAAATCTTAAAAAAAAAAAAAAAAAAAAAAAAAGATGCCTTGCCCTCAGAGCTTATATTTTTGTTAGGAAAATATGGCATAAAACATAAAAGTAAATAACAACATAAGGCAGCTATGACATATATGGTCCTTATCAGTACTGCAGATTCTTATACAATTCTACAGGAAATCCAAAAATGAAGAGAACACTAATGACTAGAGTGTTGTTGTTTTTTAAATCCTTCTTCTTTGCTTATTATAATAGTGGCCAAGTGATCTTTTCAGAATGACCCCTTTTTAAATACCTTCTAGCACTGTAACTTATTCTCAGAACAGTCAGTGGTAACTTATTATGAGAACTATGTAGAAATTTAGCACAGATTACCTCAGCACAAGTAAGAATTTAATACATTTCTTCTAGAACTGAGCTTTGAGTGCTTTAGAACAGGACAGTGTTTACAAATGGGAAGTTGAGGTTACGATGGCATTACACAATTCAAATTATGTAGCTTCATGTATTTGTTTGGTGTGAACTTCAGGTTGCAGCTGAGTTAACTAACACGTTTTCTTTCCATTAGTACCTCTGAATTCCTTACTTTTCAGTTTTTAATATTTGTTGTGTTGATGGTGAGAAGGAAAGGATTCTGGATTGGGTGGGTGAGGTGTAGGTGTCTGTAATAATAAGATCTATAGATTTTAAATAGGAATGGGAGTGGGGTGAGAGAGAGGGTTGTATAGGATGAAAAGTTTTGAGAATGTACTTCTGAGTGTTAAAGAAACTGGTACCAGCATTATAAACCAAGCTGCTAGAGATATCATCCCCACATGCATACACACTACAAATATACAGAAATGTAGCACAAAACAAGAGCAAAACTGTAAGTGCATAGCTAAGCTCTAAAGAAGGAAAGAAGAGAAGGAAACCAGAAATGAGAGAAGTCAAATCAAAGCAGTAAGTGGGAGTTGGTGCTGCTGCATAAAATAGCACAGGGACCTTTTGGTCCTGGGATGTATCTCCTAAGGGTTCTGGGGTGGAATTTGGTGTGTATATGGGGATGGGAGATATGTGGCCTTGGACCTTTTCAAAATAGAGCTAGCACTAAGACCCAGGCCTGTGGCCTAGAACCCACAGCTTCCGAAATTGTGCAGAAATTTTAAATGACCAGTGATAATCTAAAAAAGAATATAAAGGAACGCCTGGGTGGCTCAGTTGGTTAAGTGGCTGCCTTTGGCTCAGGTCATGATCCTAGGGTCCTGGGATCGAGTCCCACATCAGGCTCCTTGCTCAAGGTGGAGCCTGCTTCTCCTCTGCTTGCCTCTCCCCCTGCTTGTGTTCTCTGTCTCTCTCTCTGACAAACAAATAAAATCTTTAAAATATATATATAAAAGAATATAAAGTAAGCGTGTGTAAAATTTTAAAAGGATAAAAAAAAGGGAGATGAAGCATGGTGATGTAATAGGCCTATTTAAAAAAGAAACAGTGGGGCGCCTGGGTGGCTCAGTCGTTAGGCATCTGCCTTCGGCTCAGGTCATGATCCCAGGGTCCTGGGATTGAGCCCCACATCGGGCTCCCTGCTCAGCCGGAAGCCTGCTTCTCCCTCTCCCAAACCCCCTGCTTGTGTTCCCTCTCTCTCTGTCTCTCTCTCTGTCAAATAAATAAACAAAAATCTTTAAAAAAATAAAATAAACAGTAAGACTTGAAAAAGAAAAACAAATCAACTTTCAGAAATTAAAAATTAAATAATGGAGGGGCACCTGGCTGGCTCAGTTGGTGGAGCATGCGACTCTTGATCCAGGGTTCTAGGTTCAAGCCCCATGTTGGGTGTAGGGATTACTTAGGAGTAAAATATTTTCAAATTTTTCTTTATTTTTTAAAAGATTTTATTTATTTGTCAGAGCGAGAGCACAAGGAGGGGGAGTGGCTGGCAGAGGGAGAAGCAGGCTCTCCACTGAGCAAGGAGCCTGATGCAGGACTCGATCCCAGGACCTTGGGATCATGACCTGAGCCAAAGGCAGACACTTAACCAACTGAGCCACCCAGCCGTCCCTAAGACTTTTTAAAAAGGAAAATAAATCTAGCAACACATGATTAAGAACTAAATCTAGAATGTAGTCCAAAAGTAAAAAGTTGAAAATACAAGGTTGATGGGGCGCCTGGATGGCTCAGTTGGTTAAGCGACTGCCTTCGGCTCAGGTCATGATCCTGGAGTCCTGGGATCGAGTCCCGCATCGGGCTCCCTACTCGGCAGGGAGTCTGCTTCTCCCTCTGACCCTCCTCCCTCTCATGCTCTCTGTCTCTCATTCTCTCTCTCTCAAATAAATAAATAAAATCTTTAAAAAAAAAAAAGAAAAAAGAAAATACAAGGTTGAAAAAATACTAGGCTGACCTAAAACACAACAAAAAGCTGTTAGGAAAATATTATCAGGCAAAAATAGATTTATTTATTTTTTTATTAGAGAGAGCAGGAGCAGAGGGAGATGGAGAATCTCAAGCAGGCTCCACACTCAGCATGGAGCCCAACTCAGGGCTCAGTCTCACAACCGCTGTATCATGACCTGAGCTGAAACCAGGAGTCCGACGCTTAACCAACTGACGAAGCCATCCAGGTGGCCCTCAGGCAAAAAGAGATTTTTAAGGCAAAGCTTATTAAGGATAAAGAGAACCATTGCATAATGATGAAATAATTCACCAAGAGGAAGTAATAATCTTGAACCTGTATGTCCAGATAACATTATCTTAAAGTATACAAAGCAAAACTTTACATACTACAAATAAAGGACTACCTATAGATATAGTGAGGGATTTTCACACATTTCATTCAGAAGCTAATAAATCAGATCATCACTACCACCATCCCCAACAAAAGTAAACACATAAATTATATGAACAACAGAGTTAAACGATCTTTTAGATGTGTTTAAACTTTAAAAAATAGAACGTAGATGTTCCCTTCAAGCGCACACAAAATATTTTTAGAAATTAACCACATATTAAACTACAAAGGGATGACATCAAAAATAGGCATATCACATTGGCAACAGTATGGTTCCTAGAAAACTTGCTTGGTTTTCCAAGTTTCATTTGAAAATGATGTTAATAGAATAGTATTTAAATGAAATAATAGCAAAAACATTTATTGAACGCTCACATGAGCCAGGCACACTGCTGTTTTGCATGTGTTATTCTATTTAAATCCCTTCAGTAGCCCTGTGAACTATAAGACTATCATCTTTAGTAGATGAGAGAAGTTAGGCTTAAAAATGTTAATTTGGGGCGCCTGGGTGGCTCAGTTGGTTAAGCGACTGCCTTCAGCTCAGGTCATGATCCCAGGGTCCTGGGATCGAGCCCTGCATTGGGCTCCCTGCTTGGCGGGAAACCTGCTTCTCCCTCTCCCACTCCCCCTGCTTGTGTTCCCTCTCTCGCTGTCTCTCTCTCTCTCTCTCTCTGTCAAATAAATAAATAAAATCTTTAAAAAATAAATAAGAATGTTAATTTGCCCAAGTCTGCTGTTTGAAAAACCTTTTTTTTTAAATATTCCACTGCTTTAAACCCCACCTTTTAAAAAACATCTTTGTTACTGTAAAATAATAGCCAGGTAGAGAAACTCCTATAAAACAGACATACAGGTTATCGAATTATTATTAAGGTATTGAATTATTATTAAAGTTGGGTATTTTAATACCAGTAGGTCAAGGAATAGAACTTTGCTGGCCACTGCAATAACCTTTTATGTGCCCTGTTCCAGTTATAATCCTTTTCCTTCACCAACAAAAAGCATTTTTATGATATTTTTTTGGCTTTTTCTTTACAATTTTAATAACAAAGTGTACATTCTTAAGCAGTATGCTTTAGATGTGCTTATTTCTTCCCCCCCGTTTTTCCCATGCAATTTATTTGTTGAGGAAACTGTTAAAAGTTTGACCATTTAGAGTTTCTTACAGGATTGATCAGATTCAGATTAGGTGTTTTGGCAAAACTTGGTGGGTGCTATTGTGTTCTTTCATCAGGAGATCTATTATGTCTGGTTGTTTCTCTTTTTCTGGTATTAGGAACTAGATACTCAGTGGTTAAATCCATTAACTCTAGAGATTGCAAATTTTTATTATTTCTTCATTTATTAGTATTTGTTTCTCTAGAAAAACTTCCTCTCAGCCAATACTTGATTATCTGGTGTTCAGTTTATGTAAGAGAGGAAGAATAAATGTTTATTTCCTATTATTTACCAGTTTTCAAAATGATGACTTGGTTTTCACTAGCATCTTTCAAAATAACCTTTTTTTTTTTTTAAGATTTTTTATTTATTTGACAGAACAAGACAGCGAGAGAGGGAACACAAGCAGGGGAGTGGGAGAGGGAGAAGCAGGCTTCCTGCCCACCAGAGAGCCTGATGTCGGGCTGGATCCCAGGACTCTGGGATCATGACCTGAGCTGAAGGCAGACGCTTAACGACTGAGCCACCCAGGTGCCCCAAAAATAACCTTTTTAAAAAAAAATTTTTTTTTTTAAGTATCATTACTCATGGATTTAAATATATTTTTTTCAGTTCATTCATTCTTAATGGATGCTCAAATTGTCCCATCTTTGGCCACTAGAATCCTCTTCAAGTTAGCTCCCTGCCATCATGAAGTTTACGTATTTTAGTAAATATATGTATTTATAAACATATTTATATAGCCTCAGAACATACATACACTAAACACATTGTTCTGTATATTTGGGGTTTTCATACTTACTACATATTTGCAATAGTTTATCAGTCTGTATAGAACTGCTGTATATTTTGTAGTGACCACATAATAGTCTATTGTATAGCTGCATCATAGTTTAATAGTTACTGATGAATATTTTGATTGTTACCCTGCAGTATTATAAACAGTACTACAGCAGGTATCTTCGTACATAGTACTTTGCCCACATGTGTGAATATATAATTACAGAATCAATTCCCAGAAATGGAATTGCTAAGTAATAATAGCTATTGCCAAATTGCCATCCTTAAAGCAATTAGGAACTTCCCCCCCACATATTATCCTTTGATGATACTAGCGTGTGATCGCACTTTTTGATCTTTGATAATCTGCTACATAAAAAATCTCATTGTAGTTTTTATTAGCATTTAAACTTAATTCTGAGTTGTCTGTTCGTATCCTTGGCCTGATTTTCTATTGAATTGTTCATCTTTTCCACACTGATTTGTAGGCATGCAGATATAATAAGGAAATTAGCCTTCTGTGACATGTACTGCAAATATATTTTCCTTACTGTGTTGCTCCTTTAATTATGTTTATAGTGTTCATTTTCTCAGCAGAATTTTAAAACTTTTTATATATTAATCAAATCTATTAGCTTTTTTTTTTTTAAACAATTCATACTTAGAGAAGAGTTAAAAGTACAATACAAGGAGGGTTTTTTCCCTCTGATTGCCCTTCAGAAGTTGCCAGTCTTCTTGTCCTGCCACCTTCTAATACCTTAGTATTTCCTACAAAAAAAGATATTCTCCTAAATCACTGTACTACAGCTATTAAAAACAGAAAATTAACATCAACACATTACTACCTTCTAATCCTTTGACACCCCCTCCTTCAAGTTTCACTGATTGTCCTAATAGTAACCTTTTAGCAAAAGGATCCAGTTCAGAACCATATGTTGCATTTAGTTGCTGTATCTTTTCTATGTCCTTCATCCTGGGACATTTCCTTAGACTTGCTTGACTTTCATGACTTTGACAATTTGAAGATTATTAAAACAAATTAGAACAAATATGCATTTGTCTGAAGTTTCTTCAGATTAGATTTAGGTTATGTATCTTTATCATAGAAGTGATGCTGGCTTCCATTACGCTGTTTAATTATTTGATGAATCTGATGAATCCCTCTACTATATGCAACCCGTCTTCCAGTTCCACCATCCCTTCTTCTGTGTGTTGTCCTTCTCTTCCTACTCTTGCTCTGACTCTCCATTTTAGGCCACCCTCCCACCCACCCCCCAAACTTCCTTCTTACCCTTCTTGAGCTCCAGCACTTTATGCCACAGTTTGAGTCTATGCACTGTCTGCATAGATACCCTTTTCATCCTACTTGATGATACCCTTCACTGAGCTGTACTTCTCCATGGACACCCTCCTCACCCTGCTTTGATTCTGACACCTCTTGCAAGACTACAGACTGTAACCATTGTGGTAGTAAGTCTTCCATTCCCTTCATCAAGTGGACATGCTCCTCACCTTTTTTTAAATGCCTTCCAAAATTGGTTATAGCTATTTTCCACTTTAACATAAAAAAAATAATTTTCATTTTCTTTTAGTGATTTGATTTTTTTGTATTTAAATATATGTTCTGGGGCACCTAGGTGGCTCAGTCAGTTGAGTGACTGATCTTTTTATTTCAGTGGCTGACTTGATTTCAGCTCAGGTCATGATCTTGGCGTCCTAGGATCCAGCCCTGGGTCAGGCTCCACGCTCAGCAGGGAGTCTGCTTCAGGATTCTCTCTCTCCCTCTGCCCCTCCCCCTGCTCACTCAGTCTCTCTCAAATAAATAAATCTTTAAAAAAAAAAAATATATATATATATATATGTATGTATATATATGTTCTACTTTGGAATTTATTGTGAAGTAAGAAATGAAGTCCAACATTTCTTTCAGATGTTTATCCAGTTTGCTGGAATTTTATTTATTTGACAGCACAAGCAGGGGAAGAAGGAGAGGGAGAAGCAGGCTCACCACTGAGTAGGGAGCCCGATAGACAGCCGAGGGTCTCGATTCCAGGACCCTGGGATCATGACCTGAGCCGAAGGCAGCCACTTACCAACTGAGCCACGGGCGCCCCCCCGTTGGCTGGAATTTTATATAAAAGTTGTATCTAGGGACACCTGGGTGGTTCGGTTGGTTAAGCATCTGCCTTCAGCTCAGGTCATGATCCCAGGGTCCTGGGATAGAGCCCCACATCGGGCTCCCTGCTCAGCGGGGAGCCTACCACTCCCCCTGCTCGTTCTCTCCTCCTGTCTCTCCCTCTCTCTCAAAGTTATCTACCTCCTCTCCCCCTAAAAAATGTATGAAGTTCTTAAAAGTATATTGTTTCCAAGAGCTTTAAAAAAAAAAAATGGGTGTCATTTTTCATGTTACTTTTGTTTATAACAGATGATGATGTACCTGCAGATATGGTTGCTGAAGAATCAGGTCCTGGTGCACAAAATAGTCCGTACCAACTTCGTAGAAAAACTCTTTTGCCAAAAAGAACAGCGTGTCCTGCAAAGAGCAGTATGGAGGTAAATTAAAAGTAACTGCTTCTCTTTTTGTAGTGAAAGAATTGTTAGAAACAGAAAGGGAAATATCACCCTTTTTTTGAAGTAATGATTATATATGGTAAAAATATTTGCTTAATTAGTTTTCATTTTGTTTTTGAAGGGTGCCTCAACTTCAACTACAGAAAACTTTGGTCATCGTGCAAAACGCGCAAGAGTATCTGGAAAATCACAAGATCTGTCAGGTATTTCCTTTGAGAAAACTATAAGAGATAGGGTTAAATCTTTTTAATTTTGTTTGATACCAAAAAATTAAAAATTAAATACAGTTTAATGGTGCATTTGGGATTGAGAAGGTGATATTATAGAATAAGCATGAGAACCCTGACCCTCTCACTCTTTTGACTTTAATTGTTGTATAAAAATACATTTTATGTATGTAACCAGTTTCTGAAATGGTACATAACAGCTAAAAGAAAGAATACTTAAGTCAGGACAAAAGAAGATAAATGTGTGTGTCATCTGTCAAAGCAAAATGCTTATAAAATGATTGTTAACAAAACTGTTCATTAGATAAAATGAAAATTATGCTCTTTAAATAGTGAGAAACTTCTTGCTATCACAGCAAATAGATTGTTTATATTCTGTTTGCTAATCTCTTTACAGCAGCACCTGCTGAACAGTATCTTCAGGAGAAACTACCAGATGAAGTGGTTCTAAAAATCTTCTCTTACTTGCTGGAACAGGATCTTTGTAGAGCAGCTTGTGTGTGTAAACGCTTCAGTGAGCTCGCTAATGATCCAATTTTATGGTAAGTGAAAATTTATTTATTATCTTGAAATACATTATTTGCCACCCCAAATGCTAAAAAGATGGTAGGGAAGTTGAAGTGCGAGTTGATAGTTACAATTAAATAGTTGGAACAAAATAATAATGCTTATAAATTCCAAGTTACCTATTTATCAAAAACGTAGGTTGTTGGTCCGAGTGGTATTTATGAAATAATAAATGAAGTACTTTCTCTGCTACTTACCAGTTAATAGCAACTGAGTGATTATGGGAAATGTTTTTCATTTAAATTTAAGCTTTTTAGAAACAGAACTATGTCTAATTTAAACAGGTAATTCAGTCGGATAGTTTAATGTGAAAGTAGATTTTGATACATCAGTTTTGGAAAAAAGTTTGACAGTTGTATTCATGAACCTTAAAATATGCATGCCCTTTGACCCACGTAATTCCACTTCTGGAAATTTTTTTGCCTTATGTACAGAATTTTCATAATAGTACAGTTAACTGTGGGGGGAAATTAGAAATAATCTAAATGTCCAGCAATAAGGGAATGTACTAACAATGTAATGTCTACTTGAAGGGTGGTGATAAAGGCATTTAACAGTTATTTTTACAGAGTTGTTAACAACATGGGAAAATGCTGTGTTCTAGAAAAGTTTTTGAAAAGAGCAGAATGCAAAATATTAGGTGCTATATAATCACAACTGTAATAAATGAAACTATCTGTAGATAAAAAGACTGGAAGGAAACACTGCTTTGTACAGGAAGTGATAATAGTTACTATGACTACATTTCTGAGGTTTGATGGTTTTTGGTAATAGGATGTAAATGAACTGAAGATATATGAAGAGTTAAGTTCAGAGTATTTTATGGAAAGCCATCCTTTTAATAATAACTGTATGAGGCTTTTACAGTAAGGGTGGCCTTTTTTCCCCCTAAACAAATTTTGAAGAATTGACACTCTTTATTTTGGGAGGTGGACTATTTTTTATACATAGTTACATTGTTTTTAGCCAAAAATGTTTTTGAAGGATCAGGTAATTTTTTTAGTTGTTTAAAGGACTTTTTATGAAGAAATCTTTCATTCCTTTCCTCCTACAGGAAACGATTATACATGGAAGTTTTTGAATATACTCGCCCTATGATGCATCCTGAACCTGGCAAATTCTACCAGATTAATCCAGAAGAATATGAACACCCAAATCCTTGGAAAGAGAGTTTCCAGCAGTTGGTATGAAGTATAAATGGAAAATATTGATTTATATTCATAAATAAAAGTTTCTTTTTAAAGAGTTAATTCAAACTCAGGAATAGGTGTCAAGCCAATGAATATATTTATCACTCGACAAAATGTTCAGTTCTTTTCACTACTGACATATTTATTAATAATTTAAACAGTGGCAGTAAGTATCAGTAGCCTGAGAGCAGTTATACTTTTTATGGGTCTCTTTGAACCTTTTCTTAAATTATTAGTGTTCAGTAGTTTTAATTTTTATATGGTCCTTTATGAGTGGTTCTCAGCTGGGGGTGATTTTGCTCCACAGGGGACATTTGGCAATGTCTGGAGACATTTTTGGTTGTCACTGCTGGAGAAGAGGATTCTACTGGTATCTAGTGGGTAGAGGCCAGGGATGCTGCTAGACATCTTAACAATGATGCACAGGACAGCCCCCACAACAAAGAATTACTGTCCCAAAATATCAGTAGTGCTGAGATTAACAAATTTTGTCCTTTATTACTGGATATTAGTGAGTCATAAGCTGTTTCAGATTTTACATTGCCCTATGCAACAGAAAATTAGTTGGAATAATTGATCATTGTTTTCGATATTTAATAAAAAATATACAGTATTTAGAATATGTTTACATTAGTAGTCAATGTTTGTTTCTGGTTTTTTTTTTTGTTTTTTGTTGTTTTGTTTTTTGACATTTTAGTATAAAGGTGCACATGTAAAGCCAGGATTTGCTGAACATTTCTACAGTAATCCTGCAAGATATAAAGGAAGAGAAAATATGTTGGTATGTTTGATTTGTATTTTTATAAGACTTAAAATGGTAATCTTTCAGTTCTGTACTGACACTTCTATTTTTTTCTAGTATTATGATACAATTGAAGATGCCCTTGGTGGGGTACAAGAAGCTCATTTTGATGGACTTATTTTTGTTCATTCTGGAATATACACTGATGAGTGGATATATATTGAATCTCCAATCACCATGATTGGTGCAGGTATTCTGAAATGCATTGTCATTAAAATTTTAATTTATTATTTACATGATGGGTTTCTTAAATGCTAGTGACTTAAAATCCAGGTGAACTTTGATAATGGCTTAATGGTTAAGAAAGAACAGGAATATTGCCTATTGCAATGAAAACATGAGAGTTCAGAAATTACAGACGTATCCTTTTTTTTTTTTTTTTTTTGAGAGAGAATGAGAGGTGGTAGGGGGGTAGAGGGAGAGAGATAATCTGAAGTAGGGGCTCGATCTCACAACCCTGAGATGATGACCTGAGCCAAAATCAGGAGGACGCCTCACTGAGGCACCCAGACGCCCCAATTTCTTTTTCTTTCTTTCTTTTTTTTTTTTAGATGTGTATCTTGATGTGTGTACTTTGTCCAACGCCTTAGTTATTCATTAAGGAAAGATACTTATTTTATCTTTTATTTGAAAATAAAGATGGTAAATGTTTCTATTGCTGTGTTTTTAATGAAACAGATGTCCTTGGTAAATTTTTTTGTACTATTTCAAAGCTATTTTTGTAGGCAAATTTCTAAGAATAAATGTAAATGGAATAGTTGTTGAGCACTAATCAGTCATTTCAAGATTTGTGCTGTCTGATTTTTTAAGGACACAGTACATGGGCCATTTTAAGATAGCTAGTAATTATTACTTGTTATTGAAATTTGCATTTACTGCCCCTTCTGCTTCCCTCCGGAGCCATTTCCACCACAGAGAAAAGGAGAGGAGGGTATAGAAAATTTTGCCTAGTGATTTGCAGTACCTTCCAGATCAAGGCCAGTATTAGAAATAATTTTCAATTAGGACATTTCTCTCTGTCTCTACCTACTCATCATCCCCTTCTCCTTTCCTCTCTCTGAGCTCTTCTGTTGCTGCTGGAAGTGATTTTGTTTCCATAGAAACCATTTTTGGGGGCACCTGGGTGGCTCAGTCATTTAGCGTCTGCCTTCGGCTCAGGTCATGATCTCAGGGTCCTGGGATTGAGCCCCG
This sequence comes from Mirounga leonina, assembly GCF_011800145.1. Classification (NCBI taxonomy): domain Eukaryota; kingdom Metazoa; phylum Chordata; class Mammalia; order Carnivora; family Phocidae; genus Mirounga; species Mirounga leonina. The sequence goes on from NW_023270305.1 coordinate 64,172,455, forward strand.
CATCGGGCTCCCTGCTCTGCGGGAAGCCTGCTTCTCCCTCTCCCACTCCCCCTGCTTGTGTTCCCTCTCTTGCTGTGTCTCTCTCTGTCAAATAAATAAAATCTTAAAAAAAAAATTTTTTTTTAAATATGTCATTGTATTTGATACTAAATAAGTAGCTAAATATTATTAGAAGTATTGTTATACATGAATTTGAGTGTAATGGGTACTCAAAGAATATCCACTTTAAATATGACTGCCTGGGGGCAGCTGGGTGGCTCAGTTGTTAAGCGTCTGCCTTTGGCTCAGGTCATGATCCCAGAGTCTCGGGATCGAGCCCCGCCTCCTGCCTCGGGCTCTCTGCTCATCGGGAAACCTGCTTCTCCCTCTCCCACTCACCCTGCTTGTGTTCCCTCTCTCGCTGTCTCTCTGTCAAATAAATAAAATCTTAAATAAATAAGTAAGTAAGACTGCCTGTAGTAAAGGCCAGTGAAACATAGTTACCTCATAAAATGAACATTATTCTTACCTATTCAATACTAATGTTTTTTAAAATCTCCCTCTGCATATTATGCTAAGTGAAATAAGTCAGAGAAAGACAGATACCAAGTGATTTCACTTATATGTGGAATCTAAAAACAAAACAAAACAAACAACGAAAAAAAACAGACTCATAAATATTGAGACCATGAGGTGAGTGGGCAGAAAGGCAAAAAAGGTGAAAGGGATTAAGAAGTGCAAACTTCCAGTCATAAGATAAATGTCACAGGATGAAAAGTATAGCATGGGGAATATAATCAGTAATTTTATAATAATGGGGTACCCTGGTGCTTCAGTCATTTGGGTGTCTGACTCTTGATTTTGGCTCAGGTCATGATCCTCATGGTTGTTGGGCTCTGCGCTCAGCGGGGGAGTCTGCTTGAGGATTCTCTCCTGTCTCTGCCCCCTTCCTGCTCGCTCGTTCTCTCTCTCTCTCTTTCTCTCTCAAGTAAATCTTTTTTAAAAAATAATATAATAACTTTGTATGGTGACAGAGACTTACCATAGTGAGCATTTTGTAATGTATATAATTGTCAAGTTACTATGTTGTATACCTGAGGCTAATATGTCAACTATACTTCAATTAAAATTTTTCTTGAAAAATGAAAAAAAAAATCCCTCTCAAAAATGTACCCAATCTAAAAACAATAAAAAGGTTTCTGTATTATTAGTTTTATGGTAGGGTATTTTTACTGATAAAAAATTGAATCTTAGGAGCGCCTGGGTGGCTCAGTAGGTTGAGGGTCTGCCTTCAGCTTAGGTCATGATCCCAGGATTCTGGGATCAAGCCCTGTGTCGGGCTCCTTGCTCAGTGGGGAGCCTGTTTCTCCTTCTGCCATTCCCCCTGCTCATTCTCTCTCAAATAAATAAATTAATTAAATAAATAAAATCTTTTTTTAAAAATTGAATTTTATTTGAATTATATCTGATAATGTGTTTTTTTAAATAATAAAGGTAATGTGTTTTAAAATATCTTCTCCACAGCACCTGGAAAAGTAGCAGACAAAGTTATAATTGAAAACACTAGAGATTCAACCTTCGTCTTTATGGAAGGTTCTGAGGATGCTTATGTTGGATATATGACAATAAGGGTAAGGAATTTTAAGATTTAGAATATGTATGTTCAGATCATTTAAGGCAGTGGTTCAGACAAAATTTCAAACAAAATATCTACTTTTCAGTTTAACCCTGATGACAAATCTGCTCAACACCATAATGCACACCACTGCTTAGAGATTACGGTAAACTGTAGCCCTATTATTGATCACTGTATCATCCGAAGTACATGTACAGGTTAGTGTTTCCCTTATGTTTTACTATAAAATGAGTCATTGTGTTGTTGCGCAATAGGTTTTTAAATAAATATTTTTTCTTCCAGTTGGCTCTGCAGTATGTGTTAGTGGTCAAGGAGCATGTCCCACTATCAAGCACTGTAACATCAGTGACTGTGAAAATGTTGGACTTTATATAACAGATCATGCACAGGTATTTTTAACTTTTATAAAAGGGTTTTTTCTTTCTAAAAATTTTTTTTAAGTTCTGCTAATACCTACTTCTGATTAATTGTTGTAGGGAATATATGAGGATAATGAAATTTCCAATAATGCTTTAGCTGGGATTTGGGTTAAAAATCATGGAAACCCAATTATTAGACGGAATCATATCCATCATGGACGTGATGTTGGTGTGTTCACATTTGATCATGGCATGGTAAGAACATTTATTCTTAATAGAAAAACTGACTTTGTATCAGTTAAATTTCTTTTTTTTTTTTTTTTTAAGATATTTATTTTTAATCTCTGAATACCCACTGTGGGGCTTGAACTCACAATCTGGAGATCAAGAGTCACATGTTCCACCAACTGAGCCGGTCAGGTGCTCCATATCTATTAAATTTCAAATAGGTTTCTGCATTTTCTCTTCACCAAACTAGGTGAACTGAAGAGTATAGGTTTAAAAGAAATTTCAGCATCATATTTTAAAATTAATATGCAATATTCTATAAATTCATGAATCTAATATTATGTGCATATAGAGAAGATGGAGTCCTTAGGGAATTGATGTAATCTTTGATGGGAGTAAGATCTAATCCAGTAGTTCTCAAATGTCAGTGTGCAGAAAAGTCACCCAGATAGGGGTGCCTGGGTGGCTCAATCAGTTAAGTGTCTGCCTTCATCTCAGGTCATGAGCCTGGGGTTCTGGGATCCAGCCCCATGTCAGGCTCTCTGCTCAGCAGGGAGCCTGCTTCTCCCTCTCCCTATGCCTGCCACTCCCCCTGCTTGTGCTCTTTCTCTGTCAAATAAATAAATCTTTGGGGGGGGGGGAGGTCACCCAGATAGAATAAATATAATATAATGTAATATAATGGGGACCAGGGTATGCATCTTTAATAAGCACCATTAAGTGAGTTGAATGCAGGTTGTTTGTAGGCTACACTTTGAGAATTAATGGTGTTGTTATTAGTTTGACTTCCATTTTATTCCTCTTAAAATTTTTTTAATTGGCAGAATTTTAATAAGATACAATGGTAATAAAATCAGTTCTAAAACTTACACAGCAGTTAATTAGGCATCTTTATGGATGATATTGTATTTTAAGTGCTATTGTGTCATTTTACACAGTTTCTAGAGACACAACTTTTTGAGCTCTTTTAGGCCACTATTTCAAAATAATGCTCTTTGGTGTCTATTCAGGTATTCTTTTCATTTAATGTCTGATTTTCATTGAGGCAATTTTCAAGTCCTATTACAACATTGGCAGCATTTTTGTTAAAGAGTCAGAGATGGGAGAGGAGATGATAGCATGGTGGCCAAACGGTATTTTGGTGAAGGTCTATTGCTGTTGTATGAATCAGGCAACAGAGGATTGTTGGATTCACATATACAAATTGTCAATTAGTGAAGAAAAGGATATTCCCATTAAGGATTAATAAAGAGATTTGTAAGGTATTACAGATTTGTAAGGAAAGGATGAAAATTAAAACCTAACATCTTGGGCCTATCATCTGTTTTAGTATTGTGACACAATCCTTTAAAATCCCTTGGTAGAATGTTCTTCCATTTTAGTTATTCTTTTGGCTTGGCATGGCATCTTTGTGTTGACAACCCATGATTGGTAGGATAACATCACTGAAGATAATCTTTTTAAAATTTTACTTTATTTTCTGTAGAACTTCAAAGAACATCAGAATAAACATTTAAAACTAGTTTCTGTACTGTCCACGCTCTTTAAATATACACATACTTATTCTCTGAATTTTTGTTCCTTTTTCTCTCCTCAAGTTGACATACTTTAAATTTCTATATTCATAAGAATGAATCATAAAAGATTTTCTACTTTTTTATTTTTAAAGAATTGTTTATGTAAAAATACTACATGTGCAAGTATAAATTATAGGACACCTCTAGGATTTCAGGGTATGACTCTAGCATTTGTCATTGTTAGCTTCATGTTTAATCTTTGAAGTATGAACTTTCCCTGTGAAAAATGAGGAAATAAGCACTTTATATTTCAACCCATCTCCATCCCATCGTTTATATTCTTTTCTTAAGTAAACGTTTATAACTTTTACATTCCTATAGTTATTGGTCAGTATTTATTCTATATTTGTTTACTTTTAGTCCTTTTATAACAGTTTCTCTGTTGCTGAATTTTTTTAAATTTTGATTCATTCCTTGTATGGCTGAATTTTCTCATCTAGCTATTCATTATTTGCTTATTTTTAAAAGAATGGTTTACAGGTACTGTAGCTTGAATTCTTGCCACTTGAGAATGCCTATCCATTACTTACTAACTTGGCTAAGTATACACAATTTTGATTATACTTTTTTCCCTCCGAATTTTGTAGTCATTTTTATATTTCTAGCATTAAATGTGGCTGATAAGTCTGAGATCATTTTGGTTTTTGTCTGAGATGATTCTGGGGTTTTTTTCTTGTGATGATTTGCTTTTCTACTTCAGTATTCATAATGTAGGTTTTTGTCGTTGCTGACGTGTTGTTTTGCTGGTTTTCTCTAACATGTGTTCTTTAGAAGCTTGGCTGTGTACTACTTTGTTCTTTAAGTTTTATGTGATTTCCTCAAATCTGTGCCCCTCACTGTGTCTCCATAGGTTTTTTTTTTTCCCCCAGTATGGTTTTTATCTCTAATTTTTAATGTATTTTGTTTTATGGAATTTTTCTAACCTACGTAAAAAAGAGAATAGTATAATGAATGAATGCCCATTTACTCATTCTCCATCTTCAGCAGCTATCAGTTCATGGCCAGTTTTGTTTCATCTATACTTACTCTTTACTCTCTTCTCTACTCTCTAGATTATTTTGAAGCAAATCCTGGACATCATCATCTCACCCGTAAATATTTCAGTATGCATCTTTAAAAGATAGGGTTCTTTCTTTTTTCTTTCTTTCACATAACCAGTGCCAGTCTCATTCCTAAAAATAATTTTTCTATCAGTGTTCACAGGTTACCAATTATCTTGGTTTAATATTAAGTCCATTGCAGAGTGTTATTTTTGTAAAATACAGTAAGAATGCCATAGCAATGCCAAATTGCTATAAAATTTTGGAGACATTCTAAATTTATGAATTTAACACATGACAGATGACAGATTATCTATCTTGAAATCTGGCTATCCTTTCTCTCCTTTCATTTTCCTTTACTTTGGATAGTTTCCCTTAGATAGGAAGCATAAGTTTTAGATGACAGAAATTGTACATTAGTGTGTATTCTTGCTCACATTTACTTCTTGTGCCTGAGTTATTTTTATGAAAATAATACTATGGGAATATTTCTTTTCCGTGTTCCAGTCATGCCACTAGATTTGATCACCTTAGAAGATCCTTAGCTAGGCTTATGAGAACCTTCAGTTACTTGGAGAAAACTACCTTGCTAAAGGTCTAAGATAACATTTGTTAGGTTTCAGCACCCTACTCCTCCTTATCCAGATTTCACAATATTGGGCAAGTGTTTTATAGATAATAATTCGGGGTTGTGAAATAAAAAAAAAAAATTGGGGGTTGTGAAAGTTTATTTCAATGAAGATAGCATTTTTTTTCCCTCTATTTTTCATTCTTGAAAGAGTTTTAAGAGAAACTCTTAAAAGTGCTTCACCTTTTATTTTGATACCAGTGTTGAGTTTTTAACCTTATGGGCGCCTGGGTGGCTCAGTCGGTTAAGCATCTCCTTTGGCTCAGATCATGATCTCAGGGTCCTGGGATTGAGTCCATGTGGGGCTCCCTGCTGAGCAGGGAGCCTGTTTCTCCCACTCCCTCTGCCCCTCCTCCCTACTCATGTGCTTGCATGCGTGCTCGCGCGCTCTCTCTCTCTCTCTCAAATAAATGAAATGTTAAAAAAAAAAAAGTCCCTGCTTTTGGAGTTTTGTTAATATATGTTGGAATTTTCATGGTTTGCATCTTACAAGGCAAAGTAGAATTCTGTCTATATCCTGCTCACATTTCTGTATTATTATGACTTTACACTAAAGGCATCTCTTAAAACCGATGCATTCTATTAATTACATTAACTGAACCCTTTAAGCCCATAACAGGAGATTGCTTTCCTTGTAAAATTATAAAACTGTTCTATCTGAATGTGGTAAAAGGACAATTGTAGCAATGTAGAGGCTTCTGGTTTTAAAAGCATGAAGAGTGGGGCACCTGGCTGGCTCAGTCGGTGGAGCATATGTGTGACTCTTGATCTCAGGGTTATGAGTTTGAACCCCGTGTTGGGAGTAGAGTTTACTTTTTTAAAAAAGCATGAAGAAAAAAATGGTTTTTGTTTTCTTTTCTTGAATGTTATCTTAAAAGATAGAGGTTACAAACTTTATATTTGATGGAATTAAGGAACATTTTTAACCTTTAAATTACAACGTGGTAAATGACTAGGTGCCTATGACCACGCCGGCCATTACAGATTAGAGCAGATTATAAAACCTTATGTTCAGGGGGCACCTGGGTGGCTCAGTCAGTTAAGCATCTGCCTTCGGCTCACGTCATGATCTCAGGGTCCTAGGATCGAGCCCCACATCGGGCTCCCTGCTCAAGTGGGGAGCCTGCTTCTCCCTCTCGTTCCCCGCTTATGCTCTTTCACTGTCTCTGTCTCAAATAAATAATAAAATCTTAAAAACAAAACAAAACAAAAGACCTCATGAATGTTCAGGAAGATAAATTGGTAAACCTGATGTGAATATAAATATATTGAGGTGTTTAAACAACCGGTAATGAGTTTAGGATAGAATTACCACTAGAGGCCTAAGCAAAGGAGAATAACATAATTACCAACTTTAATAAAAAATTGTACAGCAAAGAACATGTAGTTATACTTTATGACTCAGCTCTGAATAGCATACTAATCTAACCAAAATTGTGGTTTCACTACATTGGAAGGATATAGTGTGAATGTGTGTGATGGTAGAAAGCACTAAATTCTTATCTTCTGTAATAGGAAATTAGTAGACAGTACCTAAAACTGCAAACTCAAAATACAGCAGTACAAGCCTTTACTTAAAAATATAGAGGTAGATAAAAAGAATCAGGTAAAAAAATTGAAGGGGGGGGTGCCTCTGGATAAGGGAAAATGAGGAGAGGAGGCTGCTGTTTGCCTTAGTAAACTTAGGAATCTAGTTGACTCTCTTAACTATTCAAAATCAAAACCTAAAGAAAATAGAAAGAGCATCCCTGCATTTGAATCATGTTTAGTGAATACATAGCAAAGTATACTTGCAGTATAGTCAAGACATGACAGTAGCCTGTTACTGAAATCTTTATGCAATAAGCAGCATACCTTTCCTTGCCACATTCTGAACAAATTATGAAATAAAGCCATGAAGAAGCATGAGGAGGCTGAAATAATCATTTTATTACCCTTTAAAGGTTAAGTTGGAGAATACAGCTTCAAATAAGAACCAAATGGGTCTGATTCACTGCACCCCAAAATTAAATAAGCTTACTCACTCACTACTCCACGAACAAATCTTGTGATTTGTTCACAAGATTTGTTCGTGGAGTAGTAGCAGAAGGCATGCTCTTTTAGGGGAGCTCACTTCCCTGAGGTTAAGGGCAAAGCTGAATTAGTCATACCCAGTTTATTCATTCCCAAGTTTACCAACCAGATATGTCATGCAACTCCCAGCAGAGAAAGTAGGAGCCTAATTGAGCTCCCTTCTGTATATATACCCAGCGTACATTCATTTTTATTTGGTATAAAATCAAAGAAGCTTTTTATATTTAAAGAAGCTATTTTTAATGTAATCCCCCCAATTAAAAAAATATTTAATCCAAATATGAAGAAGTTACAGATAATTTGTACTTTATTTGTGGAAAATGAAATCTGAAACTACTTCTGAATATTATTCTCGGAGGTCTGTTTTCTTAAAAGTAAACTAGAGTATTCAGAATTATCCTGTTTTTAACCTCCACTAGATTTTGTGAAAAGTAATGAATTAGTTCCTGCTTGAGTGCTTTCTATATGTGAAGTCCTGTATAAATGCAACAGAAGTTAGTATAGTCATTTCTATACAGGAGCTTATGATCAGGGAGAAATGGATATGACAAATAAAGGAACAGTACAAAGCAGTACATAGAGGTACCTTAAGAAAATACTTAGTACTTAGAGGGAATTTAAAGAAAGGAGAGCATATTCAGTTTTTGAAGGGAGATATAGACCAGGAGTTGAAATGGCTTTTAGAAGTGCCATCTTAGGAATATCTTATTTTTTTTCTCTTAATATTTAGTCTTGATTGGAGGTGCCTGGGTGGCTCAGTCAGTTAAGTGTCTGCCTTTGGGTCAGGTCCTGATTCCAGAGTCCTGGGATTGAGCCCCGCATCAGGCTCCCTGCTCGGCCGGGAACCTGCTTCTCCCTCTCCCTCTGTCTGTTGCTCCCCCTGCTTGTGCCCCTCTTGCTCACTCTCTCTGTCAAATAAATAAATAAAATTTAAGAAAAAAAATTCTTTTTAGTCTTGATTGAATCTTAAAATTTAGGATATCAGTGTTACAGTAACTTTATTCTCATTACAAAATAAGCCTATCCATTACAGAAAATTTAAGAAAATCAGAGACATATAAAGGATACAAAAGCCATCTATAATACTTCAGATAATCACACCCTCATTTTTATTTTATTGTTCAAGTTACATTTTCTTGAAATAAAATTGAGATCATACTTAATGCATACTATCTGGAAGTATGTACTGTTCCTTTTATTTAACATGATAGCATGTAAAGCATGAATATAAGCCTGTTCCCTGTTATTGGGCTAAGATGAACATTATTTTATGTGTATTTTTCTGTAGTCTGTGATTATGTCCTTAGGTCACCTTTTTAGAATTTGTTTTCTTGGGACATTTTTAAATCTCCAAGGGTTTTTTTTAATACTCAATAAATCTTTGTTTAAAGGGTATGTATATTTATTGGGTAATAGTATTTATTTGCATTTATTGAATAAATCCCTATTTTTCTTCCCTGGCTTTGAGTATACTCAGACTAATTAGAGGAATTGTGGTTCTCTGTTTTACTAAAACATTTAAATTTCATTTATTCCTTGTTTATCATTTGAAATTTAGTGTGTATCTATGTTTTATTCTTACTCTTGAACATTTCTGATACTTGATTTGAGGCATACAGTAAAAAGGTCATTTTTTAAAATGTCATTTCTTTTTGGAAAGTAGCCTTACCTACAGTTTGATTTCTGTATTTTTCAGGGTTACTTTGAAAGTTGCAACATACACAGAAACAGAATAGCAGGCTTTGAAGTAAAAGCCTATGCTAACCCCACAGTGGTTCGATGTGAAATTCATCATGGGCAGACTGGAGGAATATATGTGCATGAAAAAGGAAGAGGACAATTCATAGAGAATAAAATCTATGCAAACAACTTTGCAGGTGTATGGATTACCTCAAATAGTGACCCAACAATAAGGTATTTATATGTAATTATGGATAGAAGTTACTTTTTCACTTTTTGTGTTATAAGAAAAGTCAAGTTTTAACTCTGTTTTTCCTAGATACCTGACTACTGCAGAATAGATTTTCCTAGTAAATGTCTGTGCATCTGAATGAGCATAGCTATTGCATTTATTTTTGGGTGTTCTGTTTGTTTTTTAACGATCTAAGTCATGCATATTATTATTTTATGAGCAGTTGCAAATGCTGTGATTTTTATTTTAAATTCATCAAACTGCATTATAAATGAGTACATAGGGCCATGTTCTTCTCTTGGAACCTGAATGACCTTGTCTTCTCTTTTTTTGTCTGAGAGTGTGCAGATAGCATAACTCAGGAAAGTAATTATCTCAAAGATTCTTGGACAGAGAGAACAAAAATAACAAAAAGTCAAAACTTTCAAGCCATCACTTTTCTTTAATAGTTCCTATCATTCCCTCTGACTACAGTAAGGAAACAGATCCAGTCTGAAAGGTGTTGGCTAAGACTGTAGAACAGAACTATTATAATTTAATCAGTAATGATGAATTTTTTTTTAAGATTCTATTTATTTATTTGACAGAGAGAGCGACAGGGAGAGAGGGAACACAAGCAGGGGGAGTGGGAGAGGGAGAAGCAGGCTCCCCACTGAGCAGGGAGCCCGATGCAGGGCTCGATCCCAGGACCCTGGGATCATGATTTGAGCCAAAGGCAGACACTTAACGACTGAGCCACCCAGGCGCCCCTGATGAATTATTTTTTATTGCTAAGGTTTATTTTCCACTGGCTTTATGAAAGTAGATTATGGAATTTCTGTTTTGTTAATATGCAGCAAATGTGTCTAGATCAGCTAAGAAAAAAGTTCTAAATGTATTAGCTATTTTGAGGGGAATGTTTAAGAACGTTATTTTATCTCGAGGGGCGCCTGGGTGGCTCAGTCGTTAAGCGTCTGCCTTCGGCTCAAGTCATGATCCCAGGGTCCTGGGATCGAACCCCGCATCAGGCTCCTTGCTCAGCCGGAGGCCTGCTTCTCCCTCTCCCACTCGCCCTGCTTGTGTTCCCTCTCTTGCTGTGTCTCTCTCTGTCAAATAAATAAATAAAATATTTTTAAAAAAAAAGAATGTTATTTTATCTCAAATACTTAGGTGGCTCTTTTAAGCTTTAGGTCTTAGAAAGTAAACAAGGGAATTTAGAAATCATCTAGTCTGAGTCCCTCATTTTACAGATTAGGAAACTATGGCCCCTAGAAGATAAATAATTTTTTAAACAAATAAGCTCTTACTGAATAATGTTTATTTTTTTTATTATTTCTCATAATTATAGGGGGAATTCTATATTTAATGGAAATCAAGGGGGAGTTTACATCTTTGGTGATGGACGAGGCCTTATTGAAGGAAATGACATTTATGGTAAGCATGTTTTGTTCTATAAAATTTTGGAGGTTGGCCTGTCTTCCGGACATTAGCAAAATGGACCATTTTGAAACCATTCAAGTAGGAGAACTGGTCCTTTAAATTTTCAATAAAGATTATTTGTGATATTTATTTACTTAACAATCATTATTCACTTAACATTTACTGAGTACCCACTGTGTACCAGGAACTATACTAGATACCAGTGATGAAAATATAAATAAGACCTTAGTCTCAGGGAGTATCTACAATATCCTTAGATTTACTCTTTTTTCACTTTGGTACCAACTCTAAAGGGAGGGGCACCTGGGTGGCTCAGTCGGTTAAGTGTCTGCCTTTGGCTCAGGTCATGATCCTGGAGTCTTGGGATAAAGCCCCACAGTGAGCTCCCTGCTCGGTGGGGAAATCTTCTCCCTCTCCCTTTGCTCCTCCCCCTGCTTATGCTCTCTCTCTCTCCTGCTCTCAAATAAATAAAATCTTTAAAAAAAAAAAAAAAACTATAAAGGGAAAATACTTATTCCTCATTAAAACTTTTTGAGATACTAGTTCAGTGGACCATTATTAGATGTGTGTGTGTGTTAGACACTGGTATGTTCCAGGGCTTTCTCTTTTGCTACTATTTACCTGGATAATACTTACATAAAGCTTACTCAATTCCAGGTATTATTCTGAACATCTTACCTGAATTGAGTCATATAATATTTACATCAACCCTGTGAAGTAGACACTATTAAATATCCCCACTTATTGATCAGGAAACAGAGGTACAATGAGGTTAAATAACTTAAAAGTCACACAGGAAGATAGAATTCCTGGGATTCAAAACTTGGCAGCCTGGCTTCAGAGTCTCTATTCATAACTATTATGCCCATACTGCCTACAATTTTTCTTTTTATACTCCTAGTTCCCTTAGTTTTGGTTTTTTAATGCTCTTGGACCATAAATATCTTTCTGAATATGACATATTTCACAAAATCGTGCTTTCCTAAAATTCTAAAAATTTTAACTACCATGTAATATAAAACTCTTACTGTGTTCCATGAGGCTCCATATGTTGACATTGTAACTTTTATTTTTAAATAGGCAATGCGTTAGCAGGAATTCAGATTAGGACAAACAGTTGTCCAATTGTTCGACATAACAAAATTCATGATGGCCAGCATGGTGGGATTTATGTGGTAAGTTAATGTAGTTCTAGAATGTCATGCATCAAAACCAGGGGAGAAAGGGTGGAAGAGGACAGAATTACATCTGGCCTTAGTTAGGCCATATTCAGCTTACAGAGTATGAATTTATGACTGTCTTTAATATTTATACAATAGGGCGCCTGGGTGGCTCAGTTGGTTAAGCGACTGCCTTCGGCTCAGGTCATGATCTTGGAGTCCCAGGATCGAGTCCCGCATCGGGCTCCCTGCTCGGCGGGGAGTCTGCTTCTCCCTCTGACCCTCCTCCCTCTCATGCTCTCTGTCTCTCATTCTCTCTCTCTCAAATAAATAAATAAAATCTTTAAAAAAAAAAAAAATTTATACAATAACACTCTTGTTCTCCCTGCCAGTATATGAATGACTTTTATAGTATGTGTAATGTTCTGTAAAATTCATTCAACTGACTGAATTTAGACATAGAGAATATACCTTTTTTTTAATTAAAGTCTTTAATTATAATTGTCATTATGAGCTGAACTCAAAACAGCAACTCATTGGCTGAGTTTTATTTTTACACCGGAGTTTTGCTGGTGTGACTATGCTAGGAGTCTAAATCCATAATATCACGGGCGCCTGGGTGGCTCAGTTGGTTAAGCGACTGCCTTCGGCTCAGGTCATGATCCCAGGGTCCTAGGATCAAATCCGCATCGGGCTCCCTGCTCTGCAGGGAGCCTGCTTCTCCCTCTCCCACTCCCCCTGCTTGTGTTCCCTCTCTCGCTGTGTCTCTCTCTGTCAAATAAATAAAATCTTAAATCCATAATATCACTGAAAGTACTAATAATACTAGACCTGAGGTTTTTTTTAGTATTTTTTGAAAAGTCAGTTTTTCATTTGAATTTATATTGAGACATAATTGAGCATCTTACAAAATTTTAAAACCATGTATTGGTCCTATACCTTCTGTTACCATGGTGTATCTGAAACTGTTATAACTGATTCAAGTGAGAAGATGTAGGAAATTTCAGAAAGGTCCTTGTGTAATGCCAGGTGTTAACTCTAATTTTTATTTTCAGTTCTAGAAATGTCCATGTCTTAAGTCCTCTGCTCAGAATATAAAAATAAGTATTTTAGTAACCTGAGACCTTATTTTATTTTGAATGATTTCACCAGTAATTTGAAATAACTATTAGTTTACTAAACTAAATGTTATATATCTTAGAATGAAATAAGAGGCTTAAAAGTACAAAACCACATAAAGACAGTATAAAAACTTGTGGAGCTTAAACTCAGAGGCTACACAAAAACAATGTTACTACCTCCTCATCCAGATTAAAAAATAAAAATTGGGATTTTTTTTTTTTTATAACTGTCTTTAAAGGGGGGAACACACTATAAACTACTTGTTTCTAAAAGATATATATTGTATCAATGTAACTTTTATTTAGCATGAGAAAGGACAAGGCGTAATAGAAGAGAATGAAGTTTATAGTAATACTCTGGCTGGGGTCTGGGTGACAACTGGCAGCACTCCAGTACTGAGAAGAAACAGGATACATAGTGGAAAGCAGGTAAAATTATTTTGGACTCTTACATGGGAAATACATTGTTTTATAAACTTTTGTTGTCATTTGAAAACAAATTTTTTTTAAATTTTAGGTTGGTGTTTATTTTTATGACAATGGACATGGAGTGCTAGAGGACAATGATATCTATAATCATATGTATTCAGGGGTTCAGATAAGGTACGCATTTTTCACATTTGGCTTTCTTTCAGGAGGGCCAGTTGGGTGGGAGTATGGGGTATGTAGAAGAACTTTCCTTGTTATTTAATGCTCAATTTTTATTCCTCCTTTTGTACATATATTCATGCTCTTACCACATGCTTGGCTTAAGTTGTCAGAATATTGCTTTTCTTGAACCAGCTGAGGATAGCAGCCAGTGGCACATAAGCCTGCTGTAGGAGCACATTTCCACTGTTCTGTCATCCACAGTCACAGTCATAGTCGCCAGCATACTCCGTCACACTTGGGAAGTAGGAGGCTGTATAAACACTTGTGAGCTGTACCCGGCATACTGTAGGCACTCAGTAAATGGGAGCTTCTGTTTTTACACTATTTCTGTAAAAGAGTTTTACACCCCTCTTTCCTGTATTTTAAGTTTCTAGAAACTGTAATAGTACTTATAATTCCCTTCATTTTATATATGAGGTGAGTATACAATAATAGTAGTCACTTAATCTAACCTCCTCAGTTTAGTTTATATATTAGGAGACTCTATAGTAATAATGTAATCTATAGCTAGTATTCTGTGGGAAATAGAATTAAGCAAAACTAAACTGTCTTTACCGACAAACTTCTCAGAGCATCTGGACAGACTCCACTGTATACTTATTCTTACTGTGATTAATACGAATTTTTTCACTGTTACCTCATATAACATGGGATATGGGAGTAGAAGCGGTTAAGATGGCATTAATTTCTATTGTACCCGTAGGACTGGAAGCAACCCCAAAATCAGACGCAACAAAATCTGGGGAGGACAAAATGGTGGAATTCTTGTTTATAATTCTGGTATGTTTAATCTTTCATCTTTTTCTTATTGCTAATTGCCTTTAGAAATATACTTTCCAAATAACATAACCTAAATATTTATACTTGTAGGTCTAGGCTGTATAGAAGACAATGAAATATTTGACAATGCCATGGCTGGAGTCTGGATTAAGACAGATAGTAATCCTACACTAAGAAGAAATAAAATCCATGATGGAAGAGATGGTGGCATCTGTATATTTAATGGGGGTCGAGGTATTGTTGTTAATTTTGCATTAGTAAAAAATCCAATTTTTCATTATTCTTCCTCCATATCTTTAATGATCAGTGACATTGCCAATTAATATAAGCTTTATATGAGTGAATCTCAGTCTTTTTCCTTATCAGGTCTTGAGATGGTTTAGATTAGTGCCTAGAGGTAAAGGAGACAGATGTTTACACAATTTTTCTTTTTGTAGCCTTCCTGAATGTGCTAGTTGTTAGGCATTTTTAAGGTAGAATCTGTTTACATTTTCTCTCTGGACTTTCTATTATTTAGAATAGTGACACGATTATATTTTAGTATATGTGCTGCCGAAGCGAGCACATGATACGATTATAATAAACACCAGGGTCCAGTTACAGAACTAGGTTAGAAATTAATTGGCCTGTAAATACATGAAAATGTAGTAAATAAGTATTGTTGTTGTACCTGTTTACAGCTGTGTTTGTTGGAGAGTGGAATTAATGAAGCCAAGGTGCCTGGTTTTGTATACATAAAGGTCAACTCATTTTGCATTGAGGCAAAAGTTCCACAGTCCGTGCCCCTTGCAAATGCATGTTGTTCCAAAAGAGAGACTAGCGGGGAATGTCAAATGCAAATTTATCACCATTCCTGAAATGTCAGTAACCCAGCACTATACATATCTTATATGGAAGGAATAGCTAGTTATTACTACAACATAATCAACAAAATTTACTACTACAGCCAAGCAGTGACGATTCCATTAATGACATAGAAAGAGCGCATAATCTAGTAATTCAATAAGGTGACATATCTGGTAGTCTTTACAAGATAAAATGAGGAAACACAATACAGTGGATGGTTTTATTTGTAAGGTGTTGAGAAAAGGTTCATGGACTAAAATCACTCTTGAGCTGTGTCTTGAAAAATGAGTATTCACTGGTAAATGTTGGGTGGGGAGACCATTCCTGGTGTAGAAAGCATAATTCACCCTCATTTGTTTTGTACATATTTATTAATTGAACACTTCTGTACCAACAATTGATACAGATGCTAAAGATAAATGGTGAATAAAACAGTACTACATCCAGAAAGTTGATAGTCTAATGGCACATCGTAAACAAAAGTGTAAAGGAAACAAAGTGGTACTATTTAGTAAGGCGCAAAGAGGTACTGAGAGTTGAGGCTAGAGAAAGGGTGCAGCGCCCAGATTCTAAGAGACTTTGTATACGGAATTCAGACTGGATCTTAGCAAAAGCAAAGATTAGAGGTAGGGACTTGGAGTAGTCTTTTCCAGGGGAAAAGCAATTTAGAGGTCAAAACTGAAATGCCAGGTCGAAATTCTACAGAAATAAAAAACGTTTCATGTCTTCAGAGAGCACAGAAACGCTAGTATGCAACTAATGATAATTCACTATACATAAGTAGGTTTTATAGGAGTAGTATTAGCTAATTCTTTAGTGCAGTGTATGTTTACATGTATTAATTCAGTCCTCATTATAACCTTTATATGTAGGTGCCATTATGCCCAGTTTAGATAAGGAAATGAGACAGAGTAGTAAGCAATTTGCCTACTCAGAACTAGGAGGTGGTGGAATCCATATTTGAAGTCCTTAAGTCTGATTGCTCAGCTTTTTTTTTTTTTTTAAGATTTTATTTATTTATTTGACAGAGACAGCGAGAGCAGGAACACAAGCAGGGGGAGTGGGAGAGGGAGAAGCAGGCTTCCCGCTGAGCAGGGAGCCTGATGTGGGACTCGATCCCAGGACTCTGGGATCATGACCTGAGCCGGAGGCAGCCGCTTAACGACTGAGCCACCCAGGCGCCTCCTCAGCTCATTTTTTAAATCATGTTACACTCTCAGAAGAGAGAATAATAAATTTGATGGAGGGAAACAAATCTTCCAGAGGAGGTGACATTAGGAAGAAAGAGGGCAGGACATTCCAGGATGAGGAAATAATACAAACCAAAGGCATTAGAGATAAAAATGTATAGCATATTGAGAGCATTCAGTAAGACAATGGAATAGGTTAGGGGAATATCTTCAGAGAAGGCACATGATAAGAGTTGTAGGAAACTGGGAAAAATAGCAGAAGAGAGACTGCAGTAAACGAAGTTATCAAGTAATGATTATAATGATGACCAGAAATAATCAGGGCTTGAATGAAAGCATTGAGGCTGCAATAGTTCTAACAATACTTCAAAGGAACTAATTTTAAATCAGTGTTTTTTAGTGAGAAATAGGTGCCAGGCACTGGGAATGCATGGTTTGTGGTACCATGGAATTTCCAGTTATTGGTTAGAATGGTTACCTGCCATTTTAAGCAGTTTTTGGTTAAGTCCTACCTTAAACTCCTCTGAATTACTAATAAACTTGTCAGCTGAAAAATTAGTCCTTTGAGTTTTATACAACAGTTAATAAGAAACTTAAATATCACCAAAAAGGCTAGTGAAATTTGTTTGTGCATTAGCCTTAATCTGAGGAAATATTTTATTATAGGTCTCCTTGAAGAAAATGATATTTTCAGGAATGCTCAAGCAGGTGTTCTCATCAGCACTAATAGTCATCCAGTCTTAAGGAAAAACAGGATATTTGATGGATTTGCTGCAGGTTTGTATCTTTTTTTACCTGTAGCTTGTTTTTTATAGTGTTTGATCTTCAGTGTATTCTCTTTTAATAACTGAAGGTGTGCAGAGTGTGTTGCAAAAGTGGCTGAAAGACTGTCCGTTAACAGTGGGCTTTTATAAGAGCGCCTCATCCAACGTTCGGGATTCTGCTCAGCCAAACTTTTAAGACCTCCCTCTTGCTCTTCAGTAGTTAATTATGAAACCTTAACTGGGATAGAATGCAGGCTTGTACTACCATTTGGAATACAAATAAATTCAAGCCCTCTGGCCTCTCAAAAACTTTTTTCCCCCCCAAGACCTTGGTAAGTGAAATCCAAGTATTGTGCATATATTTCACCTTTTTGCCAGAGAAGATGACACTTTTTTTTTCTTCGTATGTACAACTAGTGGCTACCTAAACATACTTACGGGCAGGCATTATCCTCTTGTGCTTGCCAGGAAAATTAGTAGTAAGCTGTGAACCATCTGTAGTAGCATTCCTTCCTTTAGCGAAAAATAATGTTATTCTCAGTGACTCAAACATTTGCATCTTATTCTTTAGATGTTAAACTGTATAATGTAATGATGTATCTACTGTTTGTAAATTTTACTTCAGGTATTGAAATTACAAATCATGCAACTGCAACACTAGAAGGCAATCAGATTTTTAACAACCGGTTTGGAGGCTTATTTTTAGCGTCTGGTGTTAATGTGACAATGAAAGGTATGTTGGAGTCTGCTCTGCCTATAAATACACAAAATACGCCATGAAAAGATAACGGTATCGAAGTCATTGCTGTCACTCTACCAAGTTAACTACAACTCAAGGAACTATTTTGAAAGCTTTGACTTGTTCTAAATGGAGTATCTTACAAAGGAAAATCCATTTCTATTTTAAGCTGATTTTTTTATTTAATTGGTTAGCCTCCTTTAAAGGTCTTAGAATAATCCTATAATCTGTATTTTTATCTTAAGTCTTTGTCCTCTAGAATTTTACTTATTTTTTTTTATTACAGATAACAAAATAATGAACAATCAAGATGCCATAGAAAAGGCTGTTAGTAGAGGCCAATGTTTATATAAAATATCAAGTTACACCAGCTATCCCATGCATGATTTCTACAGGTATATTTCTAAATTACTTGTGAGTCTTGAAAAGGGGGAGATAAGTGATTTTCTTTTCTAAACTGGTAAGATGCAACATTTCTAGATTTTTCTCTTACATGTAAACTAAAGGTAGAGAAAATTGGGTATTTGGAAACTTACCAAGGGAAGAGAATATAATTGAGAATGTTATATTTGTCCACATTAAGTTCTGTGATCAGTCTACTTGAGGATTTTGTTTGGGACCATAAATACGGAAAAGTATACCGCAGCAACTCTTGCTATCACCACAATGCTTTTGCTTAGGAGTTTCAAAGTAAAGCTGTAATTAAGTGTCCCACATACCCCAGTCACTGAGATGTTTTTGACTCCCTTCCCACCCTGCTCCCAGGTTAAATTTTTCTTAAAGTTTCAGCTGCCTTCTGCAATTTGCAAATCATTTGTTTTTCTCAGAAGACATAGAAGATTCACTTTAATATTAAAGTCCTTTTGAAGAAATTAACCTGGGCTGGAGCCACAAAAATTTGGGGTTTGGTCCTCTTTTAAGCCATAGGTCATAGGGTAAAATGAAAATTTTGAAGAAGTAACATTTCAAGAAAAATAACGTAAGCTTTTGCTTTTTAGATGTCACACTTGTAACACCACAGATCGAAATGCCATATGTGTGAACTGCATTAAGAAGTGCCATCAGGGACATGATGTAGAATTTATTAGACATGATAGGTATGTAGCACACTTGTTTGCTCTATATTACCCACTTATCTCCCCCCCCCCCCCCCCCCCCGCCCATCACTTTCCTAATTTTTGGGTTTTCATTTTGCTTTAGGTTTTTCTGTGACTGTGGTGCTGGAACACTGTCTAATCCTTGTACATTAGCTGGTGAGCCTACACACGATACAGACACACTATATGACTCTGCTCCACCTATAGAATCTAATACATTGCAGCACAACTGAATTCCTTCCCTAAAGAAAAAGTCCTGCCATTCTAACATCATAACTTAAAACATTTTTTTTGGAAGAAGACTTAAAATATTTGCCCATGCTACAGGAAGAGACTGTATTAAAAATGGATACACGAGGTCAGTTGACACTATGAAGCTCAAGCTACCAAAAAGAAAGTGGCAATATATTGACTCAGGATCTCAAAGCTGGGTGTTTTAGCATTACTGTGTAAAGACTTTCGAAGGGACAGAAGTGAAGAAATAAGCTGCAATTTTGTACAGATACCACCTTCTGAAAAAAAGCTGGGGTTTTTACAGCTAGCATTGAATGCAGTCCAGTTTGCAGTAGTACTCTTCAACAGACAAGCAGCTTTGTTGCTGCCTTTATGGACATGGGTACCAATTGCTTTTGTAATATGGTAAAAATGTGAGCTAGCACTTCTGCGTTTCTTTTGATTTTTTTTTAACATGTATTCAGATTGAGAAATATGATTTTAATGCTTTAATCTCATGTAGTTTGTTTTTAATTTCAAGCAAATCTTCTTGTACTTGAATGTGCCCTGTTTTGTTAGCACACCTAGACTTGCTGTAACTGTACTCATGTCCCAGTATGTACGTTCTTTCTATGAAAGAGAAAACACTAATCTTAAATTATATCCAGCAATGTTTCTGGTATCCTTTAAGAAAAGTTAAGACTATTATTTCCTTCCCTTTCCTGTGCAGCATTCAAAATCACCCCTAGAAAAAGTGAGTGTTTTAATGAGACTTCCTAGGAAGGGATGCACTGTAAAACAAAAAGTATTCTTGTAACTCAGTTTTGTGGAAGGTAAAAACTACTATGTTTTAAAGTACACTTTAGAAAGTCTCTTCAAAACAGTCCTGTATTTGAACTCTGTTCATAGTTTTTTTTTGAACAGTTTAGACGAACTGCTGGAAATTAAAAACAATTTCCTGCATTAAGCTGAGACAAGTATATATACAGCCCTATACAGTTTCATAGCTCCCCCCCATTTATGTGTATTGGTGACAGTGGGTATAAACAGCCTGAAAG
This sequence comes from Mirounga leonina, assembly GCF_011800145.1. Taxonomy (NCBI): domain Eukaryota; kingdom Metazoa; phylum Chordata; class Mammalia; order Carnivora; family Phocidae; genus Mirounga; species Mirounga leonina. Next base: position 64,192,925 of record NW_023270305.1, read on the forward strand.
TGTATGCATGTACCATAACATCTAGACTTAATATATTGTGGAGTATTCAATAACCATTATGTAGAAGGTAGATAAGAATTAAAAGGGTTTAATTTCCTAGAAAGAAAATGGAAAAATGGTCATTTTTAAAAAATAAAGTTTATTAGATCATAATGTTGTCTGAATTTACCACCTTTGTCAAAAGCCAACTCAAAGCTTCCAATGCAGTCTATAATTCCTTAATCAAAGTCAGCAATTTAGGGACAGCTTCAGCATCTATAGTCGACCTTTCACTAGCCAGGCAAACTTCCCTTAAAATTAAAAAAAAAAAAATTCAGTTCATGCTTTTCATAGTGCATCAACCATCCCCCCCTTTACAGTTTTAGTAAGGTCAGCTGTATGGCAAAATTATACCCAAGTATAATTACCGAAATAATCGCAGTGACTGAGTCATCTTCTCAAATTCTCTTGCTTTCCTATGTCCCTTTTGAATAACCTCCTCTGGAATATTAGCAAGCCTCGCTGCATTAAAGCCATAGCTTTTAGGACAAGCTCCCTTAATGAATTTATAGAGGAAGGTAATGGTCTCCTGGCTGGGATCCTCACATTCATTTTCTACCATGCATGCCTAAAAAAAGGAAAATATGTTCTGTTCATGTGCAAGCAATGGAAGTACCTGCCTTGATTCCCTCAAAAATCTAAACTTCTGAATAAGCAATTTATTATACATACCATGTGGCCCAGGCGCACTGCAACATTTTGAGAATAATCTTCTACTAATGAATGGTAGTGGGTAGAAAACAATGTACGACACTTTATGTTCTCAGCAAGTTCTTTAACAACCGCATTTGCTATTGCTGTTCCATCAAATGTTGCAGTACCTCTTCCTATGAAAGTAAAATATATGCATAAATTATGTATCTGCCTTATACCAGAAGGATATACCGCACAACAGAATGAAAAAAGGATAAACGGTAACCTCAATTAGTGCATCCAAATAATAGGCCCTGTTTAGCTAAATAGATCTGCTTATCAGCCGTGGAAGTAGGGTGCTGGTTTTAAAGATTTTTAACTAATCTCTACACCCAACATAGGGCTCAAACTTAAAACCCTGAGATCAAGAGGCCCACATTCTACTGACTGAGCCAGCCAGACGCCCCTGCATTTCTTTTTTTAAAGAGTACTCTGCAGGTACCATTGATGTTCAGAAACATCCTATTGTAACAACCATATTTTAATATGATGAAAAAAATTTAGCCTTGGTAAATTAAAAGACCTTTTCACATGATCTCTCTTACCATCTCCCACTATGGTCTATGGCACAAAGGTGAGCACGTTCAAACTTTTTTTAAAGAAAGGTCCGACCATCGTCAAGAAGAATGAAAGTTTTTAAAATAGCCTTTAAATGGAAATTGTAATGTCTTACCTAATTCATCCACAAGCACCAGAGAATGTGCTGTGGCATGCGTAAGTATACTGGCAGTTTCACTCAATTCAACAAAAAACGTACTTTCACCTAAAAAAAACACACAGAAGGAGATCTTTTTAAAAATCCTAAAATAGTACGTTCATCTTTTGGGTTCCTGTCATGAGCTACCCAGTACCACAGGTTACATCTCATGAAGAGATTATGCAATTCTTGAAGGAAGAACATTTTCAAATGCCTGAAAGCACTCCACTAACACCAGAAAAACCAAACATTGAATTTAAATGGCTCACACAAATTTCAAGGCAGATGTATTTATCATACAAAATGTAGAAATGAACTGTCCACTAATAAAGCCTTAGGTGAAAAAGAAGACTCACCTGACATTATTCTGTCGGAGGCACCAAGTCTAGTAAATACTCTATCAATTGGTGTGAGCCTACACACTTCAGCAGGTATGTAACAACCCACTTGGGCCATTACAGCTAATAGGCCAGCCTGTGAAGGAAGGAGGAAAGGTCTTTAATGTATTAAAGAAAAACAGATACAGATAGATAAGAACAATTATATACGAGTCAGGCACTCTTAAAAATTGTTCACAATCCAAAGTAGGCAAAGTGAAGCCTAGAAAACCAAGAGGCTTAGGGCCTAACTGCCTTTAAAACCTCAGAGCCTGTGACCTTTTAACCCACTGCATTAGTGATTCTCAACCCTGGCTGACTACACGGTAGAATCTTAAAATCACTGATGCTTAGAACCAATTCTAGACCGAATGCATCTATTTGGGACGATGGAAGCCCCTCTGTACTTTTTTTGTCAAGCTCTCCCAAGTAATATTAAAAAACGAAAATGGGATTGAAAACCACAGACTATACTATACTGCCTCCTGCTAGTTAGCAAATTTGGTGAACCTAATCATACAGGAGAGCAGGGGGGTCAGCAAATATTTTTAGTCAAGGGTCCAATGTCTCTGTCACATTTTTTTTCCTTTCTACAACCTTTTAAAAAATGTAAGTATGTTTAGCTCAGTGGCTGGCCAACCCCTGGTATAAAGAGAAGACAAAAGCAGTTTCCAACAGTTATTAGAGGTCCTGAATTTCAACTGCTCTCCTACCTGAACAAGTCTGTCATGGTTCTTTTATAAGGATTCCCACACATGAGTCTGAGAAACAAACCTCCAGCATTTTCATTCATTATGAATACATCTACCTTCAGAGGAAATGAATCCAATCAAGTCAAAGAGTTTATAAAGAAATCATGACCTGAAATCTCGAATTTTTAATGTATGCTCCCCATAACATGAGGCAGATACCTGATAAAGGTAAATACAATTACAAAGCATTTTTCCTTTGCTTCCTATTATGCTGGTGACTGAATTCTATGTAATTTATGTGCTATCTGGGAAAGGGTGGCCTAAATATGTAATATATTCCGAAAGTATACAAATGACTTTGTAGAACACCACCTTAATGTTCAGTTTACCTGTCTCATGAGCGTAGACTTGCCCCCCATGTTAGGTCCAGTCACAAGCACACAGTAAGCTTTGCCATTTTCCTCCTCCTCCTCTTCCTCACAGCCTATTAGAATGTCATTAGGTATAAAGTCATCTCCAAAAAAAGTCTTCGTAATGCAGGGATGACGTGATCCTCTAAGGTCTAAGAAGGGAGGAGTGCCTTCTTCTGGCAACAGAACTACTGGACGACACATAGGGCCATCACCCCCTCGACTGTAGTTAGCCAGGCACAGTAAGACATCTGTTAAAGAGAGGGTGAAAGTGAGGCTTCATTTTTGAGGCTGCTTGAGAAGCACAAAAAATCAACTAATTAAGTCTTTCAAAAACACTTTTTCAGAGGAGGACAGTATATTCTAGTTGCTTTTTATACATGTTTTTTTCTAAGAGGCAAACTTACATAAAAGAATCTTAAAGTAAATTCACCAATTTTGAACACCTGTGCTGAGGGAAGATTTAAATTACCCACCAAACTGTTCAAAGTTGTATTGGTTTAAGGAATAATTGTGCTATTCAATTCTGGACAGTTGTATTCAGATCAGAACAGTTCTATTACAAATTTGGGTAACCTATGGTTACTATATTTTTACAACACAGGAAAAAAACCTAAACTGTAAAACAGCAAAGGCTCCAAATAAGTTGGAAATTTAAAGAAAAAGGAAACTATTTATGAAATTGAAAAGGTTGCCAAATTACAAATATATAAATCAGGGCTCTTAGAAATCAACTATAAGAAAAAAGTGTGATAATTTGGGCTAAGATAAAAAGATTAAGATCTTAAAATATATGCATGTAAAGAGATCAACTGAAAAAAGAAAAAAGTGATGTGCCAAGACATAGTTTTAATTTAATTTAGTCTAACAAAAAAGAGAAACTTAAACATTATCAAAAACAGTATCAGATACTAAAGGTACTAAAAATCTGGGGTGCCTGGGTGGGTCAGTCAGTTGAGCATCTGGAACGTATGACTCTTGATCTCAGCTCACGTCTTAATCTCAGGGTTCAAGCCCCGAATTTAAAAACAAAGCAAAATAAAGCCCCTGCTTTAAAAAAAATAAATAAATAAAGGTACTAAAAACCTTTCAGTCTTTCATTCAATTATTCAAGACTGAGTAAGGGCAAAAGTGAACTTCAATTGCTATAGGCAAACGAGCCATTTGTCAAGTGAGGAGGCAAGTATATACATACACGTCAAGACATACACCTTGTTTGCTGTGTTTAGAGATCTACCTCAATGGCAAATGTCCAATGGATTTAAATCTTAACACATAACTGGGACACAAGGACTAACCAGTTTGTTCAAAGTCTTACCCAATATTGCGATGCACTCAACAGCAGACTGCCAGTCCTTGTAATTTTTATCAAAGTTAAAGAACAGTCGCCGCATGCAGTCCTTCAATGATACGTCTCTCCGTTCTTCAGCATTTATCAGATTAGCCAACTTCTTCTCAATAGTTTTGGTCCAGTATCGCTTACACCCCTTCTTGGTAGATTTTAGCTCATATTCTTCTGGCAAATTACGAGTGATGAAATTCTCTGGAATTTCCAACTGGTAACGGTTCCTACCGATCCCCCAGTAGACAATGGTCCTACAGCCAATTCGACTGCGCTGTTTCTCCAAGTATTCCAGGAGGCTCTGTTCATTTTCTCTTATGTCAGCAAGAGCTTGGTCATAATCAGAGTCAAATCCCGCTTTGGGAGTAATTAGTCCAGTCTTTCGAGCCTTCTCATGGTCAAAGGCTGTATCCCATCGGTTCAGTTCTATAGTCAAATCTGGAAAACGACCCTCAGGATTTTTTGTCTGTAGAGTAATGACCTGCTTAAGGATTTTAGACTTAAAGTCGTCAACGACTTCTTCCATAATCTCTATAATTTTACATACTACTTTGAATCCTTCTAGAGCAGAAAGAAAATCAATAATCTTTTTTTTGCTGTATGTAGTTTCTTCATACATGATAGCCCTGCTATCTGGGTGGTTCTGGCTCTTCAGGGGAGACCCAACATTATGAATTTTACTCAGCAGCCTTTCAAGGTCTGGAAGCTTCTTCAGAAGGTCTACCACATCAGAGATTTTGTCAGGCACAACCATGAGGTCTTCTATAGCATCTAGACGATCGTTGATAGCATAAGGGCTACAGAGTGGGGCACAAAGCCACTGCTTTAGAAGCCGCTTACCAAAGGGCGTATGGCAAGTATCGATCTTTTCTAGCAGGGTCCCTTCAGTAGAACCATTTGTTCCATTCGTGAAAATCTCCAAGTTGCTTAATGTCACAGCATCTAGCACCATTCGTTGATTGGCTTTAGCAAACACAGCACCAGGTCTTGTAGCACTGACCATGTCAGAATCCAAGGGAATGTATTCTTCAAAATTGGCCATTGATAAAAGCTCTTGATCAATAAGGCATTTTTTGAGGTAGAAGACACAACCACCTAGAGCAGAGAGGGCCAATTCACTCTTCTCTCCTGGTGTCAACCCAAGAGAATCAGACTCTGAGGTCATACCTTTAAGCACCTGGGGTAACATCACCCCACTGTCCTCATTTAACTTCTCCTTAAAATATCCTTCTTCAAGGAGAGTTCTCAAAGTTTTGGCTGCATCCCAAAACTGGGAGCCTGGTATCAGACCTTCCTGAAGAGAGGAGGATAATGAACCCTTCAGAATCATCTTCGTTTCTGTTGAGAGGTTTCCTTTCTCAAACAAGACTTGTACTGGAGGATAGTGTGCCACTAGAGTCCTAAATCTGGAACAATGGCGATCATCTGAAAACTGACCTATGAAAAACTTTCCCAGTGAGGTATCAACAAAGCATACTCCGTACACCCGAGTGTGGCCAGAAGAATCTTCCTCTTTTTCTTTGAGGCTAAGAAGATACTTACTATAGTTCTCAGAGGGGTCACCTTCCAATACACTGTAGGTCTGTGTACCCTTGGTAATGACTCTACAGATCTCCCTCCTCACCACTCTGTCATACTTAGATATATGTGCCATCTTCCGGCATCGTGCCTCCATCATTTCGGGGGTCTCAGTCTGTTCCACTCGTGCTACCTTATAGCCCTTCTGAACCAGAGAATCGGAGTATCGGCCAAATGCTATTTCAGGGAAACCAGAATGAGCCCAGTTGCCTTTCATGAACACCAGACCTAGTTCGTTGACGCCAGTAAGAGCATCCATGTGGTACAGCTCATAAAACTTCCCCACCTTATAAAATATAACCAGATCAAAGTTCTGAGACTTAATCTGCCACCACTTCCTCATCCCAGGAGTACAGGAATTAAGGAAATCCTCAGGAACAAAGAGTGTGGATGCATCAAAATCAGGGTGATCGGGTCGCCGCCTGTGTAGATCTCTTCTCTTTTCCTCCTTAAGCCACTCTAGAGTTTCATGATACCACAAAGTGGGGCGACTACTATCATCACATCCTCCACCAACGTGGGCTTGAGATTCAGAATTTTGAGGGGCAGAGAAAGCAGTCAAAGCACTCTTGGTGTCTGATGAAATGCCAGGTGACCGTTTGGTAGCCAAGGGCATTTCCTTCCTTGAACTTTTCCTTTTGAGAGAACCATTTCCAGTCACCATTTTCCTCCGCTTTGAAGCAACTTTGACAGGACTGTCCAGGCCCTCACTGTCACTATCCCCCACTCCACTGCTTATTTCATCACTGCTCCCTTCCTCCTTAGCATCCGGCTTGAATTCCACATCAGAGCCACCAACGTCACTCTCAGAGTCTGATATGACCCTTCGTTTTTTTATTTGGCGGCTACTTCGCCTAGATCCTTGGACCTTAGGCCGTACTTCCTCTTCGCTTTCAATTTCATTTTCTTCTTCACTCTTACCTGATGAGTAAGTTGCACCTACCTGGCAGGCAAAGAAAGAGTTACTTAAATATAAGACAAAATCTGGAAAATTAAAGTACTGCTGTGGAGTATCTCTCAATATGCTGCAGTATCCTGTATCAGGAGGAGAACCCAGCTCCAGAAATGAGAAACTATGTTCTTTAAGGAATTTCCAAAAAGGGCGCCTGGTTGGCTCAGTCGTTAAGTGTCTGCCTTCGGCTCAGGTCATGATCACAGGGTCCTGGGATCGAGCCCCGCATCGGGCTCCCTGCTCCGCGGGAAGCCTGCTTCTCCCTCTCCCGCTCCCCCTGCTTGTGTTCCCTCTCTCGCTGTGTCTCTCTGTCAGATAAATAAAATCTTAAAAAAAAAAAAAAAAGGAATTCCCAAAAAATAAGTATCAATTTCAGTAGCATCACACTAGAGAATTAAGCAATTCTCTCCTGACAGTTTTATCCTGTACAATAGTGTGGAAGCCATTAGCATGACCATACATCCCAAATACCTACAGGTGATACCCTCATTAACAGTCAGCTGTGGAAGTAACTTTAAATCTCCCTCTGTTAGCCTGGATCTTTCTTGCAGGGTCATCTCTCCTCTTCCAGAGGGACATACGAAGTTTGCCATTTTAAGCAGTGCAATCTATACAGGCTTTCTAGTCCTTGCTCTTCCACAAACCAGCTGTAGCTTCTTGGGCAAGGCCCAGTTCACTTATCATGGATCTCCCACACATGGAAAGTTGTATGAGGCCAAATGATCTTTGTATTACCATCCAGTTCTAAACCTTTCACTGGTGTTATGACCCCTGTCCTCAACCTCGAAAATGAGATTAAAAATCTCTTTTCTTTCATTTCTCTTAAAATACTCATTAGTTTATTCCCTACCTATAACAGAACAAAACATAACATCAGGCTTAGTCATAAATGAATCTCTTAAGCACATAGTTCATTAATTTGTTAAAGTAGAGAAGAATGATTTAATCACTCAAATAGTGACCATTAATACCAAAAAAAAAAAAAGTATCGAGAACATTAGGTAATTAACTTCCAGGGCTTGACCACACCCTCATAGAGAGGCTTACTGCCAGACATCATAACCAAGTTTATCAACATGTCCTTACCGTCCTGTTGTTACCAAAATGGTGTACCACCTCTTACGGCATGTGTCTTCTAGCAGGCTTGAAGCTTGAGAACTTAAGCAAAATGGCTGCTGAGATTCTAACCTAACTTAACCTACAGTCCTACAGAAGGGTAGAAGTATGTGTATGAGTATTTGGGGTCCCTGGGTAGCTCAGTCTGTTAAGCATTCAGACTCTTGATTCTGGCTCAGGTGGTGATCTCGGCTGTGAGATCAAGGCCCCGATCAGGCTCCACGCTGAGTGTGGAGCCTGCTTAAGATTCTCTCCCCTTGGGCACCTGGGTGGCTCAGTTGGTTAAGCGACTGCCTTCGGCTCAGGTCATGATCCTGGAGTCCGGGGATCGAGTCCCACACTGGGCTCCCCGCTCAGCAGGGAGTCTGCTGCTCCCTCTGACCCTCCTCCCTCTCATGCTCTGTCTCGTTCTTTCTCTCTCAAATACATAAATAAAATCTTTAAAAAAAAGATTCTCTCCCCTCTTCTCCCTCTCCCCCTCCTCATGCTCACACTCTCTCACAAATAAAAGATAAAAGAAGATGTGTATGAGTATTAAAGTGTATGTGTGTGTATACATATAAATAAAACAAGAGAATATCACTTTAATACCCCCCCTTTTCCATCACTTTCCCAACATAATTAACAACAGACTGTTGAACAATATCCCACCTCCATCTCTTCTTCCTCTGGTTCTGAGGGCTCATCACACACTGCCAATTCAAGCCTCTCAATCTTGTCTTTACTCAAGGCTTCATCTGCACGTTGCATTGCTCTGAGTATTTCAGGCTTTGAACTGTAAAAATGACCTCCTTTTTGCACTTCCTTCGATTTTGAACCTAAAAAATTTAATTTATATTTCTTATTAAGCAAATCTTACTCATTTATAAATAAGAACTGTTAGCTAGGGAATGGGCTCAATGTCTAACACGTGCACTAATGGACAAGCATGAGAAGAATCAAGTACAGTTTTTAACGTCCCATTACGTTTGATTGATAATAGATCAGTAAAGCCTACAGTAACTTAAATTACCTATTTTACGTCCTTGAAGTTGCCTTAACTATTGGGTCACCCAGAACTACTTCATCTCTCTTCTAATGACCTGGGACTGTGGCCCTAAATAGATAAAGGCACCCCTCTTCAGGTGAAGGAGATGTAAAAGGGTTTTGAGACCCTTTGTACAAAAAAATCACTTCAGGAAGGCAAAAACTACACTGTCAGTTAAATGAAGCTATGATACTAAGTTTACCCCCAAGGTAATTAAATAGGGTATACTAAAAACAAAACCCTACTAGTAAGGATACTAACATTTTGGAAGGGTAACCCAGTTCAAACTTTGAATGGTTTTGTTTTTGTTTTTTAGGTTGAATCAAATTGTTTTGTTTTCAGGTAAAACTCTTCCTTTATTCCTTTCAGATTATTTTTTTTAAAAGATTTTATTTGAGAGAGAGCACGCCTGCAAGTGGGGGGAGGGGCAGAAGGTGAGGAGAATCTCAAGCAGACTCACCACTGAGTGGGACGTGGGGCTCCATCTCAGGACCCCAAGATCAGGACCTGAGCCAAAACCAAGAGTCGGATGCTCAACTGACTGAGCCACCCAGGTGCCCCAAGAGCTGTAATTTTAAATGACACTCCTATCCTCTGAGCAAAAGATTATATGCAGATGATCACAAGTCTAATGGCAGAGGCCTAACTAGCAATGTCTTTGTTTTCTTCTGACTGAATATAATTAGAAAACAAACCTGAACTTGTCTAAATTTAACAGATCCAAACATTACATTATTTCCTTCTTTCTACTGTATACTAAAACTAATGGGACATCCTAAAGTGCCATTACATTAGCAACTTGATGGGCTGCCTAAAATAAAGGTGCAATTGCCCACTTTTCTCAAGAGCTGCACCAACAGTACAAATTGCAACAATCAAAGTCCATTGGAGGGTGGCTCCTAACTTCCTCAAGTGCCTGTTTGCAGCTGCATGCACCCCCCACCTATCTAATGACCTCATCATTCCCCAGAAAATCCCTGATGCAAACTGCTTTCCAATTTTAAGGACCTCCCCCCTCCAGAAAGAATTAAAAACCTAGTTTATCCTCATCCATGCTATTGCAACAATTTCGGAATTTAAAGGGCAAAGGTGGTACACAACGGGTGCCTTTACAAAATAATGACAACATAAATGTAAACTTTTTTGGGTATTTTTAAATTAAAGTCATGTTGCCAAAGCTTTGTTTAGAATCTCAAAAGTTGGCGTGCCTGGGTGGCTCAATGAGTTAAGCATCCAACTCTTGATTGTGGCTCAGGTCAAGATCTCAGGGCCTGGAGATGGAGCCCTGAGCTAAAGATTCTTCCCCCCCCCGCCCCCACGCACTAGCGTGCTAGCTCTTAAAAAAAAAAAAAAAAAGGAATCTCAAAATTAGTCCTAGAAAAAGACCTTTTGTTACCTGGTTCAACTCTCCTTTTACATATGAATAAGCAGGATCTGAGTTACTTTTTTGGCCAAGATTATACAGCAAATTAGTGCAGAAGACAGAACCAAATTTCCAGATTCTTTCCATCCTGCAGGTCAGATTTGCATGCAGACTGCACTTTCTTCAGTGTGCCCTCCTCGCCCTGCAGGATGACGCTATGACCAAAAGGCAGGATTCCCAGAGATTCCTGGGAAATTGACCCTTATTCTGATTCCAAAACACTGAGTTCAACAGCACCCTAGCCTGGAGAATCTGAGGGTAATGGATAAGGACTTACTCATGCTCAAGCGTATACGGGCAGTGAACCTGGCAAACATAATGTGCGTGTGCACTGGAGAATTCAAGAAACTGATAGGCCCAAGTGAAGCTACACAGGCAGGACTGCTGACGTCTAGGACATAAAAAGCTGGGCCTGGAAAAAGCACATCATGGTTCCAGAAGTCTGATGTGAAACTCAACTCAGATGTGCTCCTAAGTGAGGATTTTGAAGGCTAAGTAAACATGCATCTCCATCTGCCCTAGACAGTGTCACTGATCTATTTGCTACATATCCTGACCGCACTGCCTTTCTCTTAGATCTCTGAAGATCGGGCCCTGTTAATTTACCCTTTTCATGCCTGAATTTGGTATTTGGGTCCAAATGAGATCTAACCATGAAAACATTTTTCCCTTACGGGCATGATATTGCCATTAAGTCAACTGAAAAGACAGAAATAAAAATTCCACCCCACAACAAACCAGCTAAAGACCAGCTGCATCTTCTCTTTTTCCCGTGCTGGAGGCATCCACCCTGCCACTCCTGAAATTTACTGGCATAAAATACACTTAATGTCACTGTACGGGAGTCGCAGACACTTGTGCTGCATGCTTGCTCTCTTACACTCTCTCACACACACTCTGAAGAGTGGACTCTCTTACCTGTATATGGCTTTAATAGCCTTCTGCTAACCCAGCCCCTTGTTGGGCTGTCATCAAAAAACTGTACATGAACTCGGACAGACTTCCCTTTCTCACGGATGAATGTTCCATCAAAAGGGTGGTTGTAAACCAGGCAAGGCCACCAGGGGTAACCCTCCATCTTGGCCCAAACCAAATCACCTGGTGAGAAGTCACAAGAACTGTTGCCAAAAGGAAATATATAACTTGGTTAATATTTGGTTAAGTTACATTAAAGGCAATTACGTACAAATAAGCAATTCCAAGGAAGGCATCATTAACACTCCTTTGAAGTCTTCTGGCATTAATATTCAAGCACAGACATTCCAGAATTTTTTTTAAATCAGATGTTCAAAAAAATAAAGTAAAATTTAAAAAATCAGATGTTCAAGTCATATAATGAATTCTGGTATTAAGGTGAGAAACTGTTTCTCAGAAAATCAAAGTTTATATAAGCTATGGCCAAATTCTGGTAGAATACTGATGCAAAGAAAAAGGCACAGACTCATTGTACATGCTCTGCAAACTATAATGTATCACACGTGTATACTACACTATGGGATGTGTCAGGAACAGGACCTGACCCATGGTATTACTAAAATACCAAACATACTATGTAATTGGTTAATGATAATAAATATTACCTCATCAGACTCTGCTTGGAATCTGTTTCCAGTTAACACTCCACAAGCTACCTAGCACACTAACCCCCACCCCTAGGAATCTGTTTTTATGGAAAAAGTAAACAGAGAAGTGCCTAACACGCCCCAAAATAATGAGTATATATGCCTGCAGAATCAAAAACGAAGATTCACTCTTCATGAAAATTAATTTGGTCCTGAAGGTTTCCTGAGAAAGGGAAAGGAGAGCGTAGCGGGAGAGGAAGAAGAATCGAGCTGAAAAGACTACAGCAGATGTACGCCTGAAACTAATAGAACACTGTATGTTAGCTAACCGGAACTAAAATTCAAACTTAATAGGGGCGCTTGGCTGGCTCCGAAGGCTAAGCATCTGGCTCTTTATTTCAGCTCACGTCCTCATCTCAGGGTCAGGAGACTGAGCCCTGCGCTGGGTGCAGCACTGGGTGTGCAGCCTGCTTGAGATTCTCTCCCTCTGCCTCTGCCCCGCCCTGCTCGTGCGCGCACTCTCTCTTAAAAAATAAAACTTAATAAAAAAGTAAAAATTAAAGACTCCAGCAGAGACCCTCAGTGATGGAGATACCGCAACAGCTAATAAATTCTGCTCAAATACTATATACCAAGATTTTCTAAACTTGCTTAAAGGTTTTCATTAAATAACTGCAAAAGTAAAGTAAGTACATTACAAACAAGAATATTTTAGAATAGCTTGCATTAGTACCCTGGGGCGACCTTATTCAGACCCAGTCATGAAGTTAAAGCAGTCCTGTCTGGAGAAATGTGAACAGGAAACCCCTAGGCTAGACAATCAGCAAAGCCAAACTACAGCATGACTTCAGCGGAAGCTCTTCTCAAGGGCCTTTACGGTACGTGCGCTCTTACAGGAATCTACAGCAACCTGCACAAGCACAAATCCGTAAGTACTGCCGGCAAGCTCACCACACGGTGGATCTTCAAACAGGAAGCTCCGTCTATACAATTCAAACTTCTCCCTTAAGCCCTTCCTCCTTACCAACATGTCCACTGACAGGAGACAAAGACCCTGACAGCCACGCAGAATGCTCGACAAGCCTCCCTACTGTCACGCCGTCTTTCTCTTAACTCTTGGCCAAGTAGCCACTTAACCACAAAAAGCCTGTCGCAAGTGCAAGTATCAGAAAACCACAAGCTTTCTTTGTACGGAAGTACCTGAGACTACCCTACAGCTGTACTCTTTTTCTGCTGCTAAAGGAGGGAAATAACTTGTCTCCCTAAAGACACTATCAGTTCTGAGTCTGAACCCGACCGTAATTTTTAGAAGACTGGCCAAACAGAGTAAGTACATGTTATTTCAATGAACACGTCCCCCCTCAGGAAGCGTATTTCTGGCTGTACAGTCTTGAGACATTAGGCTTCAAAGCAGATTTTTCTGAAAGGGGGATCCCTAGGGATACCTATCTGTCAAGCCTGGCTGCCCTTTATTTTTTTTTTACAGATTTTATTTATGAGAGAGAAAGAGAGAATGCACACTGAGCGGGGGGCAGAGGGACAGAAGGAAAGGGAGGGAGAAGCAGACTCCCCGCTGAGCAGGGAGCCCAACTTGGGGCTTGATCCCTGGGGATCACGACCTGAGCCGCCAGCAGTTTAACCGACTGAGCCACCCAGATGCCCCCTGGCTGCCCTTCTTAAAGGCAACTAAATCCCTTAAAAGAGACGCAGGTAACGTTTTGGTGTGTACGTAGCAAAGCGTGAACCCCATCTGGCTAGTTTGAGGCAGTCCCTTCCCTAGGTATTGAATTTATTATATATATGGGGATGAGCCCTGAGCCTGACCAGTATGGGGTGAGGTTTACAACGTGTTCTTGGTTTGTAAAATTAAAGAGGACTATTTTTCTTGCCTTTGTGAACGGAGTTATGGAGGGTAAGGACTAAGTGCTGAACTGGACACCAACTGTTTTATTACATACATGTCTTACAAAAGTTACAAATTCTCAAGAATGGAGTTAGTGCATAAGAGACTGGCAGGAATGTACATCTTGGTGATACATTTGAAGTTCAAAGGAGCAGGATGCCTCAAATCCAGTGGAATTCTATTTTGCCTGGTAGGAGGCAACAGAGCACTTGCAGGCATCTCAGTGGTCTCGGAGGCTCCCAGAGAAACTATGACTAGGATCAAAATTCTTTTTTTTTTTTTTTAAGAATTTATTTATTTGAGAGAGAGAGAGAAAGAAAACATGAGCGGGGGAGGGGCAGAAGGTGAAGCAGACCCCTGCTGAGCAGGGAGCCAGATGCAAGCTTGATCCCAGGACCCCAGGATCATGACCTGAGCTGAAGGCAGACGCTTAAGAATGAGCCACCCAGACGCCGCTAGATCAAAATTCATGAGCAAAAAAATGAGATGGCCATGCCTGCCTCCTGAAAGTTCCTTTCTATCCTTAATTAAGAGTAACTCAAGTTTCTGAGACCCAGAAGACATGGGGAAAATTTTTTTTAGCTTTATACCTAAACTTACTATATAATAAAATATTGCTGTTTTAACATGAATAAGTTCATTCTAGTTTTATCCCAAAGGAATTAACTTGAGCTAAGAATACTGTTACCTTAAAACTCCCACTTGTGCAAAAGTAGTACAAATTGTAAAACGAACTATACAGTGTTCAAAGGTCTCAAAAATTCCAAGCAACCAATTTAAAAATTTAGTATCTTTAAACTTATTTTGCAAGGCAAATGTACATACTCACTAGAGAAAAAAATGTGTAAAAGCTAATTACAATCGGGGTGCCTGGGTGGCTCAGTGGTTAAGCGTCTGCCTTCGGCTCAGGCCATGATAGAGGGTCCTGGGATCAAGCCCCGCATCGGGCTCCCTGCTCGGTGGGAAGCCTGCTTCTCCCTCTCCCACTCCCCCTGCTTGTGTTTCCTCTCTGGCTGTGTCTCTCTCTGTCAAATAAAATCGTTAAAAAAAAAATAAGAAAAAAGCTAATTACAATCAATTATCAGTTTTGAAGTAAATTCCTTATCTGTAAAGTTAAAATGAACTATTCAAACTGTTCTTCAACATCACCTTACCCTAAATATATCTTACACTTACAGAATCTTACACATAACCTAACTTTTCTGATGTTCGCAACTGGCACTACACTATGTAACGCAAAGACTAAAACATTTAGTAATAAGCACTGTTCCTCTAACGCTAAAAGTGGACACTTAAAAAATTCTGGTCCAGGAAACCGTGGCTTCCAACCAAAATGAGAATTAAGCAAGTAATAAAATATACTGTGTAAGGGCACCTGGGTGGCTCAGTTGGTTAGGCGTCTGCCTTCAGCTCGGGGTCCTGGGATCGAGCCCGGCATCGGGCTCCTTGCTGGGGGGACAGGGGGGAGCCTGCTTCTCCCTCTGCCCCTCCCCCTGCTCCTACTCTCTCTCTCACCCCCCCAAATAAATAAAATCTTTAAAAATAAAATTTTTCTTCACTTAATACTAACAAAGTTTTTACATTTATTAATTTTGTGGGCAAACTTCAACTCTTTATAGGTAATTTTAAAATTTTAATTTCTAGTAGTTGTGTAGTTTCCAAAGAATACCAAAATAAAAGGAACATATATTTTAATCCATGCAAATACTCAAGTTTTCCTACCAACATTAAATACTGTATTTTAAAATATAGAGGGCATGCCTAGGTGGTGCAGTCAGTTAAGCATCCAACTCTTGATTTTGGCTGGGGTCACGATCTCATGGGTTGTGAGATCGAGGCCCAAGTTGGGCTCTGCATTTAGCACGGAATCTGCTTGAGATTCTCTCTCTCCCTTGCACTCCCTCTCTCAAATACATCTTTTAAAGCAATAAAGTATGGAAATATAATGCAAGCCTGAGTTTCACAGCTGGAATGTGCTATAATCTGTCATACACTGGTCCTTATAAGTGCCTAATAATCCTATAAAATCACATCCACCTATTCCACTGGCTCTATTTAAAGCTTTACTCAAGTTACTGCACAGTTTACTGTATTTTCATATTTGGCTATATCTTCTGACAATCTTAACATCTTTCTCTTTTCATATAACTGTATTAACAAGGATCATTACCTCTATGCAAATCCAATTTGAAAATATGTGGGCCGAAAAGTCACCTCACATCTAAGGATTTTATTACAATGTAAAATACACTCGGTCTTTATAAAGCCCAAGCTAAAATGCGAAAATAAATATTGGGATTATCGTACAATGTACTTATAAAGAAGATCCAATTATGACTTTACGTGTTTTTAAAATGTTGATACATCTTTTTTTTAATTTTTGTTAAGTTTATTTAGGTAATCTCTACAGTCAACAGAGAGCTCGAACTCACAACCCTGAGATCAAGAGCTGCCCACTCTTCCAACTGAGCTAGCCAGGACCCCCCAAAATGTTAATATATCTTAAATGTTTGATATTCTTGGGATTCCAAAGACAGTAAAAAAAAAAAAAAAAAAAAAAGGAAAAGCTGACAGCTCAGAAAAACAAATGTAAAAGCCTTCATACAACTAGGGCACCAGGCTGGCTCAGTGGGTAGAGCATTTGACTCCATCTCAGAGTCATGAGTTCAAGCCCCACATTGGGCGTAGAACTTACTTTAAAAATAATAAAGCCTTCATACAACTAAAAATAAGAAATGTCTCAGTAAAGCCAAACATACATTGAACAGATTTTTGCTTTAAAATCACATTATTTTGCTTTCTCTTTAGTCCATAATCTTGTTGTCAATTACTGGTTGCGCCCCAAATTCATAATCAGCGTTTTAAAAAGGCTATCTACTTAAAAAGAAAAAAAAAAATCAGTAGATATCAAAGCACTACTAGAATTTGCTGCTGTAAGCAATAAAAGATAAACTGGGCTTGTCTAACAAAAACTTACGCATATAAACATTGAGTCATAACATGAAAACACTCTCAAGCCAACTTTAGAAATCAGCTATCAGAGTTTGCATCTAACTCTCAAGGTGGACCATTAGAGAAGACTTCCCCTATCCTCCAACAACTAAATGCAGTACTGAGAAAAAAAGAAGTAATCAGAAGTAATCAACCTACCAGTGCACTTATGCCCGTATACCTTTTCCTTCTTCGGCTTGGGTTAACTATGGCCCATCATTTATACACTAGGGTGTAGGGTGACCATATAAACTAGCATCTAAACTGGTGTCTAGTACTATTTTCTAAATAGCATTGGAAAAGAAACCTAAAAGTTAGAAGAAACCAGGTTCTTTAGATTTTTTTTTTTTTTTTTATTACTAGCACCACGCTCTAACCAACTGAGCTAACCGGCCAGCTGCCTAGATCTTTTTTTTTTTTTTGAAGATTTTATTTATTTATTTATTTATTTGAAAGAGAGCGAGAGCCAGGAGCGGGGTGAGGGGCAGAGGGAGAAGCAAACTCCTTGCTGAGCAGGGAGCCAGATGCGGGCTCCATCCCAGGACCCCGAGGATCATGACCTGGGCCAATAGCAGACGCTGAAGGGACTGAGCCACCCAGGCGCCCAGAAACCAGGCTCTCTGTGGAGCAGCTTAATTTCATGCCTTAGAGCAGGGAAAACAGTCATCAGAATATTTTCAAAAGCTCTGAGGTAATGTAAAGCCATAAAAGCAGCTCAAAAGAGAATCCCATAGACCAAATTATGACAAGTTGAGCATCCTTTTTTTTTTTTTTTTAAGATTTTATTTGAGAGAAAGCACATGCAAGAAAGCACAAATAGGAAAGGGGAGGGGTAGAGGGAGAAGCAGACACCCTGCTGAGCAGGGAGCCCAATGCAGGGCTCCAACCCAGGACCCTGGAATCATGACCTGAGCCAAAGGCAGATGCTTAACCGACTGAGCAACACAGACACCCCAAGTTGAACATCTTTAATGTCTGTTTTAATTACGTCAATTAAAACAAGTTAGGTCTGTGACACTGAGTCCACAGGATACTTTTTAAAGAGCTTGAATTTTTTTAATTCTTTTCTCTTAGAATAGCTAATATTATATTAGGTGTGAGAGTTGGAAAAACGTATTGCTATAAATATGTTTAACTGTATGAACGTTCTTAGGAAAGCACCTACAACTAGTGCAGCTAGTTACCTTTAAACAAAGGTGCTGAAAAAAGATTTGCCAGGTCTGACTGTTCCTTGTCTGTGAATGGGAACAGGGCATACAGTTCAGAGAGAGACCATTATCACTGAAGACCGTAAAAAACAAACTAGCCAAGATGTGTAGTAATAATAATTTTTTTTAAAAAAGCCAGATTTAAGTGGTCAGAAGCCTTACAGCTCTCTCAATTATGATCTTAGTAAACTACAGAAAAAATTAAGTATGAGACGCAGGCTCAGGACACACATACGTCCTGCTACTCTTCTCTCTCCTTTTTTTTTAACATTTATTTATTTTGAGAGCACACACATAGGCCCTTGGAGGGCAGAGGGAGGGAGACTCCTCAGACTCCACGCTGAATGCGGAGCCCATGCAGGGCACAATCCCAGGACCCAGAGATCATGACCTGAGCCGAAATCAAAAGCAGGACACTTAACCAACTGAGCCACCCAGGCGCCCCTCCTTCTACTCTTCTTATAGCCATTTACTTCAAACTGATGTCATCTTGCCTCCCTCCTTGCTCTTATGTCCCATTATCTGCATCATCACCAACACATGCCTCACCTAGCACTTTGGTCTCTCAACTCCTCTTCTAAATCCTACCCCCACTACCACTACCCACATGCTCTCTCCATTACCAACAGGTCTCCCCACTAAACACACTTAAGCCACAGTGAGATTTCTTTAAGATTTTATTTTTAATGTAATCTCTACGCTCAATGTGGGGCTCGAACTCACTACCCCGAGATCAAGTCACATGTTCTACGGACTGAGTCAGCCAGGCACCCACAGAGTGAGCTTTCTAAAACCTCAATCTCCCCTATGGATTTCTTAAATAAAACCTATAGAAGTATTAGCCATAAAGAAAAAGATTGACAAACGTGACATTACAATTAGTAACTTCTGTTCAAAAGATGTCATAAGCTGGCAAAAAGGACTACCCAGGGTAGAAAAAGACTTTGCATCACACACCACTGGCAAAGAACTAGGAAAAAAACCAAAACAGGCAAAACCCTTGGAACACTTAAGCACGAGGAAATGTACATGACCAACACTAAAAGATGCTCAACTTCTTTTTAAAGCTTTCAACTGACCCTCAGAAAAAGTCTAAATGTCTTTGTGGCCTATCAGTCTGCTCATGACTGGATCCTTACACATCCTCTCCAAGGCTCCTGTCTCTTCTCTTCTATCACAATCTGCAGGACCTTTTTCCTGAACCAGCTTCCTAACACCCCCTTACTCCCACTGTAGCCTTGCTAACTCCTACCTATCTCTTGGGTCTCAGCCTGAAGAGCCAAAAGCCTACGCTGACACATAACCCCCCTTCCCCTGACCAAAGCTCATAGAGCTTATAAATCTGCTTCTGCTCCAAGAATTGCCTTTTTGCTTGTCCTATTCAAGGGTGTATCCAGGATCCGTAATGCCTAATTCTGTGCCTGGCAGAGTAGGTACATGGACATTTGTTGACTGAAGGCCTTTTAGCACGGATGCAAGAATAATCAATTCAGGGGCGCCTGGGTGGCTCAGTCGTTAAGCGTCTGCCTTCCCCTCAGGTCATGATCCCAGGGTCCTGGGATGGAGCCCTACATCGGGCTCCCTGCTCCTCCGGAAGCCTGCTTCTCCCTCTCCCCCTGCTTGTGTTCCCTCTCTTGCTGTGCCTCTGTCAAATAAATAAAATCTTAAAAAATAATAATAATAATCAATTCACGTTCAAATAAACATTATAATACACCTTGCATGTCTCATGATGAAATGATGAAAATTTTATGGAAAAACAGTCTGTTATGGAGGATGCAAATGTAGGGGAGGAAAAATGTTTTTCCCTCCATCCTTTTGAGTTCTTGGCTGAGACCCCCTTAGTAGTAAAAGGTTAATGAGAGAAAACCTAACAAAAGTTTAACGTGTATACCCCCGTATACACTGGATACTAAGGAAAACTGAGTAATTCACAGAGATAGCCCAAGTCACCACCTTAAATACCATCTGCAGCTAAAGACAAAAGAAAAATGGAGTGAGGGGGAGGGAGCGGACAGGTATGGGAGGCTACCAGGGAAGAACAGCAAACAAGGACTATGGTTGTTATGCAGATTTAAGTCAGAAGCTCTCCATTAGTTTCTCCTGATTTAGTCATCCATCTTTTCCTGGAGACACCCTTACAAACAGAGGTTTCCTTTATAAATTAAAATGACCCTTACAGAGAGTAACATTCGGTTACTTCTCGTATCTGCTGTTTCTCAGAAAAAATAAGCTCAGGGGTGCCTGGGTGGCTCAGTCAGTTACGCGGCTGTCTTCCGCTGGGGTCATGATCCCAGGGTTCTGGGATCGAGCCCCATGTCGGGCTCCCTGCTCGGGCGGGGGGGAGGCTGCTTCTCCCTCTCCCTCGGCCTGCCTCTCCCCCTGCTTGTGCTCTGTCAAATAAAAAAATCTTTAAAAAAAAAAAAAAAAAGAGCTCAAAATAATCTGTAAGCCAGAGACACATCCTACTACTCTTCACACAACTATATAGTTAAACTCCCTGCCTAAAAGGGTCGCTTAAAGGAAACTAATGCCACTTAGGACTTCGGAAAATCTGTAGGACACCTAAAACTCACGACATTTTAAACAGCCTACTCAGAACCACTAACCAACTCTCTGATCTTGAAGGGAGTTTTTCACTTTTTCTAAACCTCTATTTCTTCATCCTTTCAAAGGGCTACCATTACCCTTTGTGCCTAATACAATACCTGGGATACAGCAAATGCGAGCTTTTCAATATGTCGCCCGCTGCTCCGACAAAAGGCCGGCCAAGCCGTGGAACAGCACGGAACTGCTCAGAGCGAGAACACCTCCCGGCAGGCTTCCCCACAATCGCGTCCGTATACCCCTGCCCAGCGCCAGACCACGGCCTTTAGAGTCTCACTCTCGACTCGGAAAATATTGCGGGGCCCCATCCTCCCATGCAATTGTCAACAAGAGACACCGTATCATAATATAGCATCTTTCTCAACTCCACACAATACTTCCAAAATTAATATAGCCTCTAAATTCATTCATCTTGGTGCACGTTCGGCCTACCTATGGGATGACCTAGCCGATCCCAGCACTTTCTGCGCCCCTCCACCTGCCCCGCCCCGCCCCGCAACCCTCACTCGGACCAATCAGACTCCTCGGTCTGCGGCGTGACACACCCCCGGTGCGCTCAGCTCGCGGCCCACCCCCACCCCCCGCACAGCCCACAAGCAGGCCAAGGGCCCACGGCTCCCAGTGTACAGGCGCCCGAGGCTCAAAACCAAACATCCAAGCGTGTTCTCCGAACGTCTGCTGGCCCTCAATTCCCTATCCCAGCTCCGAACGAGGAGCCTCCTCCTCGAATCCCACTCACTGCACGCCGCGCCCCCACAGCCTCCGGGCTACAAAGCGTTCATCCTCCCCGAAGGCAGTCCTCTTTCCCGCCACCCCTCCCCCGCTGCAGGCAGGCACCAGCCCCTCCCCCAGCCCTGGGTGCGCACCCCGCACAGAGCTTGCAAAGCGCCTTTCTCTTCATGCCCCACCCCCAATGCTCCCATCTTCCCTTTCTCTTCGCTAACCCGGCCTCCCACCTGGTGGTACCCTTCTCTTCCTCCAAAGTCTGCGCGTCTCCTCCCCCGCTTTCTTCCTGCAGCCCATTTCCTCCTACCCTGTTTACAATCTACGCCCCCTAACGCCAAGGCTACAAACTCAGGCCCCGCACGCTTTCAAGCCAAGTATGCAGCCCCACCTCCTCCAAGCCTAAGGCCTGGCTGCGAACCCCCCCAAGTCCTCCAAAGCGAGCCTCCCTTCCCCAAGCTCCCTGCGCTCCCACCCCCGACGCCCCCCCAACCCCGCTACCTGGCGGGGACCGCAGGGGCGGCAGATCTCCGCAGCCCTCCATTGATGTTCCTCGCTTCCCGCGGCGACGCGGAGCCTGCCAAGGGCCCAGGCCCAGGCTCGGCCTCGCTCCAGGCCGCATCCCCGCCGGGAGAACGGGAGGCCCCGGTGGCTGCGGCGGCGCCGCCGCCTACACCTGAGGCCCTGACCGAGGCCTTATTAGCATTATTCAGCGCTGGAGACTTGGGGAAGAAGCTGTACAGCGTGCTCTGTCGCGACATAGCGACGGCCAGCGAGGCCCAACCGCTCTGTCGGACCGAGCCCTTGGAAGCACGGAATAAACCGCGCGGCGACTGCTGGCGGGAAATCTGGGGGGAGGCGCGCTGCGCCGCAGGAACACTGGCCCCAGCGGCCAATCGGCAGGCGCCCGGGCGTGCGCGGGCGGCGTCGCGGGCGGCGCGCGCCCGGCCCCGCCCTCTCGGGCCGCCGGGCGACGTGGGGCGGGGAGGGGGCGCCAGGCCGCGCGGGGCCCTAGCCCCAGGCGGCCGGAGCGGCGGTGGGTGGGCCTGGCGCGCTCGCTCCGTGGGGCCGATCCGGGCTGGTCTGAGCTGGAACGCCCGGGCCGGAAGCCGGGCGGGGCCGCGGAGCCCCCGCCTCGGGAAGCCGGCCCTCTCTGGAAGGGAAGCGGGCATGATGGGGCTGCGAGCGGGGGCCGCGCGGTACGGACATCACGCACTGCGTGGGCATGAGTGGCCTGGTTGCAGGAGGCGGACCCAAGGGCCGCGGAAAGAGGCCCTTGCGGAGAAACGGCTTCCCGCGCCTGCATGAAAAATCCTGTGGTTAGAGCACTTCAGGGGAGGGGGTGGAGATTCAGGCTTATTCAGCGGTGGATCGAGTCTCCTGTTCATCTTGTATTCTCAGAACGCTGCCCTTAGTAGGCACTTGACACGCTTGCTAAACGGATGCTAAGTGGCAAGCACTTTACATGTTTATAATAAAACCTGCCAGCTACACGGAGCTTTCCAATTATTTTACATAGATTAATTAAATCTGCTCAGTAACTGAGGGAAGTAGTAAAGGGCCACAGTTCCTTATCTGAACCTTTTGGACCAGGTGTGTCTCAGGATGCAGAGTTTTTCAGATCTAGAAAGGGAACAGGGTGTGACTAAAGTTCCTATTCTCCAAATGCAAAAAAGAAATAGGAAGACTGACGGTTCTTTGGCCTTGATCCCAAATTATGAATAAGTAAGTGGAATCTAGAATCCTGGAAACCAGCCCCAATCAGCAACAGCTGTGCTTTGGTAAAAACCTATGTAAGATCAGCCCTTTGCTTTGTTCAGGGAGACAGTGTTCTGCCACAAGTTCTCCTTTGCTAGGCAAGAAAAAAACCCAGCATTGTTTCAAATATTTGAGAGGTGCTCTCTTCCCTTCATGGGTACAATATGTGTCACCCCCAGAGATTCTGGGGCAACACCCTGCAATCAATATTTCTGCAGCAAAACCTGTTTATTCACAGTAAGTGGGATAAATATGGACTATCAATAGCCTTGTAAACTCAGGTCAAAATTTGCTACCGAATGAGTTTGCCACAAAACTTTCCGTTTTCAGAGATTTTTTCATTTCAGAGTTGCAGGTAAGGGATTGTTGACCCGTATTATACCTCTACGGCTGTAAAAACTAAGGTACACGTGGGTCAAGTAATGTGCCCAAATCAAGCAGCTAGGAAGTGATGGAGTAGGGATTTTAATCCTGGGAAGTTGTTTCTGGAGTTGTGTGTTATTAACAGAAATGCTACACTGCCTTCAATTTCACATCACGTTATTTCACTTAATCCTCACAACCTTGGAGTAGGTTGAACTGTATGAAATTGCCAATATCGAACCCTTTTTGAAGAATGAAAATCCTATTTCATTTGGTTCACCTTATCATTATTATTGCTTTACCAAAAGGAAATAGAGGCTCAGAGGGAACGAGCCAGTTATGAGACAGAAGTTAAGTGCCAGAGCTCTTAGATCAAGAGCTGGGCTCCAGCCCAGCCCACCAGCCAGGGAACTGAGCAATTTTACTTCTCTGAACTTGTTTCTTAATTGTTATTGAACACGATACTAACTTTGGGCCGAATTTTGGAGACTACAGTTAGATGTCTCCCAAAAACTTCATTAAGACTTTAAAAAGCAAGAAGTCACATATCTTAGAATCATCAAACAATATTTTGGTAGTTGAGATCACCCAGCCATCTCCAGAAGGCACATACTGTTTGTAAATATAAATGAAGAACACCCAAATAAGCACAAACAGAACGAGCTACTTACCCAGAGCTTGCTACAGCAAGGGAGTCGGCTACCGTCATGGGGCAGTGATTCCAGCACAGGCTAAGGAGTAGGAAAGCTTCATCGTGAACAGAGGGAAGGCTTCAGGTGTGCTCTGATTGGAAGTAGCTGGCATGGGGAAGCTAGAGATGGGCTAACTAGAAGTGGAGCATCCTTTGTGATTGATTTGGGAAGCCTATTTAGTTTGCTCTGATTGGTCCTGAGTTGGAAGAGGTGACAAAAAAAAAAGAGAAGCTGACCAGTCATTCACCAAGTCCTGCCGGTTGAGCCAATTGCTGCAGAGGTCATGGGTTCCTGCAGAGGTTGTGGTTTGGCTTCAATCTGCAGCAACCAGCCCCGGGAGCCATACAATATCCCCTATAACCTTTCAGTCTCTGCCAAATGTCAGTGGTGGTGGCTGACTCCTTTGCTGTAGCAAACTGAATAGTGTTTGCTTGTTCTCATTTGGATGGTCCTATTTCCACATGTCTGACAGAAGAAGCTTCCAGGCCGAGGGAACAGCTGCTAAGTGAAGAGCAAACACCCTGAGTTTGGGAATAGCAAGGCAGCCCAATTGGCTAGAGAATATGCTGGGAGCTGGGAGAAGCAGCCAGACATGAAGTCAGGGAGATCATCTGAGCCCTTATGGGACTTTTGGCTTTGACTCTGAACTGGGGAGCCATTGCAGATTTTGAGCAGACCAGTGTCCTGATGTGATGCAGACTGCTATGTTGATAATAAAGGGCAGTCTAATGAACAGTAACCTAATTCAGCTCTATTGTTCTCAACAGAAGAAAGTGTGGAAATAGGGAGGGCATGGTCTGCATAAAGCCTAAGAAAAAAAGAGCCAGAAGAGCAAGAGAAATTAGTGGTATTTATATCCAAAATTGTGGATATATTTACTGTGGGAATAACTCATGAGTGGGGGAGGGTAAGATGTCCCTCAAGAGTTAATCATATGTGCTCTGCACCTGTGCTCCCCAAGCTCATGGAACTCCTCCTCCAACTGAGTCCTTACCGTATGCCAGGCTACTGATGTTGGCATAAGGGATACAGTCACGAATCGGACGGGCATGTCCGGAGGAGGTACAGACTACGGAGAAAACAAGCCTGGTCCCAGCAGACTTGTAGATTCGGTTGCATCCTTTCTGATAGGGATCAGGCTAGGACCATGTTCCCAAACTGGGCAGCAAGGCATCCCAGAGAAGACAAGCAAATTCATAGGGGCACCAGGGGTATTTTAAATTTTCAAGGGAAACTCAGCAACATCTGTCGGACACCATGCAAAACTACTAACTTCAGGGAGTTCACAGTTTTAACATTAAATCCTGTTAGATTGCTTGTGGCAATATTACTGGGGAGGAAAACCAACATTTTCTCTACCTTCTTAGGTTCACTACTTGGGAGTCTGAATTTAACTGACAAAAGGCAGATCGGCAAGAGAAAAGAAACCAAACGTTTATTTTTTGTATGCAGTGCACATACATGTGGGAGTACTCAGTGATGAGTGACAGAGAAGTGGTTAGAGTTTCGGGTTTATATATCTAACTTAGTGGACGAAAAGAGAGGAGGAAGAACAAATGGTTTCTTTAGGAAAGACACATGGTGGGGGAGGGGTGCCTGGCTAGCTCAATCAGTAGAGCATGCGATTCATGATCTCGGGGTTGTAAGTTCAAGCCCCATGTTGGGTGTAGAGATTACTTAAAAATAAAATCTTTTTTACAAAAAGGAAAAACAAACGGTTTTTTTACAAAAACAAACAGGATATAGAAAAGTTGTGATAATTGTTTATGCAGGTACAAGTGTCCTTTTTCATGGCCTTGAAACTCCCTAGGAGCAGAAATATATGACAGCTTCATTTCTCAGAAGTTGCTTTTTTTTTTTAGATTTTATTTATTTATTTGTGAGAGCTTGAGCATGAGTGGGGGAGGGGCGGCAGAAGAAGGAGAAGCAGACTCCCCACTGAGCAGGGAATCTGACAGGGGGGCTTAACAGGTGCCTCCACCGGGACCTCCACATGGGGCTCAATCCTAGGACCCCAAGACCATGACCTGAGCCGAAGTCAGGTGCTTAACCAACTGAGCCACCCAAGCGCCCCAGAAGTTGCTGCTTTTAGTCAGATACAGGAAATCCTAAGAAGGCTTCTTTCTGCATCTATTGAATCTCAAATGTCTTCAGCTTAAAATATTTATACAAATTCTAGGGTTTTGAGTGGATCCCCACACACCATATCTTTGTGAAGCTGAGTTTTTGGTGTTTTCTGCGATAAAAAAGCAAGTACCGTGTGTGATAAAAAGAAACAGGCCCCAAATGGTGTTTCTTGGGCCAGGCCAAGTCACCAAACCAGGGCTTAATACTTAACCTAACTGCAGTTTCAACCTTCTCCAGAAATTAAGTTTCAACCTATCAATCAGGAGTTTTCTTTCTTTTTTTTTTTTTTAAGTTTTATTTTTATTTAAGTAAACTCTACACCCAACTTGGGGCTCGAACTCACAACCCCGAGACCAAGAGTCACATGCTCCTCCAAAAGAGCCAACCAGGCCCCCAAGAGTTTTCTAACAAGCACCACTGAGGTAATCTGCCTCATGGGCCCTCTCCATCCCCACCCACCCAAAGGAAGAAGTAATCTGCACAAAAAGGCCCACTGCTCTTCCCCTAAGGAAAGGTGGTCTTGCCTGAAGCAATCCTTCCTTTTGCTGGTAACTTTCTTGCCCCACCCACTTCCTACAAAACCTTTCCATTTTGTCCAACCCCTCGGAGCACCCGTCTACTTGCTAGACAGGGTGCTGACCATTTCATGAATCATTTAATAAAGCCAAATTTTTTTTAAGATTTTATTTATTTATTTGACAGAGAGAGACACAGCGAGAGAGGGAACACAAGCAGGGGGAGTGGGAGAGGGAGAAGCAGGCCCCCCGCTGAGCAGGGACCCTGATGCAGGTCTCGATCCCAGGACCCCGGGATCATGACCTGAGCTGAAGGCAGACGCTTGACGACTGAGCCACCCAGGCGCCCCTTAATAAAGCCAATTAGATATTCAAACTCACTTGCTTAAATTAAAAAAAAAATTAATTTAATTTTACTTTTAAGTAAACTCTGCCTAACATGGGGCTTCAACTCTACAACTCTGGGGTCAGAGTTGCACGTTCTACAGACTGAGCCAGCCAGGCACCCCTGAATTTCGTTTTTTAACACATGAGAAAAATTAATGTGGAATGAGGGTGATGGGGTCCAAATCTGATCCCAGAGTTTGAGAAGTTGTACATTGCCCAAGCAGCTCACATCCCATTACTAGGTATAGGTTATTTAAGAATGAAATACAAGGGTGGGGGGGCGCCGGGGGGGCTCAGTCATTAAGCGTCTGCCTTCAGCTCAGGTCATGATCCCAGGGTCCTGGGATCGAGCCCCGCATCAGGCTCCTTGCTCAGCCGGAAGCCTGCTTCTCCCTCTCCCAATCCCCCTGCTTGTGTTCCCTCTCTCGCTGTGTCTCTCTCTGTCAAATAAATAAATAAAATCTTAAAAAAAAAAAAAAAGAATGAAATACAAGGGACACCTGGGTGGTTTAGTCAGTTAAGCGTCTGCCTTCGGCTCAGGTCATGATCCCACAGTTCTGGGATCAAGTCCCCCGTCGGATCCCTTGCTCAGCTTCTCCCTCTGCCTGCCACTCCCCCTGCTTGTGCTCTCTCTCTCTCTCTGACAAATAAACATTTTTTTAAAAGAATGAAATATGATTTTTTAAAATTTATGTTTATTATTATTTATATATTTATTATTTATTTTCAAATAGCTATGAAACTGATAGGACATAAATCTGGTGTATGGACATAAAGCTTAATAAATGGAACTGTTAAGTATTTCTTTAGGATGGGGGGGTGGTGGTGAAGACAATACTGAGATATTAAGAGCACCAGAGGTTTAGGACTTAGCGGTTAAGGGCTCTGCACTCAAACTGCACTCAAGCTCTGTACTCAAACTGGATGCTTCAGATTCCAAATAAGCTACTTAGTAACTGCAGGCCTTTGTTGGGCAAGCCATACAATCTCTCCCCGTGCCTCTGTTTCTTCACCTTTTAAATGGGAATGATGATAAGAGGATGTCCTTTATGGGGTATGATGAGGATTGAGTGATAGGACACTGTGAAGTCCTCAGCCCAGCACCTGCCACAGTAGGAACCCCAGATAAATGAGACCCTTATATAGAGAAAGCTCTGAGGATTTTCCAGAAGAATGCAATAATCTGTCTGTGTTCTCTCTCCGCCCATCCCAGGAACAGACTGACTCAACAACCCTTGCCTCAGTCTTGGGCTTTGGGAGGTAAAGTCAAGTCCTAACCCAATCAGCCCGTGATCACCAGAGACTTGCCTATAGTCTGACAAAGTCAGGTTTCTTTGGCCAGTGGCAAGGAAGGAGAGTCCATAGCACAACAGGAACCGTGGGGCAGCTTGTCCAACAAAGGAGAACCTACGGTTGTTGAGGGGCGGGGAGGGTGGAGGTTAGGAGACATCTACCTGAAGCCGTGTTCGGATGGGCTCAAAGTAAAGCCAAAATCTAGACTGCAAAATGGACCCACGGCCACGCTTCCTTGGAAACCACTAAGTTAAGATAGATGTAGAATGGTGTGTCCAAAAAGCCCTTACCTAATGCTGTCCACCTGGGTTGTAAACTGAAGTTGCTTCTCTGGGTCAAAGTGAATTAGACACTGCAGGCAAGAGTGGGGTGTTTCGTGCCTGCTGATACCAAGAGCAAAGTTTCTACGGTCTATGGCCCACAGACCATAGGTCTGAGTTTCTGGTCATAGACCAGACCGCAGCTGGTCTGTGAATTTTAGAGACCAAGATCTCTCCGTGAGGGAGTGCTAGGTGCCGCTGAGGCTTGCTGGCCTTCAAAGAAACAGTGTTTCCTCTCGAACTTTGTAGCTGGCTTCATCTCTGTTACCCTGCCCTGTGAATGGCAGGGCACATTTTTAACTTCGCGTTCCTTGCTCATTTTTACTTTCTCAATCCCCAGAAAGAAGGAGGGGAGGAACTGTGTGGCAGCCAGATGGGAGAACGGAGCTCCAGTCTGCCTTTCGGGCAGCGAGGGGGCTGACGTCAAAGGCACGTGTGCACGCGTCCAAGTGCCCAAGGTGTGGCAGAGGCCCTGAGTGACTTGCTGGGACGTCGGGGCCTAGACCCCCCCCAGGGAGAGAGAGCAGGCGGCTCTCCGTTCCTCCCCGCCCCAGCATTCTTCTCACACCTAGAACAGCAGGGTGGGGAGTGCTGACGCCGGCCTTTCCCTGGCCCCCAGAGCCGTCTGGCTGGATGGCTTTTCCAACAACTAGAGAGCCCCTTGCTCGTTTCAGAGGGCCTCAGCCTCTGATCTCCAAAGTCTGGCCCCAGCCTCCCTTCCCGGCTGACGGCAATCCTGTCCTCTGCCTTCGCTGCTTACTGTTCAACCTTGGGGACCCCACATACAAGTCGTGGCAGCATGAGAAGATTACTTGCACTTGAGCCTCGGGCTCCCGATCTGATCAGTGGGGATCGACTCATTCCCACCTCACAGGATCATTGGGAAAATGGAATGAGATAAAGTCAACAGACTACCGAGCACATAGATACCAGTCCCTCCCTCCCGCATACCTTCTCAGCCCCTGCCGTGCTCTTGCCCACTTCTCTTCACCAACCCCAATCCCAGCTCACCCGAAGTCCTCACCTCCTCTGAACACACTGTCTCCAGAGCAGGAGAGCTGCAGTTTCGAAGAATGGCTTCTTCAGGTCGAAGCCGTAGTTGGTGAGTGATCGGTGAGCTGTGGGGCTGACGGCTGTGGCATGCATCTGATCCTTGTGATACGCCTCAGCTTGTCGGTTGCCATTTCATGGTGAGCCACAGAATGATGGAACTAGATGAGCCCCGTGGGGCCCCGCTCGGGACCCCAGAGTTAGTATACAGATTATTTTAAGCTGAAGACATTTGAGATTCAGCAGATACAGAAAAAAAAATGCCTTCCAGAACTTCTCTTATCTGACTAAAAGCAGAAACTCCTGAGAATTGAGGACGGCCATAAATTACCTCTTTGGTGTGGGTCTGCTCCCAGGAGACAGACCAAGAGCAAACATGCCCTCAGTCCCCTCCCCAGGGAAGTTTTATGGTTCTGAATGAAGACAGAAAGACCATGGCACCTGCTTAAACAAACATCATCGCAGACTTTCTTATCTCAAGTCTGTTCTCCTAAAAACCCATTTGTCTTTCCTAAAGAGATTTGTTTGCTCTTCCCATAGGAGCCTTTTCTCCCCCTTTTTCCTACTAAATTAGATACGAAAGCCCCAAATTCTAACCACCCCTTCGAGTTACTCACTGAGCACTGCCCCCTGCAGAAATAAGCTCCGTCTGTTCTCTTGCTGATCTGTCTTGTCAGTCTCATTGCAGGCTCCATTCACTTAACAGACATAGAGGACAAGTTTTCCCTCCTCACAAAGATTCTCTCCTTCACCAAATTTAGGCAGGCTCCTCTGCACATCCTCCTCAACTAGGCCCTGACTTTTTAGACTTCCTGTTCATCTCTGTATTGTCCAGTTTTAGCAAGAATCCTGCTGAATAGGTTTAGTGAAAATCCCCTGCTGTTGGTCTGACCACTCTTAATATCTTTTCACTCTGGCCTGCCTTCAGCAAAAATCCTGCTAGGCCAGTTTAGCAAAGAAATACCCTATCAGTAATTTTCTATCCACTGACTACCCCCTGCTCCTTGGCAATAAATCCCTACTTTTCCTTATAGCATTCAGAACTGAGCATAATTCTTCCCTGCTACAAAACCCCACTGTAATAGCCCCTCTTGAATAAAGTCTGCCTTACCATCTTTAGTAAGTGTCCTGAATGAATCTTTCTTTAACACCCCATTCCCCCACCCAAAGCCCTTATCATCTGGGCCAATCCCTCACTGCATAAAAGGAGAAACTGAGAAGTTAGGCAATTAAACAAGAGAGGGAATAGGAGGGACACCTGGGTGGCTCAATTGGTTAAGCCTCTGCCTTCTGCTCAGGTCATGATCTCAGGGTCCTGGGATGGAGCCCTGCATCCAGCCCTGCATCCAGCCCTGCATCACATGGGATTCCCTGCTCAGTGGGGAGTCTGCTCCCTCTGTCCCTACCCCTGCTTCTTTTGCACTCTCTCTCTCAAATAAATAAATAAAATCTTTTAAAAAAAGAGAGAGATAGAGTAAGAGTTTGGATTCTGGGACGCAGACCTACCACTAACCAGCCACGTGACCTCAGACAGGTTACTTAACTTGTCTGTGTTTGAAACAAGAGGCACAGCGATAATATGGGCAAATAACAACACCCATCTCACAATATCCATCTCTAATGTTGTGAGAATCAAAGGAGTTACAACTGTCCAGCAGAGTAAGCACTATATAATAATTGGGTTTTTTTTAAGGTGCTTGCTTGAGGACACTCAATTAATTAATGATGAGAACTGAAATGAACACACTTTCCTGTCCCTGTGTTAAACAATACCAGAACCAAGCAAAAATAATCCGGATGTTTGCTCCAGGAAATATCTGCTACTAAAAGATAAGATTGTAAATTAACTAAGCAGTTGACTGATCAAGACTACTGATGCAGGCAGGCCGGGTCTGAGAGGGGGTCCTAGCCAAGAGGACTCCTGGCTTCTTGAAAGAGGGAAATCAGATATGAGCCAGCAGTGAAAGCACAGTTTATTGAAGATCGATCGATCGATCTTTCTTTCTTTCTTCCTTTCTTTCTTTCTATAGAGAGAGAGATGGAGATGGATAGATGGATCATTCGGGAGTCTTGTCTTTGCCTAGGGTCTGGGGTTTTTATTGGCTATTGAGGTCTGGTGCATATGTCCTCTTAGGCATCCAGGAACTGGTCAGAACAAGGATAGGGTCCAGGTGTCCTTTGTAAGTCATTCATTCCCTGAAGCCAGGGGTCTTGGCATCAAGGTGTTTGGAGTCAGTGGTCTTAGAGAACGTTTATGACCCCTCTGCTCCTTCACTCCTTGGATGTTATCCATCATGCTGGAAGATTCCAAAGATAGCATTATCTCTTGGTCCCTTACAAGGAGGACATATGCTATTCGCATTATAAGACATGTGTACAGTGGGGTGGGGGGGCAGGTCCCAGCAAGAATAGAAGCTGGAGTGAAGGGGGAAAAATGGCTTTTTTTTATGGGGTCCATTCAATTTCCCTGTCTTACTACAGTTTGTTCACCAAGACTCTTTCAAGACCCTTGCTTCTAGGACCCACCAATCCTTTAAGTCATAAACTCTGCCTCACCCAACCACTTTCCTCCCTTGCAAGACCCAACCTCGCAAGACTTCTTTCTGGAGTTCTAAAGCCATATATCCCACCGCCTGGTTGTCTCGGAGGCGTCTCACACTTAACATGTTCAAAGTTGAGTTCTTGATCCCTCCTCCCAGTCTGTCCTCTGCCTCTTCTCCATCTTAGTAAGCGGCATCTCTGTGTGCACCCAGTTGCTCAAGCCAGAAACCTGGATACCTCCTCTCCCTTATTCTCCACATCCAAAGCCTCGGCAACTTCTTCCAGCTCCACCTCCACACACAGCACAAAGCTGTCCCCTCCCTTCTCTCCACTAATGGTGCTGTCCTCCTAACCGGTCTCACTGCTTGTCTCCCTAACATTCACCCATTCCCCCTGCAAGAGGCAGAGGGACCTTTTAAAAGCAAAAATCGGGGCACCTGAGTGGCTCAGTCGGTTAAATGTCTGCCTTCGGCTCAGGTCATGATCCCAGGGTCCTGGGATCGAGCCCCGCATCGGGCTTCCTGCTCAGTGGGGAGCCTGCTTCTCCCTCTGCCCCTCCCCTTGCTCATGATCTTTCTCTCTCACACACACACTCTCTCTCTCTCTCTCCAAATAAGTAAATAAAATCTCAAAAAAAAAAATAAATAAAAGCACAAATCCTGTCTGGCTGGATGCCTCCCCAACACGCACACATGCACACACAGCTGGAACATCCTCTGCAGTTACTGCTTGGCCCTCATCTTGGTCCTTTCAAGATGGACTCACTCTGTGTCATAGATGCTCTTCCCCAATCAGATTGGAGGTGCCCGAGAACTAGGGCGCAGCACTAGAAGTTCACACTGTCTGCTCAGGTCATGCCTAATGGCCAGTCTTCTTCCAGGCCGGCCTTCCTCTGGCCATTTTGGTGCCTGATGCGTGACATCTCTGCCTCCAGCCCGTCGTGCGTGCCGCTGCTTCTCCCTGCATTGTGCGCTTTCTTCCACTTGCCTCATCCTTCTTTATTCTTCAGGAAGCTGCCCTGACATTCCAGGCAGGGCTGGGTGGCTCTCTGAGCTCCCACCACAGCCTCCTCACCTGTCACAGTCTCTTTCTCCCACTAGGCTGCAAGGGCCTGGAGGGTCTGGGTTTCCAACTGTGCACGTCCTCGGCACTGCATATATGTATGTTTGATGCTGCAAACGAGAGGCTGGCTTGGGCATTCTACTACCCTAGCAAGACACACAGCTTCATAACGGACTGTTTGAGATGGTGTGGACAGGGTTAAGAGCAATCAGTGAAGCACGCCGGGGTAAGCAGTAGTAAGCGAAGGGACCAGGAGAGGGCACCTCAAAATATGTCACATTGCCATAAAGATTATTTTGAGCTGAAGATAGCTGAGAATCAACAGATGCGGGAAGAGTTCTCTGTCCTCGCCTGAATTCACATAAAAGTAGGGCATCCATTTCCCTAGTGAAGGTATCCCCCTCTCCTGGATCAGGAGTAACTCTTATCATCAGAGACAGAGATTCAGCACCGAGAGGACCTGCATACACAAAACTTGCTAAAATAACTGGTATCTTCTACTTGTTTCCCCCATATATTTCCTAGTCGCGACCCTACAATTTATCATCCCTTCAAGCCCAAACCCTCTTTCCTTTGTTAAAATGGTAATTAAGCTCCGGGGTCAAACACTTCTCTGAATTTTACTTCTTTTCTGGGACTGCCCTTGCATGCAAATATTAATAAAAATGGTGTGCCTTTTCTCCTGTTAACCTGTCTTTTGTTAGTTTAATTTGCAGGCCCCCAGATACTTAATGTAAGAAAGGTTTTTCCCTCAAGCCACTACGCCCTAGGCCTAAAAGGGCAAGGAAAAGAGCCCTTCCTGGAACCAACGGAGTAGGAAAGAGTGTCCACAAAGCTGTGGCCTCAGGTAGAGGAACACAGCCACTGCCAACCCTCAGACCAGTGGCAACTCCCTTCCCCCTCTATCTCTTGCTAGTGACCCTCCCCTCCTGACTGACCTGAATCCGAAGCTTGAGGACAAGGGAGCCCTGGTGAAGCAGTCAGCGTGCGGGTGCCGAGTGGGGAGGAGGCAGGTGGAGAATACATATGGAGGGAAGAAGGGGAATGAGCGTACAGGAACCTAAGTGGGGACTCTCTGAAGTTCTGTAGGGCCCTGGGCTGCGTGCAGAGAGCCCAATGAGTCCTGCCAGTGACACCTTCGGGGGCCAAACATACACAGAAAAGAGTATGACAAGTCAGCTGGGTCCAGTCAGCAGAGGCGCCCCTGGAAAGACACCCTTACGACCACCCCAGGATCTTCTGGCTTCTGCGGTCCTCAGAGGAAAGGGCCAGCAGGTGGGCTTCCTTAGGGCCTGGGGTGGAAGCCACTCTGGGTGCTTTGGGGCTGTTTTTGTCCAGGCCAGCCTCCTCAGCAGCCCTGAGAAAGGGAGGCCCACGTGGACTGTTTGTGACCTTCAGGACATGACATATCCTGCCACCGAGTAGGACAAAGTGAAAATCTGGGGGAGAAATGAGTCTCCAAGGGAGAACATACGGACCCTCTAAACACCAAGCAGATGTACTAAAAAGCAGATGTACTAAAAAGCAGATTTACACAAAGGTAACTCATAGAACTCCACCCTGGAAAGGGACTCCCTGAAAATGGTTTTAACCATAAGCTCTGCTCGGGTGCTGCCTTCGGTTAGGATTTGACTCCCCGAATGTTGGAGTGGGCAGGGGGGTCAGGGGACCCGGTGAGCAGCAGGGAGAAGGGGGAAGAATTTCCGCAGTTCTTCCTTTGGGCCCTGGAAGATTTAGGAGCTTGAGGATCTGCTCTTTGCAGGACAGCCGCCTGGGGGCGATAGAGCGGCGGGCCCAGAGTGGGGAGCGGATCTCCAGTCCAGCCGAATGGATTGAAAGCGCTCGCAGGTGGCTCTGAGCCTGGCCCGCCCCGCTTCCCTGGGTGCACTCGGCTCTCGGTAGAGGTCAGAACTCAGAATACATGTCCGCCGCTGAAGGCCCAGGCCCCACCGCGGGGTCTGGGCTGCTGGGGCTGCAGGGCGGCGCGCGGCCACCAGGGGTCACTCTTCGCCAGTCGCTCAAACCAGGGACCGTGTGCGGGCTTTACCCCGACCTCCTCCGGGACCGCCGCTCCCTGCGCTCCCAGGCCTGAACCCCCATCCATTGATTCAGTGCCAGTACCCCACACCCCTTGTCTTGCGCCCGTGGGGCAGGGAAGGGGTGTTCAATGAAGTAGGGTCACCAGGTAAACTACAGAACCCCTAATTAAATTTGAATTTCAGATAAGCAACGCTTTTTAAGTATGTCCCACACAAGTTTTGCTAAATTTGGCGACCTAGTTTGGAGTCAGACCCTTGCATTTAGATTCCAACCTCACCATTCACTGAGTGACAGGAGCAACGCTCCTCACTTTTCTGAACCTCAGTTTCCTTATGTATAAAATGGGCAATGATACTTAATCACAGAGTAATGTGAAGTCTGTTGTTTCAGCTAAGGGTTCAATACACTGTAGCATGTTCACATTTCTCAGAAGCTATTGGTTCTTGACTTTAGAGATGCAGTATCTAAAAGCTGACCAGAAAGTGGAGACTTGCCAGAGACCAAAGACAGCAGGAGGGGAGAGGCAGGGGCAGGAGGCTGAACTGCACCCCCAGGGTGAGAACTGAGGCCATCTACACCCACCAGCCTTACAATCCACCTTAACATGACTTTACCCGTCCACTGTCTTTATTAACTGACTTTACTATTATAGGAAACTCTTGCCAAAAATGGTAAAAGTTTCAAAAAATTTTATTGTTCATTCCAGGAAATGCCTGGAAGGCTCATTTAAATTTAATCCCCCCTTGGGGCACCTGGGTGGCTCAGTCAGTTAAGCGGCTGCCTTCGGCTCAGTTTGAGATCCCAGGGTCTTGGGATGGAGTCCTGAATCGGGCTCCTTGCTCAGCGGGGAGCCTGCTTCTCCCTCTGCCTCTGCCTCTCTTCCTGCTTGTTCTCTCTCTCTCAAATAACTAAATAAAATCTTTAAAATTAATTGATTAATTAATTAATTAAAATCCCCCCTCCCTAACCCAGAATCATTTTTGGTTTTCACTATTGGAGAGGGAAGGGCTACTGGCATCTAGTGCCTGCTGGCCAGGGATTCTGTTAATATCTTACCATGCACAGGACGGCCACAGAGAATTATTTAGCCTAAAACGTCAAAAGTGCCAAGGTTAAGAAACTTCTGATTTAAATGAACATCAAACTGTTCGATTCTTCAATAGGGAATGTCAAGAGACACCTTACTTCCCAAGACTCTTCAAAATCTTCGCCTCCAAACCCTTGCCTTGCTGTGTCCATCCATCCTAAATTCCTGTAATGTGACTCTCTCACCCAGGTCTAATCAAGTCCCTGCACTGAAATATCCACTGAATTAAACCAGCCTTGGCCCTTTCTCCTCCAAGATGCTCCTAAGACCGGAGACTTAGGAAACTATTGGCTATAGCTTAAAGCCTCATTGGCTGTTTGTGATTGGTAGTGTTTGCCTTGCCATGTTGAGAACAAACTTAACTTTGACCATTTTGATGGTCATTCCAAGAGCAGGCGTCCCACAGGCACCTCCCCTGCGTCACCTGGTTGTAAGACACGCGGCTCAGGGGTCTCCGCTCCTGTGTGGGAGGATGAGGAGGGTGGGGATCCAGCCCTGCTCTGGGGACAGGCCCAACACCCCCTACCCCCCGAATGGGCACACCCCATCATTGCAGCCTCCTATCTACCCCCTTGGGCCTGCCCCCATGTCCAGACTGTGCAGACCCACCCAGATTCAGACTGGCATACAGGAGACCTGGGTTCTCTCTCTTTCTCACTCTCCAATTAACCCTGGGGGAGAGCTCTGGAGGTCTTTCTGTATCTGATGAGACCCAAAGTGCAAGGCACTCTGAAGATGACAGACGAAAGGAATGGCCCCATCCTTCAAGTGAGTTCCAACTCCCTGGCCTGGCTCGTTTAAAAATGATTGAGAGAGAAAAGGAGGGGCGCCTGGGTGGCTCAGTTGGTTAAGCGACTGCTTTCGGCTCAGGTCATGAGTCCCTGGATCGAGTCCTGCATGGGGCTCCCTGCTTGGCAGGGAGCCTGCTTCTCCCTCTGATCCTCCCCCCTCTCATGTGCTCTCTCTCTCTCTCTCTCATTCTCTCTGTCTCAAATAAAAAAATAAAATCTTAAAAAAAAAAAAGAGAAAAGGAAGGAAGAAGTAAAAAAGAGGAAGCACCCATTCTCAACAACAGAAGCACCTGGTTCCCGACACCTGTTAACATTGGGCATGTTTCCTTGTAGCCTTTTACTTATGCATGTAACGTAGGATCATAGCCCCTGGACAATGTCACCTTCTTTTCCCACATAGGGCCTGTATAAGGAAACCCAAATCAAAGTCTGCAAAGGCCTCAAGGTTACAAAGTTGAAACCTAAAGACAACCAATCACAAATGGCCAACTAGGCTTTAAGCTATAGCCAATCAATAATTTCCTTACTTTGCTTCTGCCTTTTCTCTATCAGGTCTCTCCCGAGTTCCCATCCATGGAGTCTCCAACCACTTCCAGCTTGGTGCTTCCAAATTCCAATCAAGTTTTACTCAAATAAACTCTTAAAATTTTTAATATTTTTTTATTTATTTGAGAGAGAGAGAACAGAGTGAGCGAGAACACGAGTGGGGGGAGAGAGGCAGATGGAGAGAGGGAAGCAGGCTCCCCACTGAGCAGGGAGCCCAACCCAGGACTCAATCCCAGGACCCTGGGATCATGACCTGAGCCAAAGGCAGACGCTTAACCGACTGAGCCACCCAGATGTCCCTCAGTCTATCTTTTAACAAGGTCAATGGCTTCAAAATATTACATCAAGTAGATATAACCTAGTGTTTACTTAAGAATTCTCCTATGACTGGATACTGCTTTCTATTTTTTACTATTGTAAATAATACTGCAATGAACATCTTTGAGCAGAAGGCCCACTTTCCCCTTCCTCCAGTTATTGGTGTGTGATCAAGCCCACCAGCGAACAGTTTGCTTCTTGAGCACAGTGAGTACCTCACTTATGTGTCCTTTTTACCCCAGTCCTTAGTCGAGAGCTTAGCACACAGCACATATTCAAAACCTGTTGGCTGATTGGGTGATGGTCATGAGGTTGACCTGCAGGTCTCCACCCTCCTAGTCCTTGTGTGACTTTTGCCTTTATTTGGCTGCCACAAGCCATATGATCCCCTTCTCACAAGACTTTGGTTTGACTCACATCACCTCCCCAGGTTGTCTTATCCTTTATCCACATCACTGATGCTTGATTCTGCCTGGAAATTGAAGTCATCTGGGGAGCTTTAAGGAAAGCCGGCTCTGGATTTGTCTCTGGAGAGTCTGATATAATTGCTCTGGGGGTGGGGTCGAGGGAGGGTGCTTTTTAAAAAGCTCAGCAAATGATTGTAAGAGCAACCACAGTTGAGAACTCCTGAATTAAATAGTCCTTGAGATCCCTTCCAGCTTTCATGACCTGTGATCTTTGATCAGGTCAGGTCAATGAAGCATAGACTCTATCAGATTGCTCTGGGGAAATAGAGTATATTAATAATTATTTCTAGGAGTATACAGTTAAACTCTGGGAATCTCAAGGGCAAACATTCATAATCCTTCTCCATCTTCTGGAAATATCCTGGCTCTCCATCACTCCCTCCAATTAATGGCCCTTCAAAGATTGAAGGCCAACCCAGCCTCTGACTATTTACATTTCACAGATGGAGAAGGTCTGAAGGCCATCAGGGGTCCAGCTGCTGGTGGAATCTGGAGGGGGAGCCCTGTGTTTTTAACAATTCTGCTTATGGTGCCTTGGTCTATTGAATATTTTAAGCTGAGGGAATTTGAGAAAGGACAATCGCAAGAGGGACTGCCTGACCTTCCCCTCACAGAAAACCCTCATGTGAGAGGTGCCCTGCCTCTACCAGGAGGCAAGGAACATTCCTATCTCCAAGGATGGAGGAACAGCCAGGAGGAATTGGAACAAACTATTGTTGCTAACTATCGCCCAGCTGACTACCCGCGCTGCCTTATCACATTTTTTCCCATGACTTTCCGCTCTTCGTCAAACCCAGCATAAAGACACTCTGGTCTGAGTACTTCTTCAGGCCCTCATTTCCTTCTGAGGGCTCTTCTGTCCTGTAAAATTTACATCGAGTTAATTTGTGTGCTATTCTCTTGTGAATCTGCCTTGGGTTACAGAGCCCCAGTAGAGAACCTAGAAGAAGAGCTGTCTCTCCTCCCCTGTGATCCCACCACGATGACTTTGATTCTTTAAGGTTTTCCTTGTGTCATTAATGGCAGAAAGGCCGGAAAGGGGTCTCAGCCTCCCATTGTGGTCTTCCCGAGCCTTAGGCAGTAAGCTGCGAAGACAGGAGGGTACCAGGGATTAGGAGGGAGTTAGTGGAGGGCAGAAATGGGGGATGCAGCTGTTGAGGAGGCAGCAGGAGGGGAGCAGGCCGGGGGAGGAGGCTGTGCCTGTCAGCAGAGGGCCAGAGCCATTCAAGTCAAACAGTAAATGAGTTTTTCTAACAGCTCATTCCCTGATTCAGTAGTGAAATATTGCCTGGATGTACTCGAATCACCTTCAGGGGATTGTGAGACACCCCCAAAGAAATTAAAGTAATTTCCCTAGAGATTCCCATGATTTAATGATAGCTCAATAAGGAATGAAAAAAGAAAACACTGCCATATATGAGAGAACAATTATTTCCTCCTGCTTGTAGGCAGACACGGGACACTGTAGAGGCAGGGCTGCTAGGAATACAGCCTGCAGGATGGAAGATTACTATGGGCCTCCACACTGGTGCTTCTTCTTGAGCCACCAAATTTCTGAGAAAGTGAGAGAAGGAGGGTGGGGAGCAGTACCTCCTGTGGTTGGGGTCCAGACTTGCTCTCTCCCCAACTCAGGATGAAATGCAAACTTCCTATCTGCATAAAGGGCCCTAAAATCTTTCTGAATTGACCCGGGGCACAGAAGACTGGAAATGAAGCACATCATCTGCACTATCAGTTCTCTTTTACTACATTTAGAATGTTTGCCAAGGGGCACCTGGGTGGCTCAGACAGTGAAGCAGTTAAGTGTCTGACTTTGGCTTAGGTCATGATCTCAGGGCCCTGGGACTAAGTCCTGCACTGGGCTCTGTGCTCAGTGGGGAGTCTGCTTGTCCCTCTGCCCCTTCCCCCCACTCATGCTCTCTCTCTCTCCAATAAATAAATAAAATCTTGGGGTGCCTGGGTGGCTCAGTCGTTGAGCGTCTGCCTTTGGCTCAGGTCATGATCCCAGGGTCCCGGGATCGAGACCTGCATCGGGCTCCCTGCTTAGTGGAAGCCTGCTTCTCCCTCTCCCTCTCCCCCTGCTTGTGTTCCCTCTCTCGCTGTGTCTGTCAAATAAATAAATAAAATCTTTAAAAAAAAATAATAAATAAATAAATAAATAAATAAAATCTTTAAGGATAAAAAAAAACATTGGCCCAAATTTCAAACTTTTAACTATAACAGACTGAATAGCCTCACATTTACACTCAGATGAGGTTTTATATGCATATGCTCACCTTCCAAAAGAGTGAGATGTTTACTTCCTGTTTTTCTTTTTTTTTTTTTTAAGATTTTATTTATTTATTTGACAGAGGGAGACACAGCGAGAGAGGGAACACAGCAGGGGGAGTGGGAGAGGGAGAAGCAGACTCCCCTGTTTCCTGTTTCATAAAGGAAATGAAATGGGCTAAATAAGAAATACTTCCCCAACGGAAATAAAACACTACTTGCTTATTGCAAAGATCATTTTTATGTCTTCTACATAGCGGGGAACACTTGCTGAAACTAAACCCATAGACGTCTCAACAGCTTTATTTGCTCACTCTATTTTGGGTTCCATTATGGAAGCAATCTCTGTTGGCAGACATTGTTCAACCAATAATTTTTTGAGCAATTAAATTTTTTTCTTGGGGCGCCTGGGTGGCTCAGTCGTTAAGCATCTGCCTTCGGCTCAGGTCATGATCCCGGGGTCCTGGGATCGAGCCCCGCATCGGGCTCCCTGCTCTGTGGGAAGCCTGCTTCTCCCTCTCCCACTCCCCCTGCTTGTGTTCCCTCTCTCGCTGTGTCTTTCTCTGTCAAATAAATAAATAAAAAATCTTTAAAAAAAATTTTTTTTTTCTTCTCCTTAATGCAATAGAACTGAGTGCATCCCTCTCTCAGGATAATCTGGAGCCGGGGAGGGGGTGGGTGGGTAAGAGGGAGATAATCGTGTTCCCAAATGGATTTTGTGTTGATTCAAAATATATAAAAGAGGAGTGCCTGGGTGGCTCAGTCAGTTAAGCAACTGCCTTCAGCTCAGGTCATGATCCCAGGGTCCTGGGATCGAGCCCCAAGACAGGCTTCCTGCTCAGCGGTGAGTCTGCTTCTCTCTCTCTCTCTCTGCCCCTTCCCACTGCTCGTTCTCTCTCTCTCTCAAATAAATAAAAATTTAAAAATTATATATATTTAAAGATTCATGGGTTACTCTTCACCTACAGGTTTCTAGAAAGATTTGAGACTTGAGGGACACAGAAATCTTCCCAATGGCCCTGCTGATATTCCTGTAATCCCACTGGTATCCTCTTTGAACTAAGGCACTGTTTCTCTCAATAATCAGAACTGTATCCTGAGGACTTATTAAGGATCTGGGCTAGTGTGGGTGATTTTTAAGGAGTAGTCAAAGAAGTGGGGCTTTGCTCTGAATGAGACAGTGTCAGAAAGTGGAGGTAAATTCTGTCACTGGGAATCTTTATATCTCTGATCTAGAAGCTAGGAGGAATGGAGTGGAGACTAAAGCTGTCATTGGTAAAGCAGCAACCACTGGTATTAGATAAATTAGAGAGATGTTTTGTCATTTTTGTGGTTTGGCCAATGATATTGTTTGGTCTGTGTTCTGACATGATTAAGGGATGAACAGTCTTGTTCTGTGGTCATGCTCTGACTCAGCTCACAAAGTGGCCTTATCTGATGTTGATGTTCTGTGAGAGCATTTATGTTCAACAACAGAACACCACAGCCTAGCTCTGGGGGCCAGGCCAGCTCCTGGCTCTCGGGGGCTGCTTTTCTCTTTCTAATTATTGCTATTAATAATGGGATATTGATAGTGTTCAGGTTCATTTCTCAGTTTAGACAACCAAAGGAATGGGTCCTAAAACAGGTAAGCATTGGCAGAGGAGGAAGCCCATGCACTTGATCTGTAGGAAGGTAGGTGAGACATTAGGGCAGGTTGCGAACAGCCCATGTGCCTTAAATGGCCACAGTCATGACATCACCCTATAGCCATTGGTGGACACGATTGTGGCTCTGAATTATCAAGGGAAGGTTGTGTTCCCCCCCCCTTTTTTAAAGTAATCTCTACACCCAATGTGGGGCTCAAACTCACAACCCCAAGATCAAGAGTTTCATGCTCTTCTGACTGAGCCAACCAGGCACCCCAAGGTTGAGTTCTTTTAAAGAAAGCAGTTAAAAAGCAATCCATTTTAGAACTATGATTGTAAACATTATTAAAATATTTAGGAAAAAAGTATTCAGCATTGGAGTAGAGGTGGTGCCCTAGCTTTCAGCCTTCCCATTCCAGTGGGAAAGGTCTGAATAACCCTCTGGGGGGGGTGGTCCCTGGTAGATCAGGGACACGGGGCTTTCTTTGCACACAACTCCTGGTCCTATGAGGGAAGCAGTTCCCGCTGGTGAGGAGCCCCTGATGGATCCAGACAGATATGCCAGGCTGATGGAGAAAGGACAGAAGCAGTCCAACGGGAGAGTCACAGGCACAGGCCTTGCCGGCTTGTTGTAGGGGCTCCATGACTTTGTCTCAGCCTTCAGCCTCAGTGGCGTGAGACACAGGAGGGAGAGCTCAGCTTGGCCTTTCACTACCAGCCCAAATCATATGGCTCACAAAGCCACTCTTCTGCAAAATGTTGTAACGAGAGGGAGCTCAGCTCAGGTGAAACAGCAAAGACTAGCTGTACATTGAACTTCCAGGAGGGCCACAGCCATGTGATAAGCTGGCCATTAAATAGCTTAAAAACCTGAGACATTGTCCTGGAAAGAAAAATCCGTAGTTCAGTGGTTGTGGAATGTTAGCATGAGTGAGGAGAGAAGGGAAAAGATTGAGGTACGTAAAGACAATACAATTAATGGTGAACACTTATCAAGGGCTTCCTATGTGCCAGGTACTGTTCTGTTTTCCACATGATATTGCTATCCTCACAACAGTCCCATGAAATAGGTATTACCATTTCCTTCACTTTACAGAACAGGAAATTGAGGCCCAGGAAGGTCAGGTAACTTTCCCAAGTTCTAGTGAGACTTGGAACTAGGATTTGAATCTGAGCCATCAGGTCCCAGAGTCTTGTTCTAACTGTCTCCCTTAGACTAGAACCACCTCTTGATAAATCATGAACAGTGGTGTGGATTCTGATCAGACAGGGCCTGTAAGCCCATGGGTTCCATAGACAAAGGTGGAATCTGCAGGTGGATTCTAAGATTTATGGGAAAAAGCAAAAGAACCAGAATAGCCCAAACAAGTT
The DNA here is from genome assembly GCF_011800145.1 of Mirounga leonina. NCBI lineage: Eukaryota > Metazoa > Chordata > Mammalia > Carnivora > Phocidae > Mirounga > Mirounga leonina. The sequence goes on from NW_023270305.1 coordinate 64,236,889, forward strand.
TGAACAAGAACAATGTTGGAGAGCCCACACCACCTCATTTCCAATTTTACCATAAGCTATAGGAGTCAAGACAGTGGGGTATCAGAAAAAGGAGACACATGTAGATCAGTAGAACAGAAGAGAGAGTCTAGAAGGAGATCCACATATATATGGTCAATTGATTTTTGACAAAGATGCAAAGGTAATTCAATGGAAAAAGTGTAGGCTTTTCAAGGAATAGCACTGGAACAATTAGATATCTATATGCAAAAAAATGAACCTTGATCCATACTTGGTACCCTATAAAAACTGATTTAAACAGATCATAGACATAAATATAAAACTTCTAGGAGGAAACATTGCAGCTTTGGATTACTCTGAGATTTCTGAGATATGATGTGAAAATCATAACCCTTAAAAGGAAAAAATTAAGAAGCTGGGCTTCATCAAAATTAAGAATTTCTTTTATTCTAAAGATATTGTTAAAAGAATGAAAAGACAGCCATGACCTGGGAGAGAATGTTTGCAAAATATATATCTGATAAAGGAATCCAGAAAATACAAAGAACTCACAAAACTCAATAATAAAAAGGCAATTTAACTTTTAAAAATGGGTAGAGTATTTGAATAGATACTTCCCCAAAGCCAATATATGGATGGCAAAAAAAGCACATGCAAAAAAGTTTCAACATAATTAGTCATTAGGGACATGCAAACTTAAACCACAGTGAGATCCACTACACCTCAATTAGAATGTCTAAAACTAAAAACCCAGAAACCCAAGCTCAGTGAGGATGCAAAGCAACCAGAATGCTCATACATCGCTGGTAGGAATGCAAAATGACACAGCCTTTTCAGAAAAACAGTTTGGCAGTTTTGTATAAAGTTAAACATTTACCATACAACCCAGAAAACACACACCTAGCTTTTTACCCAAGAGAAATGAAACTTATAGCAGTTTTATTCACAATTGCCAAAAACTAGAAATCCAAATACTCCTCTAATAGAGCACAAATAAATAAAAGGAATGCATCCATACAACAAAAATGTTATTCAGCAATAAAAAGGAATGAACTCTTGATGTTTGGAAAAGTATGGATGAATCTTAATTGCCTTATGCTAAGTGAAAGAAGCCAGACTCAAGGCAACATACTGTATGTTTCCATTTATATGACATTTGGGAAAAAGCAAAACTATAGGGACAGAAAACAGATCAACAGTTGCCAAGGACTGGGTTGGGGGAAAAGCTGACAACAAAGGGACACGGAATTTTTTTGTGGCTGAAGGAACTATTCTATTTTTTTTATTGTGATGAATCACTATAGTCAAAGCTCACAATACTAAACCCCAGAAAGGGTGAATTTTACTGTATGTAAATTATACCTTAATTTTTTAAAAGGAAGAAGGAAAGGAGGTTGCAACAGCTTGTGGGTATAGGGGAACAAAATTTGCAACTCCAAAATGTGTCTTTTTGGCATATAAATTATTTTAGACTGATTATTTAAAAAAAAAAACAAAAAACAGGAGATTTAAGAAGTTTTTCTTTTTGCCTGCCCCCCAACTGCCCAAAAGATTTAGATGGAGGATCTGCTCCAGGAAAGGAGCTATCACATAGATAACTATAGTATATGAACTGGGGTGGTAGACAGGGAGGAAACTAGCAAAGTCTGTTACAGTTCCCATTGTTTCTGGATGGCAGAGCAAACATTTGTTTACCAGGCATTTATTCTTTTTCATCTTCTGTGAATTGTCTTCCTTCCCTTTCAAGTCCCAGACCCCCACCCTCTCCTCCTTAGCTCTGGATGGTAGATAAGCCTCAAATGCCTGACTGCCTGTGGGCCTCATATCCTCAGGGAGTCCTCATATGTACTATATGTAATTAAATTTTATTTTCTCCTGTTGACTTGTCTCATGTCAGTTTAATTCTTAGATCAGCCAAAAGAACCTTGAAGGGTAGAGTAAATTTTCCTCCCCATTATGGAGCACTGACCAGAGTTGGCAAATTCTATGAGGGATCTCTCAAGAATGTGGCTGGTGTTCTTAGAAGCTCCATCGACTGTATATTTCCAGGTCAGAGAAACCTTCCAAATTCCAGACCCTTTGCTGCCTGCTAATTGGTGACTTAAAACCTGAGGGTAGCTGGACTCCTCTGAGGCTCTGGTCCACATGGGGAAAATGCTAAGGGCATGAGAATACAAGCCGGCGTCTAGCTCACTGAGCAAGCAGCTAGGCCAGCTGACCCCCCTGTCTCTCAGCATTTCTCCAACCCATTCTGGTTTCTTTGGGTGATGCCTTCCTTTTCCAAGTGGCCTGGGGAGCTGTCAGTCATGATGACATTTACTGATCCTACCCCCACCCCAGGAACAGATGCATGAGCCAGGGTGATATAGCCAACTACTCCTTTCTGCAGGTCACCAGTATTCATTCAGGGAGGGCACATGACCCAGGCAAGGCCAAACAGCATCTTCCTGGAGACTGCTAGATAGATGTTGGGAGAGAGAATTTCTCTCTTCATGGAGGTTACAAAATTGGGGATATTTAGAACCAAGACTACTGTTGGTCATCTTGCCTGGAGGAGGGAATCAATAAAGCAAAGAGACAAGGCCAGGGCCCTGATAACATGTTCTGAGCCCCTGGATCCAGTCATGCAGGAAGCAAGAACCACCCCTGAGCTTCCCAATTACTGAACCATTAAATCCTCTTTCCTCTTGACTACTTTCTCTCTACCTGAGAGTCTTCACTGACACACTGTAAATATTGCCCTGTGGTCATGCACTTCTGAGAATTACATTCACATGAGTTCAACCAACGGTAACCGACACCTGCTTTATGCCAGACACTGGGGACACAGGGTCCAGGAAGACACAGTTCTTCCCCTGGAGGAACTCACAGATTCATGGAGGAGACAGACAGCTCAGCATATGGTAAGTGTCAGATAAAGGTTAGCTAATGTGAGAAGCTATGAACCCAGAAGCCTAGCACTCACCCCAGCCTGGGGCTTCAAACAGGGCATCTTGGAGATGCCTGCCAAGTCGAGTGTTTAAGCATCACCAGGTGGAAAGGGCAGCAGAAGGGTCTTTTGAGCAGAGGCATGAGCAGAGCCCTGACAGGGTGGAACAGCATGATGTGTGCAGAGAAACACAAACCTTTGGGTTTTCCTAGAGGAGTGTCCAGCAAAACTCTACGTGTTGATGGAAATGTTCTATCTCTACGTTGTCCATTATGTAAGCTCTAGCTATTAAGCACTTGAAATGTGGATAGTGCAACTGGGAAGCTAAATTTTTAATTTTATTTCATTTTAATTCAAATTTAAAGAGCTGCATGCAGCTGGTGGCTCCCATCCTGGACAGCACAGCGGCTCTAGGCAGTGCAGTCAGGCAGGAGAGGTAGGAGACAAAGCTGGCCACGAGAGCTCAGCGAAGGGCATGGAGACCACATGAAGGGTTGTGGACTTTAACCTGTAGGCAGTAGGAAGTCTTTGGAGGGTTGCAAACTGAAAAGCAACTTGGGTCATGGCACTGGCCCCAGGGACTGGGGTGGAGCAGAGGAAGACTGGGGTTAGAAGGGTATAGCTATAGCTTGAGGGAGAAGTTATGAGACTCTGAAATATGGCAAATGCAAAAGGGCTATTGAGAAGGGCACTGATTCCAGAGGCTTTTAGAAGATAGAATCAGCAGGACCAGTGGTCTCTTGGCTTAAAAGGGTAGAACTGCATCTCCTTCTTGGGAAGGTTTACAAGAAAGGTGGACTCTTGGGTGGTGGGCCTGGGACAAGGCCTGGGATAGGATGATGCGGCAGCTGCCAGATTCCCAGCTTCCCCTTCCCTTTAAGGTAGGCTCTGTCAAGGTCAAAGACGCAGGCTGAAGAGACATCATACCCGGCTGTTGTTTCTCCTTAACTTGAAGGATCACAGCAGCCTTGAAAACTACTGAGTCAGACTGTAAATACTGACACCAATTTCCACATTACCAATTGCAGGAGTGGGAAGGCTCCCCAAAAGACAGAGAGGCAGTTAAAGCCTTTGGTAATTAAAATAACACCTGAATAATGCAGTAAAGTCAAAGTATCATTGAGACTCAGAGACTGCCCGCTCATGGGGCCTCCTCAGGTACAGGGAGTGGGTAGCAGGCTTCCTTTAGCTTCAAGACAGGACTGTGGCCTGGATTTCAGGGTGGGAATGGGAGACTTGAGCCTAGGATTTATTTATTTATTTATTTATTTATTTTTGTAATCAAAGAGATTATCCTCTCTCTGAGATGTGCTGTTAAGATTCCATCCATCCCTGGTTCCCCGTGATTCGTTCATTCACTCATCAAATATTTATTAAGCAACAGCTATGTGCCAAACCCTCTTCTGGAAGCCCTGGGATCATTGGGACCAAAACCACAGACCTTGACTTGAAGGAGCTCTTAGTTTTGTGGGACAATTATTTTTATTTTTTTATTTTTTAAAGATTTTATTTATTTATTCATGAGAGACAGAGAGAGAGAGACAGAGGCAGAGGGAGAAGCAGGCTCCCCGCGGAGCAGGGAGCCCGATGCGGGACTCGATCCCAGGACCCTGGGATCATGACCTGAGCCGAAGGCAGACGCTTAACCGACTGAGCCACCCAGGCACCCCTCTAGAGCACTTCCACATCTAAAATGTATTCTGGGACCCACAGCAACAAGCCATTCACAGGAGGCCAGCTGCGTATCCCACAATTCACCTCAGTTCTGACAGTGTCTACCTAGAGACAGCATCAGATGCCACAGGCTGAGGGCTCCGTCCCACAAGACTGCCCCCCACACTTCAGGCACAAGTTGCAAGTTCAGGCTGTTGCCTGTGCTTCTGACCGACTGGCCATAGACTGGAGATTCCAACAACCCTCCTTGGACTCGAGACAGCAGTCACAACTTACCTGAACTTCTGACCGAGGTTCTCAAAACTCCCTGCTCCAGTTTGATGAATTTGCTAGAGAGGCTCACAGAACTTAGAGAAACACTTTACTTACTAGGTTACCAGTTTATGATGAAAAGATAGAAGTCAGGGGCACCTGGGTGGCTCAGTTGGTTAGGCGACTGCCTTCGGCTCAGGTCATGATCCTGGAGTCCTGGGATCGAGTCCCGCGTCGGGCTCCCTGCTCGGCGGGGAGTCTGCTTCTCCCTCTGACCCTCCACCCTCTCATGCTCTCTCTCTATCATTCTCTCTCTCTCAATAAATAAATAAAAATCTTAAAAAAAAAAAAAAAAAAAGAAAGGCTAGAAGTCAAGAACAGCCAGATGGGAGAGATGGAAAGGGCATGGAGCTTCCCTGTTATTTCAGGGCCACTCTTCCCAAATCCCCACATGTTCACCAACCCGGAAGCTCTCTGAACCCCAAGCTACTGGGATTTTGATGGAAGCTTCATTACACAGCCATGATCAATCCTCAACTCCACTTTCAGTCCCTCTCCCTTCTAAGAGAATGGGGGGTGGGGGCGAGGCTGGAAATTCCAAGCTTCTAATCACAGCTTGGTCTTTCCATCCAGGTGCCCACCCTGAATCACCTCATTAAAACAAAATTCACTCCTGTCACCCAGGAAATGATAAGGGTTTCAGGAGCTCTGTGCCAGGCACTGGGGGCAGAGACCAACATAGATTTTCTATTATTTCACACTGTCTATTAGTTCATTTGGTCCTGCCAGATGATGAGCTCTTTGATGTTAAAGACTGTTTTATTCATTTTTCTGTTCTCCTCAGGGCTTGCTTCCTTGCACCACGCAGGACATACAGATTCTCAATAGATGTTTGTTAAAATGAGTTGAGTTGATTTAAACCATCCCAATGATTTGGTAACACTGAGAGTTTCAAAGTTGTTATTTCCATGGTACAGAAGATAAAACAGGCACAGAGAGTTAGGTGACTGTGTTTATCTAGAGGTTTTCGCAGAGCAAGAATTTGGACCTTGTTTTGAGCCCTTCTGCCACTGGGGCAGGACAGACAACACCCCTGAGGGGGTTCTTCAAGCGTCCCACAGGGGCAAGCTGCTGCTGATCTTCCTTTGTCTACTTGGCTGAATTCTGTGATCTTCTAATTGTCCAAACATTCCTCCCTTCACCCTGTCCCTCGCTTTTATCTGAAGTGAAACCTGGGGGCAAGGAGTCATTATGTAGAAGCCAAGATTTCTAGGCAATGGAGCTTATCCCTTTAAGCCTCAGACAGTTTACAGGGTCTCTGTCTTCCTGAAGTGCAGTGTCTGGTGTCTGTCTTCTCCATCCAAGAAGCCCTGAGCCTGAGGAGAATGTAGCCCTTTGTACTAAAACATGGGCCTTGGTTATAGACGTCAGCGGCTGGGCTTTGGGGCAATCCCAGATGCCTTCGTGACACCTGAGCCGATGCACTGAGTGGTGAACGACCTGGACTTGTCTGAGGTGGTTATATTGTTCTGTTTTCTTCTTCTTCTTCTTCTTTTTTTTTAAAGATTTTATTTATTTATTTGAGAGAGAGAATGAGATAGAGAGCATGAGAGGGGGGAGGGTCAGAGAGAGAGGCAGACTCCCTGCTGAGCAGGGAGCCCGACGTGGGACTCGATCCCGGGACTCCAGGATCATGACCTGAGCTGAAGGCAGTTGCTTAACCAACTGAGCCACCCAGGCGCCCGTTCTGTTTTTTTCTTAAATAGATGTTTCTGTTTGTCCCCCTCAATGGTTAGGCTGCCATCTGTCACTCTGTGAAGCTGAGGGTAGGCTACTGCCTGAATAACAGTCCTCTCCCCTCGTAATTTCCTACCTCTTTTCCCCTATGGGCTTGGAAACCTGTTAACCAAACATGGCGGAAACCTGGCAAGGGAGAAAAAAACATTTCCTATGCCAACTTAGGTCCAGGAGTCAGGGGCCTGCAAATTAACTGACAGTAGACAGATTAAGAGGAGAAAAGAAAACAAGTTTTATTCACATGCATGTGGGAGCACTCAGATGAACAGGCTCGCTGACCAGCTAGAAATAGGGGTTCATATACTCACTTCACAGGGGAAAGGAGTTCTATGGGAAGAACAAATGGGCCTTTTATAGGGAAGACAAATGGACTTTTAGGGAAACAAATGGAAGGTAGGATGATTGCAAAAGTGTTTGTTTATGTAATTTCTCTTCTGGTCAGAGTGACTGGTCTTCTTCCTAGAGAAGGGGATTTATGGCAACTTCACTCTCCAAAGAGTTCGGTCTTTAAGTCAGATAAGGGAAGCTCCAAAAAGGCTTCTTTCTGCACCTGCTGCATCTCAAATGTCTTCAGTTTAAAATAAATCTCCACCCCAACTCTGTGGGGCCAAGTGAGTCCCCACAAAGGGAAAAGAGGCTCTGAGAGAGGACGGAAGACATGCATGAGCTTCAGCAACATCTATGATAACACTTCAGAGTCAATAAAAACAAGTTCTGCTTTTTTTTTTTTTAAAGATTTTATTTATTTGACAGAGACACAGTGAGAGAGGGAACACAAGCAGGGGGAGTGGGAGAGGGAGAAGCAGGGAGCCCGATGCAGGCATCATGACCCGAGGTGAAGGCAGATGCTTAACGACTGGGCCACCCAGGTGCCCCAAAAGTTCTGATTCTTAGCTGTGTCCTGGTTGTCAGCTGGGTAATGGCTATGGGAGGTGTCTGTACAGAGATAAGCTGTGGATCGCATTTCCAGAGGCCAATCCTCTGAAGTCCAGTTGTTTAGAGCTGGGACATGTCTTCCATCAGCTCCAAGAGGTGCTTGAAAGATTGGCAGTGTGCTGACCATGGAGGGATCCTGGGAGGGTCAAGTCCTAAAATTCCACCACTCGGGCTTCATTCCTTAGGTGAGCGTTCTCCAGACAGTAACAGGTGAGCGTTCTCTCAAAATTCGAAGGATAAAATGACACAAAATCATAAAGATAAAAAGGGCATACAAGGGTCTCTGGGGAAAGATAAGTCCTCCTCCCATCTCTAACCTGCACAACTGTCCCACGAGTTAACAAGTTTCTAGTTTCTAAGTGTATATGTGTTTTTATTTTTACACAAATGATGTAATGCCATATGCATTGTTTGGCATCCTATTTCCACTTTCACTTTAAACAATACACATTTGAGACAGTACATATCAGTACTTAAAAAATTGTCATGTTCTTGTCATGGATGCAATGGTATTTCATTGCATGGAAGTGCCATTATTTATTTAACCAGCCTCCTGGTGAAGTTATTCCTCTTATGGCTGCAAATGGCCTGACAATGAGTAGCCTTGTACAGAAGTTGTTGCACACATGCTAAAACACAGCAGTAAGAATAGATTCTTAGAAGTGAAATTGCTGGCTAAAGGGTATGAGAACTTTTCCATTCAAAACTGGAGTGTCAGCGGAGCCTGGGTGGCTCCATTGGTTAAGCATCCAACTCTTAATTTTGACTCAGGTCATGATCTCAGGGTCCTTGGATGAAGCCCCACCTCCAACTCTGCCCTGAGTGTGGAGCCTGCTTGAGATTCTCTCTCTCCCTCTGCCCCTTCACCCCCTCACAAGTGCGTTCTCCCTCTCTCTCTCTCTCCTTCTAAAGAGAAAAAGAAAAAAAAAGGGAGTGTCAAGTGCACTGCCAAGGAGGGCAGATGAGAATGCTGCCTGAAGAGTCTCATGAGGATTCACCTTCTACTAGGAGGAGACAACCTACACAAACTTCCCTTTACACGACAGTTTGGATTACTACACAATAGGCTTTCAAAAGCGTGTGGAATTCATTGAAATGAACAGTGCCAAAGAAAGCTTAAGTGCTTTGTGAGGGAAAGAGGAGCAGATCCACAATCTTCAGCTCCCCATCCAGACCCCACAAGCTCCGCCCCCTCAAGGCTCTCACGTGTCCCCCCTGCATGCCTCCCCCTCGGCTTCCATTTCCTCTATCTTCTCCCCTCCTGGTTTCACTTCCTTCCCCTCCCTCCTGAGCCCCGATGTATCATTTCAGCTGCTTGTCAAAGCCTTCAACTCTAACCACTTTTTCCTTCCCTGCTACCTCTCCCTGTCCCTTCCTCCAGGTTATAGAGCAATGCTGGAAAAATCTCAGTTTGAGGGAACTCACAGATCTGAGGTGGTCAGGTTCAGCTGGGTCCATGGCATGGCCTGACAATCCTTCCAGCTCTCTCTTCATTGCCCCGCTTCTCCTGTCTCTGTGTCCTCTACGCGGACCATGCCTAACTCCTCCATCTGGGCTCTGGGTCTTCCTCCTTCTCATTTCCCCAGGGTTCCTTTTCTTATATATTTTCCACGATTTCCTCTTTGTTTATACTTTCTTCACAGTTTACACACCTGGCATCTAATAGACAACTAATGTAACATTGTGTTCAGGTGCATTTTGTTCCTTTTAATGTTGAGTAGTAGTCCATCCTATGGATATACCATAATCTATTTGTCCATTGATCTGTTGAAGGACAGCTGGGTTATTTCCAGGTTTTGGCTAGTAGGAGTATGGTAGCTGTGAGCATTTGGCCACAAGTAATTTCATTTATCTTGGGTAAATGCCTAGCAGTGGAATTGCTGGATCATAGAGTAGGTATATGTTTAACTTTACAAGAAACCGCCGAACTGTTTTCCACAGTGCTTATATCATTTTACATTCCCACGAGCAGTTATGAAAATTCCAGTTGCTCTACATCTTTGCTAACACTTGTTATTGTCAGTCTTTTAAGTTTTAGTCATTCTAGTGGCTGTGAATGATATATGTCATTGTGGTTTTGTCTTTCTCTGATGACTAACAGTACTGTTTATCTTTTCATGTGCTTATTGGCCATCTGTATATCTTTCCTTGTGAAATGTCTGTTCAAGTCTTTTCATTATTTCTGGTGTTTCTTTAAGTTGATGTGTGAATTCTTTATAGAATCTGGATATGTCTTTCATCAGAATATGAGTTACAAATATACAGTATGATACAGACATAACCTGGTCCATGGCTTGCTTTTTCATGTTCTTAATGATATCTTTTAATAGTTTTTTTTTAAGATTTTATTTATTCATTTGAGACGCAGAGATAGAGAGAGAGAGAGAGAGAGAGAGAGAGAAAGCATGAGCAGGGAGAGAGGCAGAGGGAGAGGGAGAAGCAGGCTCCCCGCTGAGCCAGGAGCCTGATGTGGGGCTCGATCCCAGGACCCTGGGTTCATGACCTGAGCCGAAGGCAGACGCTTAACCATCTGAGCCACCCAGGCTCCCCCTTAATGATATCTTTTAACGAACAAAAGATTTTAATTGTGGTGAAGTCCAATTTATCAATTTAAAAAAAATTTTTTTTAAGATTTTATTTATTTATTTGAGAGAGAGAATGAGAGAGAGAGCATGAGAGGGGTGAGGGTCAGAGGGAGAAGCAGACTCCCTGCTGAGCAGGGAGCCCGATGCGGGACTCGATCCCGGGACTCCAGGATCATGACCTGAGCCGAAGGCAGTCGCTTAACCAACTGAGCCACCCAGGCGCCCAATTTTTTTTTTTTAATTTATCAATATTTATAGTTACTGCTGAGTCCTGCCTAAGAAATTTTGGGTAGCCCAAGAGCATGCAGATTTTCTTCTATGCTTTCTTCTAGACACTTTATTTTTTAATTTTTTATTTTTTTAAAGATTTTATTAATTGATTTGACAGAGAGAGAGACAGTGAGAGAGGGAACACAAGCAGGGGGATGGGAGAGGGAGAAGCAGACTTCCCGCTGAACAGGGAGCCCAAAGCGGGGCTTGATCCCAGGACCCTGGGATCATGACCTGAACCAAAGGCAGACGCTTAACGACTGAGCCACCCAGGTGCCCCACTTCTAGACACTTTATACTTTAAGCTTTTCCCTATAGGTCCATAAACCATCTCAAATTAATTTTTAAGTCTGATGGTAAGTTAATTTTCCCCCTATATGTTTACTCAGTTGTTACAGTGCAATTTTGTTTAAAAAGTTTCCTTTCCTTTTGAATTGCTTTGAGTCCTTTGTCAAAAATCAGTTGTCTGCTTCCCATCTTGAAGTGTAATTCTATTTGGCTTTTTAAAAATAGTTTCCATTTCAGGGGCACCTGGCTGGCTCAGTCAGTAGAGCATATGACTCTTGATCTCAGGATTGTAAGTTTGAGCTCCACGTTGGGTGCAGAGACTATTTAAAAATAAAATCTTAAAAAAAAGTTTCCACTTCTCTGTTAAGATTTCCTATTTGTTTACTCATTATATTTGTCTTTTCCTTTACATCCTTAAACATATTCATAATAGCTATTTTAAAGTCCTTGGCTGCTGTGAAAATTAGCAATTTATTACCTTTTAGTGCTAAATCAACTTTTCATGAGCTGTGCTATGATAATGAACCAGACCCTTTAAGTATTTCTCTTTTGCAGTAACTACAATGTTAATTTTTATCAGTAGAGGAAGCTGGGGGCACTTATTAGGAGGAAAGAGCTTCTCCTGGTTCCACTGCTTCTGTTTTTGTTTATTTGCTATAGTTGCATGACTGCCAGCCTCCTGTCCAAAGCACATAGTCCCTCAGCAAACTTGCAGGACTGGCTCCAGTCCACAAACTACCTCACTGTAATATTTCTGATGTCAACAACATGAATACCAAGCCTTAGGCTGTGTTGTCAGCAAGTGGGTTCCCTACATCTTGACTCCCTCCAGGCATCCATCTACTAGCCTTGGTCCACCTGTACCCCAGGTGGTTGCTTCCCATGGCCCTCCTGACATGGACACCATGCAATTCAGGTCTCACTCTGCCCTGCTGCTAAGTTGGTTCCCAATGCCTTGACTCCTTCTGCATTCCCACCCACCAGCTTTGGTCCACTTGAGCCCTGGAGGCAAGTATTTCCTACTTCCCCACCCACTGTGGGGCAGCCCAGAGAACTTATCCACCTTCGGGTGGATTGAGATTAGATCTGAATCTTGATTTTGGGAAGGGACCCCCGTCTCAAGTTGTTTCTTCTTTAGTCCTTCTTCCTCAGCACTAGGTTATTCCTTAGAATGCCCCCCTACTCCCACCTTTTACCTTTATGGTTTCTCTCCTGTTATAGTTAATAATTCTTCACATTAAATAGTCTCTGTTCAAATTATTGGTTTCTATCTGCTGATCAGACCCTTGACTGGTATATCTGCTAATTTCATCATCTCTGTCACCTCGAGGTCTATTTCTATTGACTGATTTTCCTTTGAATTATGGTCCACATTTCCTTCTTTGAACGTGTAGTAATTTTTTTGTTGTATGCTGAACACTGTATATAAGAGACCAGGATGATGAAATCATGTCGTATCAAAGAGCTGCAAGAAGTAGAGATGTTTGTTCTGGAGAAGATGAGGGTGGGTTGCAATGGGTATCTTTTCATATTGGAAGGCAGCTGTGGCAGAGGATAAAACTAAGTTCAATGAAAGGAAAGGAAGGGGCGTCTGGGTGGCTCAGTTGTTAAGCGTCTGCCTTTGGCTCAGGTCACGATCCTGGGGTCCTGGGATCGAGCCCCGCATCAGGCTCCCTGCTTGGCGGGAAGCCTGCTTCTCCCTCTCCCACTCCCCCTGCTTGTGTTCCCTCTCTTGCTGTGTCTCTCTCTGTCAAATAAATATATAAAATCTTAAAAAAAAAAAATGAAGGGAAAGGAAAGCAGCATAAATATCAGCATAGATATTAGGAAGAATTCTCTGTGCATCCAAACTTTTGCCTGAAGACATAGTGCCGGTGGTGAAGTAGAGGCTGGATCACTATTTACTGGGGATTTGTGCATCCACATGGCCAAAGGAGGGGTTCCAGTGCACCTCTGCAGAGCTTTGTAGCAACAACATAGGCTTTGCAGTCAGTTAGGTTTGATCTGAGTTCCAATTTTACCACCTACCAGGTCACTTAACTTCTCTGTGCCTCAGTTTCCTCATCTATAAACAAAGATGATACTACGTATCTCTAAGGGTTATTATAGGGATTAAAATAGAAAGCCCCAGCATTCCTTGCCCATACTGTAACCAGCATCCTGATGCTCTTACAAATATCTGCGACTCTAGCTCAGTTGTGCCTTTGGGGCCTTCAACAACCTTTCACCTGGTGAAGTTAATTACCTATTCCATTCCCCCTCCTGACTTCTTCAAATATCATTGCCTGCCCAACTTCTTCAGTATCACAGAAAAAAAAAAGACAAAATTTCCTCACTTAAACTTTCAACCAACCCCTTCAATTTCATAGGTAAATCCTTCTACAGCCTCTGGCTTCCCCTATCTCCTACTTCCATGCCCCCAAAATGTGTTCTGTGTACATATCTGAGGTTGTATTTATCATGTTATTTTGATCTTTTAAACTATTTTATAATTATTAATATATGTGACATGGACTGAATGTTTGTGTCTCCCAAAATTCATATGTTGAAATCTTAATCTTGTGATGGTATTAAATGGTGAGGCCTTTGAGAGATGGTTAGGCCAAAGGGAAGAGCCTGCAAATGGGATTAATGCCCTTATATTTTTTTCTTTCTTTTTTCTTTTTTACTTATTTTATTTAAATTCAATTAGTTAACATATAGTGTATCATTAGTTTTAGATGTAGAGTTCAGTAATTCATCAGTTGCATATAACACCCAGTGCTCACTACATCATGTGCCCTCTTTAATTCCCATCACCCAGTTACCCCATCCCCCCCCACCTCCCCGATTAATGCCCTTATAGATGAGATCCCAGAGAACTATCTTGTCCCTTCTGCCATGCAAAGTCACAGCAAGAAGACAGTCATCTATGAATCAGGAAGCAGACTCTCACCAAATACCAAACCTACTGGTGTCTTGACCTTGGACTTCTCAACCTCCAGAACAGTGAGAAATAAATTTCTGTTGTGTATAAGCTATCCAGTCTATGGAATTCTATTATAGCAACCCAAATGGGTGAGGACAATATGTTTATGACTGAAACATTCAAGAAATGAAAAAAGGTACAAGTGAGAAGTTATAGTTCTCTTCCCTCATTGATCCAGTGCCACCCAAGAAAGAACCATTTTAATTTTCTTGTGTCTTTTTCCAAGAAATATATGCATAGGCAAGTATGTGCACGTATACACACATACCACATGTGTATCTTTTTTGTTTTTATGTAATGGTACCTTGCTCTATGGACCGTTGCATCCAGTGCTTTTTCCACTTCATGTGTCTTGTACATCTTTGCAGATCAGTACATGAAGAAAGCCTTCATTCTTTTTTTTTTTTTTTTTAATGGGGGAAGCGGCAGAGGGAGAGGGGGAAGAGGGGTGGAGAGAGAGGGAGAGAGAGAGAATCCCAAGAAGGCTCCATGCCCAGCATGGAGCCCACAGGGCTCAGTTTCACAACCCTGAGATCATGACCTGAGCTGAAATCAAGAGTCAGACACTTCACTGACTGAGCCACCCAGGCACCCCAAGAAAGGCTTCATTCTTTTCAACAGTTGCTCAGTGTTCCTCTGTGTGGATGCAACAAGGGTTGTTACTCCAGTCCTCTCTCGCTGGACATTTAATTTGGTGTGGTGTGTTGTCTTTCACCACAGGGCTAAGTTGTATTTTCTTTGTCTAGGACTGTGTTTTCAACCTAACTGAGGCCGACACAGGCTGCATTTCATTTTTGGTTGTACATCTGGCAACCGGCTCTGCCCTTGGCATTTTGTAAAAGCAATGAACTGAATTCTGTTCCATCAGATTGCTCCTACAAAGACCTGGCCCAAGACCCTTCCCCAGGGGGACCACCAGCAAAGACGTGTCCCCCCAATTTATTACTTAATCCTCATCTGGTTCAGCTGGCAGGCTTACGCCTTCAGAGGCTGCCACCTCTCTCTTATCCCCTGAATCCTCTAGGTCACCATGGGAGTGTGGTCTCAAAAGACCTTTTCCTGAGGGCCCAGCCCCTCCCTGTGGCCCAGGGTCAGCTGTTCCCTAGTCCCTCCTTTAGGGAACCAGGGCTCGGTGGACTCTCAGGCACCGCCATGTCCTCTTGCCAGTCGGGTCCTGCTCCTCCCAGCATCGCTTCCCAGGAGGAGGCAGCAGCTCATCTTCCCCTGAATTCAAGCCCCTGGCACAGATAAGCCCCTGGGAAGCATTTGCTGAAGCTTCCCAGGCCTTTCTCTGCATGAATATTTAACACTTCTGCAGTAAACTAGATTGTTAAGGCAAGGAAGAGGAGTCGTCTATGCCACACTGCTATGTGCTGGCAAGGAGTCTGGGGTGTGAAGGTGGTGGTGAGGATGGGCCTCTCATCCCTTCCCACCCAATGCAGAAATCATGTCCCTTGCCTGAGCACCCAAGCTTCCCCAGCCGTTTGGGTGGCTGTCACCAGGCCAGCGGCCTTCCTGCTCACCGGTCCACCTTTACGGTGCTCCAAAAGGTCATCCTGGATTTCTGCTCTGTCATTTCAGTCCCTGCCTCTGCTTCTGTCCCAATCATGAATGCAAGGGCCCAGCTCGGAGGCCCTGTGATCCAGCCACCACACTGTACAGAAGAGGAAATGAGACCCAGGGAGATGGAGGGACCGTTCAAGTCACACCTGAAGAGCAGGTGTGAACACTCACTGAGGGATCCAGACTCACAGAAGTGGGCCTTGTCCACTCCCCTGACCTCGGCCAGAGAGGGTCTCTGAAGCCGTTGCTGCTTTCCTCCCCCTTCCCTGAGCCCAGGGTCATGGAGACCCCTACAACTTACACAAAACTTCCTGTGTGCCAGGCCCTGCCAGAAGGGCTTTACATAGGTTTATTTATAAATATACATATATACATAATACATAGATTCTCAACACCCTACGAATTACATTGCTTATTTTACAGAGGAAGAAACCAAGGCCCGGACAGGATAAGTATCCACCCAAGGTCACACAGCAACAGAGCTGAGATTCAAGCCCAGGCAGTGTGTCTTCAAAGTCCATGTTCTTAATTTCAGCACCATCCTCCCCCTCAAACTAACTATGCCAGAATTTATGGGCAATATTTCATTTAATCCCCCTTACAGCTCTGTGAAGAAGAAAATACTCTCACTGAACCCATTTTATAAGCCTCTCTGGGCTTAGAAAGGCCAGGTAAACTGATGAAGGTCACTTAGCTGGCGGAGTCAAGAGCGAAGGAAACCAGAATGTGCCACCCCAAAATATGTCACTTCGGCATAAGGATTATTTTGAGCTGAAGGCAATTAAGAAACAACAGATGCAGAAAAAAACAAAAAAGCTGTCTGCCCTCCCCCTAGCTAGCTGAAGGCAGGATATTAATTTCCATTTGTAAAAGTGTCTCCCTCTTCCATACAAGGAAGAGGAGGACAGCGCTGAGATTCTTGGTCCCTGGAGACAACAGCGAGACTCTTACCAGCCCAAGGCATCCAAGGCATCAAGAGGAATCTACATAACAAACCTTCCTAAGATAACTTTTTTTTTTGAGAGAGAGAGAGAGAAAGAGCACAAGGCATGTGCATGCAATGAGGGGAGGGATTGGGGGAAGGGGCAGAAGGAGAGGGAGAGAGAGAGAATCTCAAGCAGGCTCCATGCTCAGTGCAGAGCCCAACATGGGACTCAATCTCGTGACCCTGAGATCATGACCTGAGCCAAAACCAAGAGTCCAATGCTCAACTGACTGAGCCACCCGGGTGCCCCTAAAATAACTTAAAAAAAAAAAAACAAACCTCTTATCTTCTATTAGCTTCCTTCCATATATTTATCTTCTCACAGTTTGCCACCCCTAAAAGCCTAACCTCCCCTTTTTTTGCCATGTCACTTCTTTATAAATTTATTGTTTTTCGTTGAGATGATATATAAGCCCCAAGTTCTAACCATCCCCTTGAGTGACTCATCACTGAGTTTTGCCCGTGAATTATGCATTCTGCATGAATTAATAAACTCTGTGGTTTTTTTTTCTTGTTAAACTGTCCTTTGTCAGTTTGATTTCTAGGGCTCCAGCCATAGAACCTAGGAAAATAGGGAAAAAGATTCTCCCTCCCCTATAAGACTAAACCCGTATCTGTCAACTACAAGGCTAGCCCTCATAGTGTCTCATAAAAAATACTCAGTAAATGGACAATGAATGTATGCATGGCCCTGTATTAGTCTACTCAGGCTGCCACAACTGAATGGCTTAAACAAAAGAAATTAATTTCTTCACAGTTCTAGAGGCTGGGAAGTCCAAGATCAGTGTGCTGGCTGATTCAGTTCCTGGTGAGAGCTCTCTTTCTGGCTTGTAGATGGCAGCCATCTTGCTGTGTTCTCACATGGTAGAGAGCGCTCTGGTATTTCTTCCTCTTCTTATAAGGACACCAGCTTTATTGGATTAGGGTCCACCCTTATGACCTCACTGAACCTTAATTACCTTGTAAAGGCTTTATTTGGGAGGAGGGCACAATTCAGTAATAGTAGGTAGGTCCTTTTCCTTTCCTCCTGGGAAAAAGTAATAATAATGACAAAATAACAAGAAAATTGAAGGTCAACCTATGAGCATTGAGAATGGTTGTTGGGTCCTTCCCTTGGCTGGTCATGGGAAACCACCAAAGTGGAGAAAACCACCAGCCAGTTTCCATGAGTGTTGATGGTGTTGTGGTTTCTGGACATAGTGAAGCCTTGGCCATGGTTGTGGTCACAACAGGCTTTCAGGTGAAAGGAAGGAAGGAAGGAAGGAAAGGAGGAAGGGAGGAAGGGAGGAAGGAAGGAAGGAAGGAAGGAAGGAAGGAAGGAAGGAAGGAAGGAAGGAAAGAAGGAAGGAAGGAAGGAAGGAAGGAAGCTTCCCAGAAAGAAGTTGAGTTGCCACAGAACATGGAATGATCATGGACTAATAGTGTCTGAATGATTATGCTGGTTGTGCCCCATCTGTCTGTACACTTTTCACATCAGTAGAACTGTCATAGCTCTACTTTTCCAAGTGGGGAACATGTCTCAGTCCTGAGACAGTCACCTGCCAGAATCCTGTGAGTATGTTGCCCAAATCCTGCTAGAATCCAGTGTCTTTGCTCTTTGTACCCAGAGCATGCCGCAGGGAGGTTGAGATTCTAATACATTACTAAAACTTGACTTACAATTATAGAATCATAATATCCTTTTTGGGGTTCCTGGGTGGCTCAGTCTGTTAAGCAACCAACTCTTGATCTCAGAGTCCTGAGTTCAAGCCCCTCAATGGGCTCCATGCTGGGCGTGGAGCCTACTTAAAAATAAATAAACAAATAAAAATACTAAATAATAATAATAATTATTATTATTTTTAAAGATTTTATTTATTTATTTGACAGAGAGAGACACAGTGAGAGAGGAACACAAGCAGGGGGAGTGGAGGGGGGAGAGGCAGGCTTCCCGCCGAGCGGGGAGCCCGATGCGGGGCTCGATCCCAGGACCCTGGGATGATGACCTGAGCCAAAGGCAGGCGCTTAACGACTGAGCCACCCAGGTGCCCCTAAATAATAATTATTATATAATAATTATTATTGGGCACCTGGCTGGCTCAGTTGGCTAAGTGTCTGCCTTTGGCTCAGGTCATGATCCCAGGGTCCTATGATCGAGTCCTGCTTTGGGCTCCCTGCTCAGCGGGGCGTCTGCTTCTCCCTCTCCCTCTGCCTGCCACTCTCCTTGCTTGTGTGTGCATGCTCTGTCTCTCTCTTTCTCTGTGAAATAAATAAATAAAATCTTTAAAAAATAATAATAACTATTACTATTTTTTTTTTTCCTTTCTACTTCTACCTAAAATTATATTTGTGTCCTGCTGGGGGAGAAAACCAGCTGCAAAAGGCAGTCAAAAATATTTGCACAATAACCAATCTGTTTATTTTTTAATTTTAATTTTTTTGAGAGAGTGTGTGGGTGGGCAGAAGGGGCAGAGGGAGAGGGAGAGAATCCTAAGCAGGCTCCACATCCAGGGCGGAACCCAGTGCAGGGATCAATCTCATGACCCTGAGATCATGAGTTGAGCTGAAACCAAGAGTCAGATGCTTAACCAACTGAGCCATCCAGGCACCCCAATAACCAATCTTTTTAAAAGGCACATATATTTTTAAAAAGTAATTCCTGTAGGAATAATAATTATTTGGAACATTTCCTGCAGAGCAGCCAGGGTTTGCTGGAATAACTTACAAATCCAGAGGAAGCAATGACGGATAAAACCACCAGAACAGAATAGATACTTCCCATCCCAAATCCCAGAGCATAGGACTAGTCCCAGTCACTTAGAACTAATTTCCTGGCTTGTGGAAAGCTCCTAGGATTCAGGAATCCATAGGTGAATGAATCACAGATGATGATTTAAAGGGGTAAGGATAGGTTCTGACAGAGAACAGAAGCTAAAGTGTGAAAGAGGCTGCAGGGGAGCCTGGGTGGCTCAGTCGTTAAGAGTCTGCCTTCGGCTCAGGTCATGGTCCCAGGGTCCTGGGATCAAGCCCTGCATCGGGCTCCCTGCTCCACGGGGAGCCTGCTTCTCCCTCTCCCACTCCCCCTGCTTGTGTTCCTTCTTTCGCTGTCTTTCTCTCTCTCTCTGTCAAATAAATAAATAAATAAAATCTTTAAAAAAAAAAAAAAAAAAAGAAAGAGGCTGCAAACAGGAATTAGCACCTTCACTGAACCAAGAAGGAGAAAGGGAGGAAGCTGGGAAAATGAACCCGGAAGTGAAGCTGGATGCCCTAAGAATTCTTAGTCTGCCCTGGGGTGGAGCCTCCTGCCCACCTCTACAGCTTCCTCTCCCACCACTGAATTTTAAGCTCCAATGACTGAACAACTTGTAATTCTGTCCCATATCCAGCTGTGCCTGGCTTCTGTCTATTTGCTCAAGCTGTCCCTGCCACCTAGAATACCTTCTAGCTCCCATTTCTCTTCAGCTGGCTGACTCCCCAAAAGACACAGGCAGTCCTTCCTGCAGAAGACCTTCCCTGATCCTTAGCCCATGCTTTGTTTCTACTGCCCCATTCCCCAGGAACAGATCTCTCACCAAATTATCCACCTTGAATTACAGTTGTCTGCTGGTGGATGGGTCATGTCCTATGGATGGATGAGTGCATAAGCAGACCAGAATGTCCTCATCTTTGTATCCCAGTACCTAGCACATACTAGGCACTCAATATAAGTTGGTTGAATTAATGTTGATAGAGAAAAAAGAAATGAAGTGGGCAAAAACATGGCAGGACTAACTTTTTCTGGATGAGATGCAGCGTCTGAAAGTCACAATTCTGGCACAGGGTTCGAGGGTCAGGTTTGCTGCCCCTGCTGTGGTTGTGCTTCTAAATGAAGGACACAAGGTCACCCAAATAAAAACAATATAATAATAAAAGCCCCTTTCTCTCCTATATCTTCAAGAAAACAGAGCTCTTATGATGGAAGGGACCTTCATGTGGATCTCAATCAGGCTATATCATTTGGAAAGTGGGGAAGGTGGGACCCAGGGAACTGAAGGGACTTGCCCTGGTTCCATAAGAAGTCAGCAATGTCAGAGAGGAAAAGTTCTCTTTCCTCTGCTCATCTCGGGTTCACTGGCTGCAGCCTTGTAAATGAGACTGACAAAAGATGGATTAAAGAGAAAAACAAGCAGTTTATTAACACATGCAATGCACACCATGTGGGAGAAACCTCAGTGATGAGTAACTCAAAGTGGTGGTTAAAACTTGGACTTATTCAGCATCTTAACAAAAGAACAATAAATTTGTAGTAAAGTGGCAAGACGAAGGACTTTGACCTTCTAGGGGTGGCAAATTTGGGGAAGGTAAATATATGGGGGAACAAAAGGAACATAAGGGCTGATTAGTAAAATTTATTATGTCAATTCCTCTGGTGCCATCTCCAGACTGATAAGGGTCTAGAGTTGCAGGCAGGCCCAGAAGAAGAGGAAGGGGAGCCCTATGAGGAGCCAGACAGTGAGGAGGGCTCCAAGTTCTATGAGAATGACTCCAACTCATTCCAACTCATGGGCAGGATCAACTCTCCCAGGATGGTAGCAGCTATGAGAACCCTGAGGGTGGGGCTTTGGGTCCTGAGGATGAAGACTCCTTCTCCAGTGCAGCTGAGTCTTATGAGAATGAGGATGAAGAGCTGGTCCAACCAGTCACCAGGGCAGTAGACTTCCTGAGCCCCCATGGGTCAGCTTGGGACCCCAGCAGGGAGGCAACCTCTCTTGGCTCCTAGTCCTACGAGGATATGAGAGGGATCCGGTATGCAACCCCCCAGCTCTGCTCCATTCAGGCCAGCCTGGTCCCAATCATGAGGAACATGCAGACTCAAACGAGAACATGGATAATCCCAAATGGCCAGAACCAGCAAGGGGAGGAGGGGGCCGCATGGGCACCTGGAGCACTAGGTGATTCCCTTTAGCCTGGGCCTCCTTAGACCCCTGAGGTCTATACCTGATTCTGAAATCTGGGACCCTAAGCAGACAGTGTCAACCTCTAGAGCAGCATTGCCTTGGATGTGAGATGTATCTGTGTGTGTGTGTGTGTGTGTACCAATGAAACTTCGGCTCCCCTTGGGCTCCCCCAATAAACTCAATGACTTCTTCCAAAACAACAACAACAACAACAAATCTCAACTTGGACTAGCCACAATTTCAAGTGCTCAGCAGCCACAGATGGGGAGTAGCTACCATATTGGATAGCAGAGGAAGAGGAAGAGGCCACCACTGTCCTACCCAGTAATACCAGTACCACGAGCCTGATATAGTGTCTGAAAGTGCATCATGAGCTACTCTTATGGCCTGAAGCATCATCTTCACCCAGGTACCTGCAGATGCACCACCTAGGAGGCTTAAAACATCAGTCCAGTAGGTTATGGTACTAGCACCCCACCCACTTGGGGCCATAATGACTTGGAGGCAGAGAAAGGGCTGCTATGACTTCTTTTTGCCCTACCCTCAGTCATCTAGAAAGCACTGGGTCCTTAAATGCAATGCTTTCCTTTTTTTTTTTTTTTAAAGATTTTATTTATTTATTTGAGATAGAGAGAATGAGAGAGAGAGAGCACATGAGAGGGGGGAGGGTCAGAGGCAGAAGCAGGCTCCCCGCCAAGCAGGGAGCCCGATGCGGGACTTGATCCCGGGACTCCAGGATCATGACCTGAGCCGAAGGCAGTCGCTTAACCAACTGAGCCACCCAGGTGCCCGCAATGCTTTCCTTTTAAATTCTCTAAGCCCAATTGGCCGCTTTGAAAGCTCCATGCTTCTGGTTCAGTAAAATTTGTCTCCTGCCCTCTTAAGGATCTCACCTAAGCAGTCTTGGATTGTGGGCCCGGGCGTGTGCAGAATTACAGTGGCCTAAACCCGACCTTCCTTTCTGGACCCTCTCCTTGCTTGCTCCCCATGTCTTATCCCATCAGCAGCCTCTGGGGTCCTACTCCTGTAGGATTTTTCTATTAAATCCCTTAATTTGGGGTCCAAGCCAGTGTGAGCTGCCTGAGCAGGACAACCTTAAGCCAGAAATACAATTCAAGATGAAGATATTAGAAAGCTGCTTCTTGAAAAGACTCAGCTGCCAGAAGCAGCCTCATTTTCTCATTCATCTCTCTCTACCCCAAAAAGTAGGTTATCAAAGTTGTAAGAACTTACATTGTTTCCAAGGGATACAGTAAAGCTATTTTTGTATTGAATGAGTGGAAAATCCCTATGTAAACACTTTAATTTTTCTTAAATTAGCAGTTGTGTAAAAAAAAACCAAAAACCCAAAAAAACAAAAAAACCCTAAAGGATTTCCCAGAGCCAGCAGTTCCAAAGTTTTGGGGTTGATCAGTAAAATTTTAAAATAGAACAACATAACAAAAACAACAAAAAACAAACAGGGAGCCTGGGTGGCTCGGCTGGTTAAGCGTCTGCCTCCGGCTCAGGTCATGATCTTGGGGTCCTGGGATTAAGCCCCACATCAGGCTCCCCACTGAATGGGGAGTCTGCTTCTCCCTCTCCCCTTGTACCCCCCAACTCCTGCTCACTCTCTCTCTCAATTAAATAAATAAAATATTTTAAGGAAAAAAAGGGGGGCACCTGGGTGGCTCAGTCATTAAGCATCTGCCTTCGGCTCAGGTCATGATCCCAGGGTCCTGGGATCCAGCCCCGCATCGGGTTCCCTGCTCAGCGGGGGGGCCTGCTTCTCCCTCTCCCACTCCCCCTGCTTGTGTTCCTGCTCTCGCTATCTCTCTCTCTGTCAAATAAATAAAATTAAAAAAAAAATCTTTAGGTGACCAAAGGCATGTTAAGAAAAATGTTCCAAAACTTGGAAGTAAGGAAAAGGGATCGTTACTGTCTTTCCTTTTTGAATCATGCCGGCTGAATGTAGGACATTATTACTATTATTATTATTATTATTATTATTATTATTATTATTATTATTTTAAAGATTTTATTTATTTATTTTACAGACAGACAGAGAGTACAAGCAGGGGGAGCAGCAGAGGGAGAGGGAGAAGCAGATTCTCCACTGAGCAGAGACCAATGTGGGGCTCCATCTCAAAACCCTGGGATCATGACCTGAGCCGACGGCAGACACTTAACTGAGCCACCCAGGTGCCCCTGAATGTAGGATATTAAACAATTTTGTATCTAAATTAGCAAACTTTTGCAAACATTCTTCCTCTTCACTGCCCTAAAGACTTCACTCTCTCCAATTCTCTTTGGACTAGCCTTACCATCTTGCTGGTTGCCTCATGAGTTAAATAAATATTTGGCATTTGCTCATTTTTTTATTTGCATGAGATTAATGTTTTTAACTTTTTGAAAATTATACTTTCTCAGTAAGATTGGCAAATTTTATTATGTCAAGTAGAATTTATACCATATACATAAAAATTTATACCATTTACTACACCTGTAAAATAAAAATATTTAATAGAGAAAAGCAGGAAAACTACAATGGGATGGTGTGTAGGACAGTATTTAAATGGGCAGTGTCCAAATTGTTGGTTCCCTGAATGGTGGCTAATGAATGCAGAAAAACGTTCAGGTACTTGCTTTTTTCTTTTTTTTCTTTTTAATTTTTTAATTTATTTATTTTTTCAGGTACTTGCTTTTCAAAAACAGCTTTGTTGGGGCACCTGGGTGGCTCAGATGGTTAAGTGTCTGCCTTTGGCTCTGGTCGTGATCCCAGGTTCCTGGGATGGAGCCCCACATCGGTCTCTGCTCAGTGGAGAATCTGCTTCTCCCTCTCCCTCTGCTTGTGCTCTCTTGCTCTCTCTGTCAAATAAATAAATAAAATCTTTAAAAACAAAACAAAACAACAGCTTTGTTGAAGTATAATCAACATACAATAAACTAAATATATTTGAACTGTTCAAATTGGTAAGTTTCCTACATATACGCCCCTGAAGCCATTGCTTGGGTTCTATAGAGCACCTTGGCATATTCGATATTTTAAATTGAAAGAGTTTGCAAAAATGGCACCTTTCTCCCCTGAAATGGGTCATAAAACCCTCAGGTGAGGAGTGCCCTCCTTATGCTGGAGGAAAGGAGCATACTTGTCTCTGAAGACAAGGAGATGCCAAGAAAAATCCTAACACACAGGCCTTGTTAAGTTTCCCCCAGTTTACTACACTTAGCTCATTCTCTTTGACCTACTAGAGTCTTCCATGACTACCCACTCTTCATCAAACCTAGCAGAAAAATACTCAGGTCTGTTTCTTTGGGTCTTCATTTCCTTATGAAGGCTCCTGTGTCATATAAACTTTATATTAAATAAATTTTTTTTATTTGTCTTTGTCAGTTAAATTTTTAGACCCAGCCAGGAACCCTACAAATATTCAAGGAAAACTTTTTCCCCCCCTACACCATTATCATAATCAAGAAACATACACATTACCCTGTACATTTTATAAGCAACAGAACTTGAGAAAGAGAGTGGTCATTTATTTTGGGGGGACCACGTAAAAGGTGCGTGCTGAGAGACTTCAGTAGGAAGACCATCTTTAATGAGCACTTCCATTCTTTAATGAGCACCTACTGTTTACCAGGCCCTAAGCAAAATCTAGGCAGAAGGTTGTACCTTCTGAGTTCCTGAGTACATAGAGGCTCAGGACTCACCCAGCAGGAGGCTAGCCCTTGGGCCTCCCACCCGTGCCTTCTCCTCCATCCACAGTCGGAGAGGGTCAGATATGGTGCAGCTGAGACCTTTTGGGTAACAGTGGCGCTGAGGATGAAAAACTTCTGCTGGAATTACCTTTTCTTTTTTTTTTTTTTTTTAAAGATTTCATTTATTTATTTGAGACAGAGAGAATGAGAGACAGAGAGCATGAGAGGGAGGAGGGTCAGAGGGAGAAGCAGACTCCCCGCCGAGCAGGGAGCCCGATGCGGGACTCGATCCCGGGACTCCAGGATCATGACCTGAGCCGAAGGCAGTCGCTTAACCAACTGAGCCACGCAGGCGCCCCTGGAATTACCCCTTTTCTAATAAAGAGGACCCTTTAGTCTTAGAAACAAGATGGAGATGGTATGCTTGTCTAGAAAAGCTGTCCCCAGGGACAGCTTCCCCACTCCCGAGCAAGTTTGTTCTAATAAAAATAGAGGCAGCAGTTACTGGACACATTAATTTCCCTAACAGATTGTCTTTGATCCCAAGGCTGGGCCTTTGCTGTTCTACCCCAGAAGGCATCATGCTGGCGCTGGCGTGGATGCTTAGGAGAGCCGACTGTGAGTGGGCAAGCCTGGGAAGAAGTGAGGAGGATGCCCAGAGTCATGCAGGGCAGGATGGAGAACCCGGTGCGCTCTCCTGAACCAGCTGGGGAAGAAGGAAGAGAGGAAGGGGACGGAATGAGGGAAGGATTTCTCTGTAATGATAGTCTCAGTGGAAGCCGAGCAATTTTGCTGGATTGGTACTACCTTTCTTTTGAGAGAATAAGTGAAAAGTGTTTCAGTTTCTCTCTCCCAAGCATACAAGGTGTTCAGAGAGAAGGACTATTGGTACCCAGCTGCATCATCAGACTTCAACTGGGGAGGGTTCCGGTGGATGAAGATAACAGGGTGAGAACCCTAGGGCTGTGACGACTGAAGGTGGGAGCAGAGTGTGGGACACCTCGGGGGCCAGGGGTGGGCCTATAGTAACTAGGCAACGTGAGGGGAGGTGGGCAGTCCTAGAAGGCTGGAATTGCAGGGAATCCAAGCATACTTGGTGTTAAAATATATATTTGGAACCCGTATAAAGCCAAGAAGATGACAGTGAAGGAATCTAGAATATGTCATTGTAAGTTTTGTGTGTGTGTTTTCTGAGCTCCTCTTATCTGCTTAAAAGCAGAGCCTCCTCCTAAAAATCAACTGTCATAAATCCTCTCCTCCAGGAATTTGCAATCAGGGCTAAGAAATCACCTAAACAGACATTGTCACAAAGCTCTCATCTATCTCCTATCTGTTCTCCTGAGGGCCATTTATCTTTCCTAAAAGTCATTTGTTTCTTCATAAAGCCCCTTTGTCCTCATCCCTTCCCCTATTAGGATGGCATATAAGCCCCAAATTCTCACTTCTTTGAGTCACATTTTTCTATGAAATCCCACATTTGTACATGAATAAAAATGTTTTTTTTCTTCCTAATCTGCCACTTGCAAATTTAATTCACAGGCCCCCAGTGACTAAACCGAAGAGGGTAGAGTAAAAGTTTTTCTTTCCTGATGATTGCATGTTCTTTTAAAGATTAATTATTTTTGGGCCGCCTGGGTGTGAGCATCTGCCTTCGGCTCAGGTCATGATCCCGGGCTCCTGGGATCGGGCCCCACATCAGGCTCACTGCTCAGTGGAGAGTCTGCTTCTCCCTCTGCCGCTACCCCTGCTTGTCCTCTCTCTCTCTCTCTCTCTCACATGCTTTCTCTCTCAAATAAATAAATAAAATCTTTTTTTTAAAAGATTTTATTTGAGAGAGAGAGATAGAGATAGCAACAGAGATAGTGACGGAGATAGCAAGAGAGAGTACAAGTGGGGAGGAGAGGGAGAAGCAGGCTCCCTACTGATTAGGGAGTCCGGTGCAGGGCTCGATCCCAGGACCCTGGGACCATGACCTGAGCTAAAGGCAGACCCTCAACTGACTGAGCCACCCAGGTGCCCCAAATAAATAAAATCTTTTTAAAAATGATTAATTATTTTTGTGGCGCCTGGGTGGCTCAGTTGTTAAGCGTCTGCCTTCTGCTCAGGTCATGATCCCAGGGTCCTGGGATGGAGCCCCGCATCGGGCTCCCTGCTCCGCGGGAGGCCTGCTTCTCCCTCTGCTGCTCCCCTTGCTTGTGTTCCCTCTCTCCCTGCCTCTCTCTCTGTCAAATAAATAAATAAAATCTTTAAAAATAAATAAATAAAAATAAAAAAGATTAATTATTTTTTTATTTTTTTAAGATATTATTTTTAAGTAATCTCCACATCCAACATGGGGCTTGAACCCACAACCCCAAAATCAATTTTGCATGCTGTACTGATTGAGCCAGCCAGGTACTCCTAAAGATTAATTTTTAAACAGAATGTATCATCGTTTGGCTTTGCTAATTACTATTAATTAAGGGCTCATATTCTGTGAGGTTGCATGTTAACCTGAAGATTTGTGTCTAGTAGAACGCATATGATATATATAATGCAGCAATCTTATTCTAACATTTATTAAATTGTCTATAAATACCCAACTTCATATTTTGAGATAACTGTAGATTTACATGCAATTGTAAGAAATAATAGAGATTCCACAGACTCTTTCCCCAGTTTCTCCCAATGGTAACATCTTGCAAAACTAGAGTGCACTATCCCAACCAAGATATTGACACTGATGTAGCCAAGATGCAGAACAAATCCATCCGCACAAAATCCCTCATCCTGCTTTTTTTTTTTTTTTTTTTTTTTATTTGACAGAGACACAGCGAGAGAGGGAACACAAGCAGGAGGAGTGGGAGAGGGAGAAGCAGGCTTCCTGCTGAGCAGGGAGCCCGATGTGGGACTCGATCCCAGGACCCTGGGATCATGACCTGAGCCGAAGGCAGACGCTTAACGACTGAGCCACCCAGGCGCCCGCATCCTGCTTTTTTATAGCCACACCCACCACCCTCCTCTCTCTACCTTGCCTGCCCTGACCTCTAGAATGTTCTTTTCTTCAGCCTTACCATCTCACTTCTCCCCTCATTAATTAAAGAGTTGAATGAAATCTTTAGCCCATGTCCATTTTATATCTGAATGAATGTTTTTAAATCTAAAATTTTGAGAATTGCTCTGACACTGGGAAGACTCAAATTTTGAAGCTGGGTGTTAAACACCTTTGGGGCCATTCCCTCTTCGGCATGCCCCTTCCTCCGCAGGCAGATCCAGGTCTACCCCATCACTGACTTCTTTGGGGAATTCGACTTCGCCTGACCTTCCCGGGGCAGGGCCCACAGCTCTTGCACTGCCCACCATTCAGATGGCGCTCCTCAGTTGAAACACTTGTCAGCTCTCCGCCATTCGACACACATAGTTCCAGAGGCAGATTTCTCTTCTGTGGCGTCTCACAAACTGCCTTTTATCGCATTTTTCAGGGCTCCTAGAGGGCTACGCTAGAGTCTGTCCATCTCTGCTCCTCCCTAGCACCAAGGCCTTGTCTGGAGAGGACTTCAAAACTCTAATTTCTTTTGTAGAATTTCTGGAACAGGGAGGTGAAAAAACTTTGTGAGCTTCCCTCAAAATACACCCAGGAGACTGCCCAGGACCTGTCCAGGATCCAGATTACTGGACTGAGAAAGAGAATCTGCCCATGGACGCAGGCTTCCCATGTCAGAAGGAAGGTTTCCAAGTGATCACCCAGCTTGTGCCTCTTCCTTGGTGTTGCTCCCACTCAGTCCATGGCAAGTTCAGCTCATATACCAGTTGAGGTCACCGAGGAGCAGAGAAACTATGTGGAAGCAAAGAGTGGAAAGCAGGAGGAAGGCTCCTTAGGAGGTGGCAGGGAAAGCCCAGTTCCTAATCTCCGCAGTCCAGGCCTCAGGGGGCTTTCTCACTGCCTGTTTTCTAGTCCCTGAATGCCTGAGAGGTTGACAGCCCTACGCACTCCTCATTCAGAGTGGGTATCCGTCTCATGAGGCCAGACACATCTAATACACCTCACCTGTTTAGAACACAGCTATCAGTGTCTAGAAGGGCTTCCCTAACTGTTCCAAATGCACGGACCTAAGATGACTCATGTTTGGGGCAGCATGCATGGCGGATTGTGGTCCAGCACCACTCCATGTCTGTTTGCAGCCCTGGTTGCTCCTGAGGAGGCTCCACCTGGAATTCTGAACAGGATGGCAGGAAAGAGAGAAAATTACAAGCAGAGGCAACACTCCGGAGATGGTTAGGGAGCGAAGAGAGGCTTCTGCTCTGAGATGGCTTACAATCAGTCACAATCTTCCAGAGCGGCTGAACTCAGGGCTGTGTGAATGGATAGTGTCCCTCATATTTCAGACTCTTGAAACTGATATGATTCAGTTCTATCTGTGGAGGCTCAAATACAATTACACCTCTTTGATCTTGTAGGGGAATAAAATTTCCCATAGAATGTGTCTCTTCTGCATGTGGAATATTATAGGCTGATTATCTTTTTTTAAAGATTTATTTATTTAAGAGAGAGAGTGTACATGCGCATGGAGGGAGGGACAGAGAGAGAGGGAGAAAGAATCCCCCAGCAGACTCCCTGCTGAGCATGGAGCCCAATGCAGGGGCTCAATCTCATGACCCTGAGATCACAACCTGAGTTGAAACCAAGAGCCAGCCCCTTAACCAACTGAGCCATCCAGGTGCCCTTTGGCTGATTTTTTTTTTTTTTTTAAGATTTTATTTATTTATTTTCCAGAGAGAGAGAGCTAGAGAGAGAGAGAGAGAGAGAAAGCACAAGCAGGGGGAGCAGCAGGCAGAGAGAGAAGCAGGCTCCCCGCTGAGCAAGGAGCCCGATGAGGGACTCAATCCCAGGACCCTGGGATCATGACCTGAGCAGAAGGCAGACGCTTAACTGACTGAGCCACCCAGGCGCCCCAGGCTGATTATTTTTAAGAAACAGAAGGCTCAGGAAGAAACTCTGACTTTCCCCTTAACTGCCTAAAAGAATTTAGACGGAGTACCTGCTCCAGGAAGGGAGCTGTCATGTAGAGAACTATGTGAACGATATATGAACTGGGGTGGTAGACAGGGAAGAACCTAGCAAAGTCTGTTTGTTACAGTTCCTCTCCATGCTCCCACGATTTCTGGATGGCACAGCAAACATTAGTTTACCAGACATTTATTCTTTTTCATCTTCTGTGAATTATCTTCCTTCCTTTTCAAGACCCAGACCCCCAGCCCCTCCTCCTTAGCTCTGGATGGCAGACAAGCCTCAATTGCCTGACTGCCTGTTGGCCTCATATCCTTAGGGAGCCCCAGTATGTATGTGATTAAATTTGATGTTTTCCTGTTAATCTGTCTCATGTCAGTTTAATTCTTAGACCAGCCAAAAGAATCTTGAAGGGTAAAGGAAAATTTTATTCCCCAACAATCTCTCTGATTTTTCAAATCTATCTTCCCGGCTCTCACTTGCTCTCATTAGCAGAAAATCCATTATTCTCCTCTAGAGGCTTCTGACTCACATTATTACAAGTGCTGATTGGCATCGCTGTTGAAGGCAGTCCTGTGCAGACCACCAGAGCTTGCCCCCTGCTGCAGGCTCACACCCTAGGTGCCCACACCTTGCTTCCCTGGTTGATCTCACTACATTACAGAATCTCTGTAATGATCTCTTCATTGTTCCCAAATTGCTTTGCTGCACGGACTTGTCTGGGTCCAAGGGGTCTTCCAGCCTCAGTCCCTGTGGCCCCTGTTGACATGTCACAGAAGACTTGGTGTCCTTTGCTGCCAGCAGACCTTGGTCCAGCAGCTACATTCAGAAGCTACATCAGACAGTAGGATTGGGGGTACCATGACCTTCCATTCCAGGATGCCCTTGGACTCCTTCTGCAAAGGAGAAGGCTTTACCACCAGGCTCTGTATATAAAAGGAGAGGGCAGCCAATCTTCCAGTAGTACAAAAAGGGCCTACAGGTCTTACTTTTCTATAACAAAGGGAGTCCCTCAGGCAGCTTCCCAGAACAAAAAAGACTAGTTCCAAGGTGGCTTTGATGCCCCTACACAGAGAAGAGATTGCAATCACTTTTTTAAATGAAATTTCACATTTTGAGATAGTTCTACATATAGCTGTAAGAAATAATATGGACAGATCCCATGAGAAATCCCAAGCACCCATCATCCAGTGTCCCCCCATAGTAACATCTTGTAAAACTAGGCTACAACACCACAAACAGGATATTGACATGATACAGTCAAGATGCAGAATAGTTGCACCACCACAAGGATCCCTCTTGTTGCTCTTTTATGGCCACACCCACACCCACCCACACCCTTGTCTTCCTGCAACCACTAGTCTCTAATAGTTTGTCACTTTGAGAATGCCATATAAATAAATGATGATAGTACGTAACTTTTGGGGATTGGATTTTTTCAATCAGCATCATCCCCTGGAAATTCATTTAACTTGCTGTGTGTGTCAACAGTTTGTGCCTTTTTCTCATAGAGTATTATTCCAGGGTGTGGATACACCAGTTTATTTAACCATTCACATCTTTTTTTTTTTTTAAGATTTTATTTATTTATTTATTTGTCAGAGAGAGAGAGCACAAGCAGGGGGAGCGGCAGGCAGAGGGATAGGGAGAAGCAGGCTCCCCGCTGAGCAGGGAGCCCGATGCGGAACTTGATCCCAGGACCCTGGCATCATGACCTGAGTCAAAGGCAGATGCTTAACTGACTGAGCCACCCAGGCACCCCTAACCATTCACATCTTTAAGGTCATCTAAATCCTGTACAGTTTTGGCTACTACAAATAAAGCTGCTCTAAAAATAGTACAGGGTTTTGTGTGAACATAAGTTTCCATTTCTTTGAAATAAATGCCCAAGAGTACAAATGCTGGGTTGTATGGTTATTGCATATTTAATTTTACAAGAAACTGCCAAACTGTTTTCCCAGAGTGATGGTACCATTCTACACTTCCCCCAGCATGTATCCATGATCTGGTTTCTCCTCATCTTCTCCAGCATTTGTTGTTATTGCTGTATTTTTATATTGGCTATTCTGAAAGGTGAGCATGCTATCTCCCTGTGCCTTTAGGTTGCATGTCCCTAACGACTAACAATATTGAACTTCTTTTCATGTGCATATTTGCTGTCCACTCTCTTTGGTGAAATGTCTCTTTGTGCTTTTTGCTCATTTCCTAATCGGACTGTGTATTTTTTTTTTTTTTAACTGAGTTTGAATCAGAGTTCTTTATGTATTCTAGAAACTTGCCCTTTGTTGGGCATGGGGTTTGCAAATACTTTCTGTCAATTGTCTTTTCATTCTCTTAACAAGGCCTTTCACAGAGAAAAATTTTTCATTTTAATGAGGTCCAATGTATCAATATTTTCTTTCATGAATCATGCTTTGGAGGTCAAGTCTAAGAATTCTGCCTGTCCCTAGATCCAAATTTTATAGTTTTACTTCACAAACAGAAGTCCTTGACCCCATGGAGGCCAAGGACAGACCTTTCTGAATTGTACCACTTTGGCATATTGGTTATTTTAAAGTTACTTAAGAAACAGCTAGTGTGAGAAGAATGTTCTGACCCCCACCCCACCTTGTCTCCAGAAAGCAGGAAATAAGTCTCCCATGTGAAATGTACCCTTCCTGTACTAGGAGTAGAGAGACAACCTTATCTATCACAAGAGATAAAGAATTCAGAGCCAAGGCTAGATAAACAAACCTGGTTACTTTTTACTAATTTACTATCTCAGCACAAATTCTGTTTAAAATTCTTTACTAGGGGCACCTGGGTGGCTCAGTCGTTAAGCGTCTGCCTTCGGCTCAGGTCATGATCCCAGGGTCCTGGGATCGAGCCCCGCATCGGGCTCCCTGCTCAGTGGGAAACCTGCTTCTCCCTCTCCCACTCCCCCTTGCTTGTGTTCCCTCTCTCGCTGTGTCTCTCTCTCTCTGTCAAATAAATAAATAACACCTAAAAAATAAAAAAATAAAATAAAATTCCTTACTAACTGAAGCTCCCGAACATAAGTTTTCTTTGTCCTGTTAGTTCCCCACGAACTTACTTCCTTGTCTAAAGCATATAAAAGCTGTCTGCCTTGGTCATTTTTTTAGATCTCAATTTTATTATTGGGCCTCCAAGCCCAGGTAATTAAACTGTTTTTCTCTTGTTAATCTGACTCATGTCAATTTAAGTCTTAGACCTGCTAGAAAGCTCTTGAAGGGCAGAGGGAAATTCTTCCTCTCCAACAATCCATTTTGAATTAAAAACTTGTCTCCCGGGGCGCCTGGGTGGCTCAGTCGTTAAGGTCTGCCTTCGGCTCAGGTCATGATCCCGGGGTCCTGGGATTGAGCTCTGCATCGGGCTCCCTGCTCGGCAGGAAGCCTGCTTCTCCCTCTCCCACTCCCCCTGCTTGTGTTCCCTCTCTCGCTGTGTCTCTCTCTGTCAAATAAATAAAATCTTTAAAAAAGGGGGGGGGGGCGCCTGGGTGGCTCAGTCGTTAAGCGTCTGCTTTTAGCTCAGGTCATGATCCCGGGGTCCTGGGATCGAGCCCCACATCGGGCTCCTTGCTCTGCGGGGAGCCTGCTTCTCCCTCTCCCACTCCTCCTGCTTGTGTTCCCTTTCTCAAGCTGTGTCTCTCTCTGTCAAATAAATGAATAAAATCTTAAAAAAAAAAAAAAACTTGTCCCCCATGTGCTGGTGTTAACACTACCGAACGGGACATCCCCTCCCAGTCCCCGTACTCTGGGACCGAATTCTTTGCCCAGGAAATCAGAACCCTGTTACCTCAGCACCAGTTCCTCTCCCGCTTGCTCAGGCAGCATTGCTGGTGGCAAATGGTGTGGCTGTGAGCTCCTAAGGCTCCGTCTTCTAGTATTTTTGGATCCCCCAGTACCCAGCTGACGTAAAGGTCTAGTGAATGCACGAATGCATGACAGACATGGGCAGGGAATGCTGCTCCAGAGGACAGGACTCTAGAGGACCAGGGGTGGCAAATGGGGGCCCACCAGAGGCCAGCCCCCCACAATTCAGCTTTTACAGTGAGATCAGCTCAGTTCTCAAGTTACTCCTACCAGGTCCTTGCTTGTGTGTGTGTGTGTGTGTGTGTGTGTGTGTGTGAGAGAGAGAGAGAGAGAGATTCCAGGCAGTTTCCTGAGCCAAGAGGATCAAGGCAAACAAGGAAAGTGCCTGCATGTACTCCATAAATACTAGGTTAATGAAAGAGGTGACGGGAAGGGGAGGAGAACCACGAAGGGGCTTTTCTGGGTTTCTGGCACCCAGATCACTCCCCAATGGTCCCTGCAAATTTGTATGCGATGCACTGAATGATGTCCTCCCCAAAACTCACATGCAAAATCCCTAACCCCCAGTGTGGCTATATTTGAGATCAGGCCTTTCAGAGGTGATTCAGGTTAACTAAGGTTGGGGCCCTAACCTGATAGAACTGGGGGTCTTAGAAGACGAAGAGATCCCTTCTGGCCCACACACCGAGGAAAAGCCGTGTGAGGACATAGCAAGAAGGTGGCCATCTGCAAGCCAGGAAGAGAGCTCTCACCAGGAATGGAACTGGCTAACACCTTGATCTAGGACTTCCAGCCTCCAGAACTGGGAGAAAATAAATCCCTGTTGCTGAAGCCACCCAGTCCACGGCATTTTCTTATGGCAGCCCGAGCTGACTAAGACAGATTTTGGTACACAGAGTGGGGTGCTGCTGTAACAAATATCTAAAAATGTGGAAGCAGCTTTGGAACAGGGTAATGAGTTTTCAGATGCATGCAAGAAAAGCCTAGATTGTCCTGGAGGGACTATTGATAGCAATATGGGCGTGAAAGCCTGTGCCTGGCTAGCTCCCTGCACAGGTCTGCCCGCCTTGGTCATAGCTCTCAGAACTGCCGCAACACAGGACTCAGGCCGTCAGCAGACCCGGCCAGCGCCACTCATCCGAAATCTCCGTGCGTCAGGGTGGTGTCGGGATAGAAGGGCCGGGAAGCCTTTCCTGGAAGTACATAGCCCAATGCCCCCACCCCTACCACCCTTGCAAGACAGCATCCACTTCCATCCACCCCGGGGTTCCCAAACCTCACTCTTGTACTCCATGGTTTTTAGATCTGTGTTCCACCTTCCACGTTACCACTAAGTATACTAATTTTTTTTAAAGATTTTATTTATTTGACAGAGAGAGACACAACGAGAGAGGGAACACACGCAGGGGGAGTGGGAGAGGGAGAAGCAGGTTTCCCGCTGAGCAAGGAGCCCGATGCAGCACTTGATCCTAGGACCCTGGGATCATGACCTGAACCGAAGGCAGACGCTTAACCAACTGAGCCACCCATGTGCCCCTATTTATTCCTTTTTTTTAAGGGTCTTTCTCCCCTCACTAGAAAATGAGCTCCAATAACGTAAGGTGTGTATTTTTCATTGCTGTATCCCACAGCTAGATGAAAGCCTAGCTTAGGAAAGGTACAGTGAACATGCTTGAATGAATGAATAAATAGAAACATGTTACACACACATATGCACACAGAGCAGGGAGGGAGTGGGAGGGAAGCCAGGCGAGGTTTGTAGCCCAGGGCCACAAAATGCCCCAAATGGGTCTTCTCCACACTGGTGTTGGGCCTGAGTCCCTGGTCCAGCCTCCTCATTCCCTCCTGGGGTCCCCTGTGTCACCTTCTTATCTCAGTGTACCCTGGGCCACAGCTATTTTAAGAAAACTGATCTTCAAAAGGAAAGGGGTCAGAATCTTTATCCTCTGCTTCCTGAGAGGCTTGTGCAATGGTCACCTTAGAATTTGCTGTCCAAACTGGCATGTGAGTGGAAAGGGGGCACTGTTCATAAACCATCAGTGCAGTGGGCATGGACTGGACATACTGTCACCCTTCCCAGGCAGGCTCACTCCTACCCTCCAGCAGTCAAGTGAGAGCTCCTAAGCATAGAGACAGTGAACTCTTGCCTAGCAAAACAAAAGACAAAAACAAAACACACTGCCTTACAGCTTTTACCCAGAACAGGGAGCAGCGGAGGTGCTTCCCACTACAACACTGGTGGGGAGCACTGGGCAACCTTAACAATAGAAGGCTTTCTAGCTAAAAGGAAAAATGATGTTTTTAATGTCCTCACCAGCTAGAGCTAAATCAAATTGACCCCTGAAGCTAAAATATAAAATATTTACTAGATCAGAGCAGAGATATACAAAGTTTTCTGGTGAGCAAATAGAGCAGAGATATACAAAGTTTTCTGGTGAGCAAATAGCTCCCCAGTTCCCAAAATACCCTAATTGAAAGAATCAACACGTCTAAAGAAGGAATCCACAGATCAGAAGCGCTGTGTGTAATGAGAGAACCACAAAAGTAATTGGTTTTCTGCAGATGTATCCCTGGGGCTGAGGCCTTCAGACTTTGAGCCTCAGAAGAATCACGTGGAGACTTGGTTAAACTTGCAGCTACTTGAGCCCAGGGCCAGAGATGGTGAATTCTCAAGTCTGGAGTGGTGCCCAGAAATTCACGGTTGTAGCAGACACACATCCAGATGACTGTGGTCCTGGAATGGCTGTGTGACATCATGGCCTTATAATGGGCTATCTGCTGATTCCAGCCATTATGATCATTGACCACTATCCACCTACTCAAGAGTCCAGTGCTCACTAAGCAACCTCTGGTGACCTCTCGGCCTTCCTTGTGCTGGTCTTACCTGTCAGTCTTTGTGGGCTTGGCTACTGTGTGATGTTCTATAGAAACTGATCACCTCTGGGTACACAAGCAATGAATTTCTGAGCCTGAGAAATGAAGCTTCAGATGGGATGGGAAGCTCTTGCAAAGGTCTTGCCACCCATTGCCCTTTGCGTGGGCCACTTCCCTCAGTTGGAATAGCAGGCCTTCTTCAATTTGCCAGTCTTAAAGCTTCCTGGAGGAAAACCTCGATGTTGTTAGGTAAGATATCCACCAGTCAGTTGGTGAGTCCTCATTGTTTATTTATTATAACTGCCCCCCCCATCACCTCCTAAGAGATTGACTTATGGTTCCGGAGTCTGGCCAGGGGCTCCCTCAACATGAAGATAGTGACATCCCCACGGGAGCTGGGGCTCCTGTAGGGCTGAGGGCATGTAGTCTTCTCCCTCTGTGCCAGCTCATCCCTATTTCTCTCCTTCCAAGGGAGAAAGTCCTCTACCCTCTTATGTTCAGTAATTGGAAACTTGTAAATTAAACTGACAAAAGACATATGAACAAGAGAAAAGACAGATTTTTATTCATTTACCTATATTAGGGAGTTCACAGAAAAATGGGACTCAAGAAGATGGTTAGAATCTGGGGCTTATATACCATCTTGATAGAGGATGGGGGCTTATATACCATCTTGATAGAGGATGGGGAGGGGCAGGGGGGCATTACTAGGGAAGAAGTGACTTTTAGGAAAAATAAATGGGCCCTTCGGAGAATGAATGGGGGAATTGATAGTTTTATGACAATGTCTGTTTAGATGGTTTCTTATCCCGGTGCTGACTTGTGTTGACTTCCGAACTTTCGTGATAAAAGTCAATCTTCCCTGTTGTGAAGCTCCTGGAAGAGGGGATTTTTGACAGTTGAATTCTTTTGGGAGACTGCTTTTAGGAAGCTAAAGGAAGTTCAAAAAAAGCTCCTTCCTGCAGCTGTTAATTCTCAAATGTCTTCAGCTCAAAATAATCCTCATGCCACTGTGGTGAAGGGTAGCAGAATTTGCCACCCCAAAATATGCCGCTTTGGTATATTGATTATTTTTTGAGTGGTATGCACTTGAAAACTGGCACAGACAGGGAAAGGCTTTCTCTGAACTGCCCTTATCTGCTTAACGACAGATCCTCCAGAAGGAGTTCTGTTGTCATAGCTCTCCTCCCGGTTTCACCAACCTGGTCAGGTTGACTCCTCACAGGAGAGGGGCCTGAAAGTCTGCACCACACCCAGACAACCTTTGTCACAGACTATCATACCTCCCAAGAACTCTTCCTCCGGGGCCAGTCATCTTCCCTAAAAATCATTCACTCTCTCTCGTGAGGCCTGCTTTCCTCCCTCCCCTTCCCAATTTGGAAGGCATTTAATTCTGAATTCTAAAGCCACCTCCTTGAGTTACTCATTTTTTCCTGGGTATCTCCCATGTACACATGAGGTCTACATGTTATTACATTTGTTTATTTTTCTCTTGCTAATCTGTCTTATTACAGGGGTCTTAGCCAAGAACTCAGAAGGGTAGAGGAAAAATTATTTTTCTTCCCCTACAGTGGCATATTCTGGACCTTTTCATCATCAAGCTGAGTCTGGCTCAGGGCCTGAAGGAGAGAAATAGGGATGAGCTGGCATAGAGGGAGAAGACTACATGCCCTCAGCCCTACAGGAGCCCCAGCTCCCGTGGGGATGTCACTATCTTCATGTTGAGGGAGCTCCTGGCCAGACTCCGGAGCCATAAGTCAATCTCTTAGGAGGTGATGGGGGGGCAGTTATAATAAAGGCAGAGACTATTATATGTAATAAACATACAGTAACAGCCACCAGTGAGTGCACACTTCCATTTAATGCCATACAGCATTAAATGCTCTATGCGATTTTTGTCTGATTTTCATAAAACTGTTTTTCAGGTAAGGAAATGAGGCTCTGAGAGGTTGAGTAATGTGCCCAAAGTCACACAGCAAGTAAGGGAGAGGCAGGGACTTGAAACCCAAGCATCCTTACTCCGTCTCACCGAAGGAGAAAATCTTGAGCCCGCTTTGCTCCTCTTCCTATAAAAACAGCCCTCTTGGTAACCTGAAGGTGTGAGGAGAATTGTAAACCAATGCTAGGATGTTCCACATCTTTTTAGATTGAATTCGTCATAAAATTAGCCTCCTCAAGAAACCTGAGCTCCTCTCCATGCCTCTAAACGCATACACACCCACTTTTCCCACTGTATGTCTGGGGGTAGGAAGAACTTGCTGGAATTTCAAGGAATGCAAGCTCCATGTCAGGACTCACTTGAGGCACTGCAGACGGTTGGAGGACCTGAAGACATCCTGAGTGAGGGCCTGAAACACCTGCTCAAAGGCCTCCAAAAACCTTTCCTTAGAGGCAACGCACTGGTTCTCAGGTGGAGCCTGGGCAAGAGCTGGGTGGAGGAGGGGTGTGTTCCTGGGCTATTCACGGTATTTCAGAAAACCCAAGTGAAAGCTTAATTTCCCCAAGAGGAGGCTCTAGTGCTAAGTCAAGTCCCAGTTCCTTCATTTGCCGCTGGAATGACATCATCTGTGTGACAATCTTGCTCATCTCACACTCAGCATAAGCCTGGACTGGTGACTACAATGACTTCTGGGTAATCAAACTTGGAAGCAAATTGATCACTAGAAAAGAGTCCAGTTTGCCTTCTAGAGGCATCCTTGGTGGAAGAAAGGCTGGGAACAACACTAGTCACGGGACTGCGCTGGTCCTGGGTAGAAGGCAGCACTCCCCATTTCCACCTCCTTCCTTCCTCCCTGTCTGCCTTCCATGCTTCCCCAGTGAACAGAAGCAGCACCCAGGTGCCCTAGGCCAGTGTCCAAGGCACACTGAATGACCTCAAGTAAAAACTCTTTCTTTCCCCAGTGATATCCCTACAAAGCCGCCGTACATGGTTGACATAGTGAGGTTCACATGAAAATAAGAACACTTCTCTTTTGTACTTCCAGGTGCAGAAAATCCTTAGCAGCTGGCCTTGGGAGTGCAAAGATGTTCTCTGGACTTGGAGATGGGGGGCAGGGAGCACGTTCCAGTAGCTTATGGTCCCGCATCTCAGATCACTGACATCAGGAAGGTTTCTGGGAAGCAGGAAGGAAAGGGCATGAGGGCCCCCTCGGGGAGTTCTACCACAAACCCAGCCTGGCTCAGCTGCTGGATGGTGTTGCACTTGGCTCCTGGTTCCTCTGGCACAGAGCAAAAGGAAGAGTCCAAGACTTCTGCTCAGAAGGAAGAGGGGGTTGTTCAACAAGTGAGAGCCCAGCAGGCCAAGCCAGAGCAGATGCTAAGGGAGGAGATGGGCTTCCTGCCCTGGCCAGCTCGTTGCCTCTGGTATGGGAGTCGAACTTTAGGAATGACAAGAACACATTTAGAGAAGCAGCTGTGGCAGGTTAGGACTGCTGGTTTGACCCGCTTTAAGGAATGAACAGGGGCCCGCCTGGCCTCTCTGTGCAGTAATCCGGAGTGGCCTTTCGTAAGGTCCAGGAGTACAAAGAGGCTCCAAAGGTGAAGCCAGGCTTATTCCCCTGTGAGTAAAGAAAGGGGGTTTGAACACCGCCTGATACAATTAAGTTAAACACAGAGGTACCAGGGGCCATTCAATAGGGTGCCAGTCTCTTGGCTTAGAGGCACCAGCCCCTGTCTCAATGGTGATCAAAGCTTACTACAACCCCAGCCCACCAGCAACGGGAACCTCACCCCCTAGCCAGGCCACTTCTTATCTTGCCTCAGGCTAGAGTGCTCACCAGCTTGGCCTGTGATTCTCTAACTCCTACCCATCCGGAGGCCAAGTTTATGCAGCCCGGCCTCTAAGATGCTCTTGAGAGCAGACACTTGTTTGCCGGCCCTATCAGTTCAGATTAGGCTGAGAGAGCAGCCACAAGGGGCCAACCAGAAATGTATTTCTCTCTCTCATTCAAGAAGACGGGAGGCGGCAGTCGGGCTGACAGAGCCCTCCAGGAGCCAGGGAGTCAGGGTTCTTCTAGATCTGCCATCTACCCTCTCAGGGTGTGGTCTACAGTGGTTTTCAGGTTCCAGGCAAAGGCCAGAGGGCAAGACAGGAAGAAGGGGTGACGAGTACATGCTGGCTGCCCTTTACAGATTGCTCTGGGAGCTGCCCTAACTCTTTTGTTCGCATCTCATTGGCCAGACCTTAGTCCTGCGGCCTCCAGCTGCAGCACGAGGAGTTGGGGAGTATGGTCTCCATTCTGGATAACCCTGTGCTCAGCCAAAAGCAGGGCTCTGTCACCTCAGAAAAAGAGGAAGTGGATACTGAGGACAAACAATTGAGGCAGAGATCCAGTTTGTCCGGAGGCGGCTCCTTTTCCCACAGGACTCAGGAAAGATGTCAGCTCTAGAGCCTCTTAGCTCCCCCAACCTTGAGGGCATCACCCCACTGCTCTTTCCACACCCCTTGTATCCAAAATGGGACCCCTCTCATCATCTCCACTGCCACCACCCTGGTCCAAACCACTGCCGGCTTCCTCTACCACAAACACAGGAAAAGATGCCCAACATCATTAGTCATCCAGGAAGTAAAAATTAAAATCACAATGAGATACTACTATACACCCACTCGAACGGCTAAATTAAAAAGACCAGTAATACCAAGCATTGACAGGAATATGGAACAGGCACCCTCTCACCCACTGCTGGTGGGAAGACAAAATGTCCACCACTTTGGACACTGGTTTGGCAGTTTCTCTTAAATTAAGCACACACTCTGTGGTACCAGCCTGTCTCCTGCCTTCCACCCTTGGGCCCTATAGACCATTCTTAATACAGAGTAATCCCTTAGAGCCAGCATCTGAGCACAAGTCTGCTCTGCCCCTAACCTCTCACTGGTATCCCTTGAAGAGAAGATGGCCACTCGGACTGATGAGGGAACAGAAGGCAAGCTGAGGACAAAGCAGAAGCTGACACCCTACAACCCGTCCCCCCCCCCCACCATGGGGTATATGTGACATTCCTCAGGCACTCCTGGCTGCCCTAAAGGAAAAACAAATGGTTAACTTGTAGAGATCACAGTCCTGCAAGACAGGAGTCTCCCTCAGTTTACAAATGTCCTGGTGATTTACAAGGAAGAAGCTTTCTTATCAATAGCCTAACTTCCAGAGACCCATAACTCAGTTTCCTGAAGCCCTACCATCACCCTCCCCTCCATAAAATTAAGGTAGGCTGAGGCAGAAGGAAATGTAAATAAAATTGAATTTCTTCTAAACCTAAGGCCCATTGACAAGGACGTGTGATAGGAGGAAGGTAACATTCCTCCAGGACACTCCCAACTGTCTTCATGTCAGTCCTCATTACAGGGGGAAGCAGCCTTGGCTTGACAATAACCAGGCCTCTCGTATCCTGAGAGTCTTTAGCATATGATAGTCCTTTTGGACACCCCCTTTTTCCTTACCTCCACCAACCCCATAGTACATAATCAGCCACCGCTCACAGCTCCGGGGCAGCAGCTCTTCTTGCTCATGGGTCCTGCCCCGGGCTTTCAGAAACCACCATTCTGCACCAAAGATGCCTCAAGAATTCTTTCTTGGTTATTGGCTCCGGACTCCACCCCAGAGTGACTGACACGAGGACAATGAGGACTGACATGAAGACTGAACCTCACATATATTCCAAAACTACAACAGGAACCCCAATGAGGGAACAGAAGGCTAGCTGAGGGCAAAACAGAAGCTGACACCCCACAACCCCCCCCCCCCCATGGGATATATGTGACATTCCTCAGGCACTCCTGGCTGCCCTTCAGGAAAAACAAATAGTTAATTTATAGAGATTACAATCCTGCAAGACAGGAGTCTCCCTCAGTTTACAAAAGTCTTAGCAATTTACAAGAACAAAGCATTTTTATCAATGACCTAGCTTCCAGAAGGGAATGTACATTAACAATTAAATGTCCTTATAACCTGCAGCCCATTGACAGATACTTGAAGTGGGCAGAGTGTAATGTTCCTCCAGGAACATCCTAACTATCTTACTGTTAATGCCTTACTAGAAGGAAAAACAACCTGAACTTGACAATTGCAAGGCCTCCAGTATCTTGTAGGTCCTCTTGAACATATGAAAATCCTTTTGAAGACCTCTCTTTTCCTTACCTCCCCCAACCCCATAGTACATAATCAGCCACCGCTCACAGCTCCGGGGGAACAGCTCTTCCTGCCCATGGGTCCTGTCCCCGGGCTTTCAGAAACCACCATTCTGCACCAAAGATGTCTCAAGAATTCTTTCTTGGTCATCGGCTCCAGATCCCACTCCACAGACCCTCACCCATACTCCAAAACGCCATCACCCTGGCCATTTGCCCCTCCCCCTCCCCTCTGGCCACGCTGGTAACTGCCAGCAAACTGAGTGGAGGTTCGAAGATTCTTTTCCCTACTGCTGCCCAGAGTAACTGCTTTTACAAAGGACATTTCCCCCGTCACAATCCCTGGCCAAGAAAGAGTCCACGCTCCAACTGTGTTTCTCAGAAACTCCTGGCAGGCTCCTGGCTCAGATCTTTCCATCTCCTCCATCCCTCCCTCCACCCCAAGTCCTCCTCCAAACAACCTTAGGACCTCCTCCCTTTGACAGTGACTGAAGCAT
Organism: Mirounga leonina; assembly: GCF_011800145.1. Taxonomy (NCBI): domain Eukaryota; kingdom Metazoa; phylum Chordata; class Mammalia; order Carnivora; family Phocidae; genus Mirounga; species Mirounga leonina. The sequence continues at coordinate 64,280,024 of NW_023270305.1, forward strand.
CCCATCCTGTTTAAAATCACAATCCCTTCCTTACCCCATCCCGCAGCTCTGCCTGATTTCCCTAGGGGCCCTCCTCACCTTCTAATTATCTGTGGCTTCCTTATTGTCTCTTCCCACCAGGGTGGCAGGAATTTTTATCCTCACTGCTACATCCCGGGGCCTGACCCCTGGCTCGCAGCAGGGAACTCTTCCTGAATGAACTGAGGAGGCCTCTTGGGGTGGATGGCTCATCTCTTCCCTGAACCCCTCCTGCCTCCTTCAAGCCTCAAGCACTGGTTTTTCTTGCCTTCCAGTGTGTCCCCTCTTCCTCCCACACTCCGGTGGCGAGGTCCTTTAGGGCGGGGACCGTGTCTCCATCTACTCCGGCGTGATGTGGGTGCCCAGCAAGTGCTCCATTCACATTTTGTGGGAGGGAACACTGTAGCTTATGACAGACAGACAGCTGGCCCTCACCCCAAGCCTTGGATGCCTGTGCTGAGAAAGTCCCCGGACCAGGACAGTAACGTCAGTCAGTCATTTCCCAGGAAGGGGTTCTTAAGTAGAAGAGAAATTGAAAAGGAAAAGCCAGTTAGGACCAGGGAGATCGCTGCTCTGTTGTACCCACTTGTCCCTAAGCTGAAGTGGCTTTTTGACTGGCCTCTCTCCGAGTTGGAGCACAAGCCGATGGAAGGCCCGTTTTCTTACTTTGCAAAGAGCGCTGTTAGTTGGAACAGTTGGGACAGTGAGAGTTCAGCCTTCAGCTCTGCATTTATATAAAAGTGCCCTTGGGGATGAACGTGCAACAGTTTTCCTAACCAGAGTCCTTTCCGGGAAGGACAAACCCAAGATGAGCGGTTAATGCTCGAATCCCGAGGAAATGATCTCCATACTGTGCTATTTCTGGCTCAAGACCATCTGCAAAAGGGGCCTGTGTGTTCAAAATGGAAAGAAAATGAGAGAGTGGGCTCTTTTTTGAGGGGGTGGGGGGAATGCTTTTTAAAGCAGTTAACCTGACAAGGGGGCACTTCGGGGTGGAAAGAAAAAAAAATCTTGTGTTCCAGTTTAGCGTTCTGTTACTTACCAGTTATGTGACGCGTGCAAGCCACACGGCCTCTGTCAGCCTTGATTTCCTCATTCATAAATGGAGGCAATGATTTCTACCCACCTCCTGGGACTACTGCGCCGATTAAGTTAGACTGCATACAGGACGGTAGACAGAGAAAGTATAGAGCCCTCTACAAATGCCGGATGTAACATTGATCTAGCAAAGTCGCTCTGTGCCACTCCACCCTCCAGGAACCCCAGCCTGCTTGGGGAGAGGGCACAGGACAAAGTACAGCCCAAGTGTGAACTGGGATAATCCAGTCCCCTGAGGCACCTCAAGATGGCTTTGAAACCCCACTCCACAGCTGGCCCTGCCTAGCGTTTTCTGCATTCTGGGCGGGGGGGTGGGGGGGGTGGGGGGGTGCGCAGAGTCTGCAACCTCACTTGGTAGGGAGGATTAGGGCGCAGTCTGGCCCAGGCATTAGAAAGAGAGGCTCTGGGCGCCTGGGTGGCTCAGTTGGTTAAGCGACTGCCTTCGGCTCAGGTCATGATCCTGGAGTCCCGGGATAGAGTCCCGCATCGGGCTCCCTGCTCGGCAGGGAGTCTGCTTCTCCCTCTGACCCTCCTCCCTCTCATGCTCTCTGTCTCTCTCATTCTCTCTGTAAGAAAGAAAGAAAGAGAGAAAGAGAGAGAGAAAGAGAGAGAGAAAGAGAGAGAGAAAGAAAGAAAGAAAGAAAGAAAGAAAGAAAGAAAGAAAGAAAGAAAG
>NW_023270305.1:64281822-64352274 GCF_011800145.1 Mirounga leonina
AAGAAAGAAAGAAAGAAAGAAAGAAAGAAAGAAAGAAAGAAAGAAAGGGAGGCTCTGCTCTCACACTGTTGGTGGGAATGCAAGCTGGTGCAGCCACTCTGGAAAACAGTACAGAGGTTCCTCAAATAGTTGAAAATAGAGCTACCCTGCGACCCAGCAATTGCACTCCTGGGTATTTACCCCAAAGATACAAATGTAGGGATCTGAAGGGGCAGCTGCACCCCAATGTTTATAGCAGCAATGTCCACAATAGCCAAACCATGGAAAGAGCCTAGATGTCAATCAACAAAGGAATGGATAAAGAAGATGTGGTATAGGGGCTACTGGGTGGCTCAGTCGTTAAGCGTCTGCCTTTGGCTCAGGTCATGATCCCGGGGTCCTGGGATCAAGCCCTGCATCGGGCTCCCTGCTCAGCGGGGAGTCTGCTTCTCCCTCTCCCACTCCCCCTGCTTGTGTTCCCTCTCTCACTGTGTCTCTGTCAAATAAATAAATAAAATATTTAAAAAAGATGTGGTATATATATACAATGGAATGTTACTCAGCCATCAGAAAAATGAAATCTTGCTGTTTGCAATGACGTGGATGGAACTAGAAGGTATCATGCTAAGCGAAATAAATCAATCACAGAAAGACAATTATCATATGATTTCACTCATATATGGACTTTAAGAAACAAAACAGAGGGAGCGCCTGGGTGGCTCAGTCATTAAGCATCTGCCTTTGGCTTGGGTCATGGTCCCGGGGTCCTGGGATCGAGCCCTACATCGGGCTCCCTGCTTGGCAGGAAGCCTGTTTCTCCCTCTCCCACTCCCCCTGCTTGTGTTCCCTCTCTCATTGGGTCTCTGTCAAATAAATAAATAAAATCTTAAAAAAAATAAAGAGAAACAAAACAGAGGAGCATAGGGGAAGAGAGGGAAAAATAAAACAAGATGAAACCAGAGAGGGAGACAAACAACAAGAGACTCTTAATCATAGGAAACAAACTGAGGGTTGCTGGAGGGGAGGGGGGTGGGGGATGGGGTGACTGGGTGATGGACATTAAGGAGGGCACGTGATGTAATGAGCACTTAAGCACTGGGTGTTATATAAGACTGATGAATCACTGAACTCTACCTCTGAAACTAATAATACACTGTATGTTAATTAGTTGAATTTAAAGAAACAAAAAAAAAAGAAAGAGGGGCTCTGGATTCAGATGGCCTGGGTTGGAGTGCTAATGCACGAGCTGTGTGATCTTGGGCAAGGGATATAACATCTCTGTGCCTTGGTTTCCTCGTCTGCAAAATGAGGATAATGGCATATACCTCATTGGATTATCGCGAGGCTTAAGGAAGATTCTTGGCTTGACCAAACTTTAGTCAGACTCCTGAATCTTCTTGTGGGCCCACCTGTGCCCTTCCTTGTAAAATCCATTTTTAGCAAGACCCCTACTAATTCAGTTTAACCAGAACCCCTCCCCTTGATATCTCCTTACCCCCAATATCTGATCAAATTCCTTGTCCTCCCTCTCCTCTGGGTGTCGTCTCCGGAGTCCCTTTTCCCGTATTGTGATAGTCCCAAATAAAATCTGTTTTTACCCCTTTCACGACTGCCCCACTATGGCTTTTCTGTGGCAGGTTTAAGTGAAGTTAAGGGCAAAGTGCTCCCAGCCCCGCTGAGCAGCAGTCCAGGCTGTAGGCCATCTCCCCATCCCAAACGTGCTGGCCCTACCCTGTGCCAACCGCAGAACGCGGCCACTCTCCTTGGCTTATTTTAAACCAAATGAAGACAAAAACAAAATTAAAAAGGCTGTTTCAGTCCTAGCGAAAGTCACTGAAGTACTGAAAGAGGTGGAGGAAATGTATACAAACACACACTTTAAAATTTAGACAGCCTAACCTTTTAAACAAAAAGTCCCAGTTGTGGGAGCACCTGGGTGGCTCAGATGGTTAAGCGTCTGCCTTCGGCTCAGGTCATGATCTCCGGGTCCTGGGATCCAGCCCCTCATCGGGCTCCCTGCTCAGCCAGGAGTCTGCTTCTCCCTCTCCCTCTGCCCCTCCCCCTGCTTGTGCTCTCTCTCTCTCTCTCTCTCTTTCTATCAAGTAAATAAATAAAATCTTAAAAAAAAAAGTCCCAATTGTGCATCTACCAACTTGGCTCCTGCCATGTCACTGGGTCTCTGTCCCTCCCTTTTGGTGAGCAAATGGCTTGTCTTGGGAAAGTAAGTCTGCCCTCACTTCCTTGAGTTGCAGCCCTCCAGGTCCTGCCCAGGGCCTATCTTCTCACAGCCAAATGGCCCCTAGACAGCACAAAGACAGTTCCCTCCCTGAGCAGGATTCTGGGGCTGCTATGAAGATGACCCGTACTATTTTTTCAGTCTACTACAGACCCAAGGAGGAGGAGACTGGTACTGGGGTCATGAGTGGTTGACTGCTGGAGGAGAAAGGGGGAGCTCACTGATAGAGACCCAGGGAAAGGCTGGGGAAGAACACCTTGGGGTGGGGTGGCAGGAGACAGGGTGAAGGAGGGAACATGAAGTCTTCTCTCACCCCCCCCCCCCCCCCCGCAGGGACAGACAGGAGTCCAGAAGACACCCAGGGACTGGGAGAAAGGCTGCTTTGCTTTGGCTCCGGGCCTCCCCTGCACCCCCCGGGCTGGCTTGGTTTAGGAAGCCAGAAGCACCCTCTCCTCCCCAGCTTTTCAGAGCTGGCCTTACCCACAGGCAAAGCAGGTGACTACTCATGCTGTGTGGTGTGAGCACCCCTAGAAAGATCCCACATTAGCTTCCCAGGGCTGCTGTAATAAATGACCAGCAGCCTAGAGGCCCGAAGTCCAAAACGACTCTTCAGGGGCCAAAATCAAGGTTCCCTTTGGAGCTCTGGGGGAGAGTCTGTTTCCTGCCTCTTCCAGCTTCTGGAAGCTCTTGTGCTCCCTTTCTCACCTCAGCTGACCTCTTACTTCTGTCCTCACTTCTCCTCTCCTATCGTCACATCTCCTTCTGCCTCCATCTTACAAGGATACTTGGCATTACAGTTAGGGTGCACTTGGGTAATCTGGGATCATCCCCACCATGAGATCATCTGCCAAGTCCCTTTTCCCATATAAAGTAATAGATTCACAGGTTCCAGGAATTAGGATATCTTTGGGGGCCATTAATCAGCCTACTGCAGACACCCTTCCTAGAAACAACCTCAAACGCATTTCTTGCCCTCAAACATCCCAACAACTAGTTTTGGGGTCAGTGTGTACATGGAGACCCCACTTTGCAGTTGTGGGGCTGGAAGACGCCAGGCAGCTTGTCTGAGCATCTCTTCAAACCCTGAGAACCCATTGGGAGGAATGGGTTGGGCACAGTCCAAAGGAGGTCCCATCCCAGCTGCTCATCCAGGGGCCAGACTGTAACTTGCAAGGTCGGGGTCACACCTCTCCCTGAGGTGTCCTCCCCACTCCCACTGCTCAGCCCTGCTCTAAAGGGACCAATTTTGCCGTGTGATCTTGAACAAGTCACTAAACCTCATGAGTCTGTTGCTACTTCTGAAAAATAGAGCTCAGACCACATCATCTCCTGGGAGCCCTTTCAGAAGCTCGGGGGTCGGGGCACCAGGTGGTGCCCACCTGGGTGGCTCAGTCGTTAAGCGTCTGCCTTCGGCTCAGGTCATGATCCCAGGGTCCTGGGATTGAGCCCCGCATCGGGCTCCCTGCTCTGTGGGAAGCCTGCTTCTCCCTCTCCCACTCCCCTGCTTGTGTCCCCTCTCTCGCTCGCTCTCTCTCTGTCAATAAATAAATAAAATCTTAAAAAAAAAAAAAAAGGCAGCAGCAGCTCTGGGGTCTAGGATTCTTACACACAGTCCTGCCCTAGGCTGATGGCAGATGGGGAGAGGAGCCTGACTGCAGGACCAGAGGCTGCTGGTCTGAACCAGCCTGACTGGGGCTGTGTCTGTTTTCAGAGCTAAAGACAGGCCAGACTTACAAGCAACAGGAATCAGGAAACCCAGGTTCTAGCCTCTGGTCTTCTCACCCCTCTGGGACCTCATGAAAGTTGCTTTTACCATCACACAGTCTCATTCCCCAAGTATAAAGTATAAAGGAGGAATAAAGAATATCTTCCTCATCTACCTCCTAGGAGTGTCGTGAAGATAAAATGATATGCAGTTGGAGAAAGCATATCACGGGTGTCAGAGACAAAAACCGAACAAGTAAGGACATTCATTTTATTCAGGCTACTGCAAGAAAAGTGAGTGCCCTGATGAGATTAGACCACCTCAGGGGTTTGACTTGGGCTTTTCCAGGGAAGAGGGCACAAGGTACAGGGAGGGGGACTTGCAGTTGGAATTGTGTTGCGATCTGGGGAAGTCTCGGCTGAACAGGTAATGTTGATCTGTGTCTAGCTGGTTTCCGGGGGACCAACAGTTCTAATCTTAACCAATCATGAGACAAAGAGCTGGGAAGTTGGCAGGGGAAAAAGGGAGGAGGTCTGTGTTTGACCTTGACTCAGGCCACAAGATACATGGAGTCTTGCTCTGCATTTCTCCCTCGTAGGCAGGCCTCACCCACCTGTGTCCGCTAGGAGCAGCTGGTTTCACTTACCTGGAAAGTCAGTCTCAGCATCCAAAGAATCAGCCTGGTATCCAAAAGTAACTGAAAAGCAATGTACATTTTTACTACAGTCATCTGATAAGACACAAAAGGCAGCTTATAACCGGAGCATAGAGGACACATTGATGGCTATTTCTACCATGGCTACCCCAAAATTGCTCCCCTCCTTCACACATTCTCAAAACCCAAATTGCAGGGCTCCCCCTGCTCACTTCCTGCCTTTTTCAATACAAATCAATTCAGCCACCCTTAAATACCAATTTCCCCTTCACTCTTTACACCAATTTGCACCACAAAAGCCCAGAAACCTAGGCTGGATATGAATCTAAGTCTGTCTTCTTTTAGGTTCCCTCCGTTTCCCACTTCCGTCCAAGAGGTCTCCCCGCCTTGCTCTCTAGCACCCCCCTCCCGTAGGGTGCTCTGTCATGGCTCAACATTGGGACCCCCAGGGTTCTACTCCAGGGTCCCTGGTGATTCATCTGGGGTTCGGGCTGCTGATCCTGATATGCAGCCCATCCTGGAAGAGGGTCCCTATTCCCACTGTCTTCTGGGAGGCACTTCTGTTACTGGCCAGTGTCTAGCTTTCCCCACCAGACTGCACTCACTTCCAGGGCAGGTCTTGTGTTCCCTTTACCTTTGAATCCCACCCCACCCCCAAAGCCTGGTACCCCATTTGGTCTTACAGACTTTTGGTGACAGAAGAGAATTTAGGATTAAAAGCAAAGCTCTTATTTTATAGGGGAAACTGAGACACAAAAAAGTTCAATTCATTAGTAGTCACACAGCCCATGAAAGCAGGTGTCCCACCTCCTGGGGGTTATGATTCCTCCTGAGCCTCTTCCTGGCCCTCCCTCCCTCTTCCCCCTCCCCCAAAACTGGGGGAGGGACACAGCTCCCCTTCAGATGACTTTGACTGAGGCCCACCCAACCCTGGCTTCCCTAGCTCCTCTGGGGGACCTAGGGGCCAAACCCTGGGGTATCCCAGCCTTTGGGACTCCAGCAGCAGGTAGAAGAAGGAAACCCGGGCCCCATGGCTTGCGGAGACCCATTTCCAGGCTAGGCTTGCAGTTTCTTTGGCTTTCCCACAGCAGGTAGGAGCCATTGCAATGCCCACAGTCATAAGGGCCCTTTTTCCCTGAGATTTGTGCTTTTGGCCAGCAATGCCCTTCATGGACATCACCCCCAGCTTGGATTTGAGGGACCCAGGTGCCAAGAAGGAAAGGTTCCTGGCCTGGAACCTGTCTCCAGCTACCAGCCCCCAGCTGAGGAGGGGACTTAGTGAGGAGATTCTGTTGGGAGACCCCCCACCCAAGGGGACCCTAGAGAGCTGCAAGATTCAGGCCCTTGAGGGCAGAGCACATCACAAGTTGAGGGGGAGGCCGTTGTCCGTGAGGCTGGAACCCAGGTAGGAGGTGAGCCAGGAAACATCTTCAAGGCAACCAAATAATTGATGGTATTAATTTCTTATGGCTGTTGTAACAAATTACTACAAACTTGGAGGCTTAAAACACTAATCTATTGTCTCACAGATCTGAAAGCCAGAAGTCCAAAAAGGTATTGTTTGGACCAGGCTCCCTCTGAAGGCTCTTGGCAAGGAAGGCTCTAGAAGGGCTCTCTAGACTGCAGGAAGGTTGGAGGTGTGGAGTCACACCTCGGCCTCCAGCTGGCCCTGAACCTCCAGATCTGAGGCACTCGGGCATCAGTCCTGTCCTGGAGTCTCCAAGAAAGGGGGTCTCATTCCCATAGTGAGCCCTCCAGAACATTAATGGTCGTCCTGCAATAAAAGAGTTCCATGGTCCAATGCACTTGGAAATACTGGATTAAATAAAGCTAACAAGAATCTGTAGACCCTTCGTTTGCTCCCGGGCCTCACCATTCTCTAAGAGGGCACGGAATGTGCTCCTCTGGAGCCCGAGGCGGAGCTGGTGTTCCCCACGGGAACCCATCCACGGCAGTAGTCACAAAGCCACTCTTTTTCCTCCGCGTTCTGCTTCCTTGGTTCTGTCTGACAGACCTCCCCCCTGAAATGAATGACATCCCTCTGGAAAATTACAGTCTGCCTCAGGTGTGCTGGGCAGGGAGGTTCACCTCGGCTCAGGTCATGATCCCAGGGTCCTGGGATCGAGTCCCGCATCAGGCTCCTCACTCAGCGGGGAGCCTGCTTCTCCCTCTCCCTCTGCCCGCCGCTCCCCCTGCTTGTGTGTTCTCTCTCTCAAACAAATAATACATAAAATCTTAAAAAAAAAAAGTGCCTCCTGGCTCCAGCCTCCCCTCTACACACCTTCCCTCCTTCATGGCTCCTTCCTCCCAAAGCTCCTGGCGCCTAGCACCTCTGCTCTAAGGAGCCGCACTTCAGAGGCGCTGCACCTCTCCGGGAGGGGCCGGCTTCTTTAAACCCGTGGCCTGAGGGGTTTTAGGAATAGCAGCTGGAAGAGTGGAGGCTTGCTGGCGCTCCTGAAACCCCCTCTCACTAGTGGCCTCTACTGCGGCTCTCCTCAACCCAGGCGTCCGCGAGGCTCACTGACCGCCTCCAGTTCCATGAGGCTCTCGTCCCAAGCATCAGTATTTTATGAAAGCTCCCCAAGTAATTCTACCGCACCACTAGGGTGCAAACCACGGCTCCAAAGCCTGGCTCCTGGAAGGCCAGCCCCCAGGTGCTGGTTAGAAACACAGACTCTCAGCCGGCCCCCACCTGCTGCATCAAGGTCTGCATTCCAGCACGGTCCCCTGGTGCTTCATATTCCCATTCCCATCACCTGTGTCAGCATCCTGTTGGGGGGCGGTGGCAGGGGGGCAGGACCACGCCCTAATCCCCACTCTGCCCCCAATCTGTGGAGTCACCCTGGGCACCTCACTGGCCCTCTCTCCGCACCTGGGTGTCCCTAGCTGTAACACGCACAGGTTGGACAAAGTCCCCCCTGCCACCACCTGTTACTGAGGCGTACGCTGTGCAGCCACGGCTGGGCACCTCTGTGCAACAGAGCGGGGGCACGCCGCACTCATTGTCCCCACTGAGCGGACTCCCCGTGGGGTGACGCCGAGCTGCACACTGACCACCAGTGGTCCAGCCCCTCTCGCTGGTCGAGCCGCAGGCAGCCAGCCTGACAGAGAGCCCCAGGCTACATCTCTGTATCTAACATCCTGTTTTTCTACCGAAGGTCTTTGCTTCCCAGCAAATATCTTCCAAAGGATAAACAGCATTATTTTCATGGTTAAAAGGAGCTATTGTGGCAGCTTAAGGGGTGTGGGTTTCAAATGGATGTGGGGGTATGCTCCAGGCCTACCATTACCGCCGTTGGAAAGGATGGGAAAGACGGGGCATCAGCCAATAGTCCCCTAACGGTGCGCTGATCGTGAGCGGTAAGCTACAACGTCAGACGGCTCTGCACGGAGATCTCCATATAAAGATCTCAGGAGCCCTGATTCGGGGAAGGACACCACCCCAGCACCCTCGACAAGGAGGATATCCTTATAGTAACCCAGATCCCGAGACTGGTGTGCAAAGAGTCATGATACCACCCTACATCTGACACCCCTTCCTTAGGGTGGGGGGGGGCCCGCTCCCTAAGTCTTTATAGGAGCAGGCTGGCTTCCCATTCTAGAAGCTGAAAAGGCCACCCACTTTCTTCCACCTCCCTTGTGGTTGGGGTATGGACAGTGACCCAGGTTCCACACACCGGGCATTGGGGCCGGAAGGGACATTTAATCTCAAGTAAGTGACTTATGAGAGCAGACACAGAGGCCATCCCATTGGGCCTACCACGGTGGCTGAAGGTGGGCAATGGGATGACAGTTTGTAGTAACTGGTCACCTCAGCCTCTGGTGTCCTGGGTTCAGCCTGGGCAGTGGTGATGCTCCCTGTGGTGATATATAGATATATATATATTTATTTATTTATTTAAGATTTTATTTATTTATTTGACAGAGAGAGAGAGAGAGAGGGAACACAAGCAGGGAGAACAGCAGAGGGAGAGGGAGAAGCAGGCTTCCCGCCGAGCAGGGAGCCCGATGCGGGGCTCGATCCCAGGACCCCGGGATCATGACCTGAGCCGAAGGCAGACGCTTAACGACTGAGCCACCCAGGCGCCCCTCCCTGTGGTGATATTTAGTGTCTGAAGCTGTGGGGTCCTCACCTCCTCATTCCCGGGGAGTGATTTGAGCTCCTGGCTACTTTGTCTTCTACTGGTTCTCACCTGATCTCTGAGCTGCCTGCTTCAAATTTAAGGCACGTTTCTGAGCACCCCCCAACCCAAAAGAAATTTTCACTAGTTTCTTTCTCTGCTTACATCTGTTATTACTATGAATCTGACTGAATCACAGATTAACTGAGAAAGCACCAGGAAAATGTTAGTTGTCCATATTCAAGGCCTCCAGGTAGAAAATCCTAACAGCTGCCCTACCTCTAACCCGGCCCAGGAGGCTCCCACAGCAAACTCCGCCGCCCCTCAGGGTCTTCAGGGCCAGACCCCACAGATCTGCCTGCAGCCCGCTCCGGCCGCCCTGGCAGGCCAGGTAAGCCCAGAATGAAATATGTTCCTCAAACTTACTTTTCTTTCACAGAGCCAAGGACATAAAAAATTGGAAATAAATACACCAGCCAGAGAGTGAAATGGGGTTTTACTCTGTTTCATGGCCACTGTAATTATTAATAAATAGGGTGTGATTGCTGTTGGGGCATGACTTGCAGGGGGCTGTGGAACACATTTTCCTACCCTTCTGCAAGTCTGGAAAAGAGGGAATGACAAGGATTCCAGTACTCACTGTCCCAGAGAAGGTGAGTGGCTTGCCAAGATCACCCAGAGCAGAGCCAGAGCTAGGAGCCAGGCCTGCAGTCCCAGGCCCAGCCCACCCTGACGGATCTTGACACAGGCTGTGCATAGGGGCAACGCTTGAGCCAGGTTTAACAGCAACATAAAAATCCTATGGTCTTGGGAAGGCCTGGGTGGCTCAGTCAGTTAGGGGTCTGCCTCTAGCTCAGGTCATGATCCTGGGGTCCTGAGATCCAGCCCCACAACGGGCTCCTTGCTCACAGGGAGTCTGCTTCTCCCACTGTTTGTGCTCTCTCTCTCTCTCTGACAAATAAAATCTTAAAAAACAGTTATATGGTCTTGAATTGCATTCGAGTGACTCCACAGCATCCCTAAGTAACCCCATCAAGACGGGTTTCACATTTCCACCTGCAGAGTGCTCACCATCTTCAAATAAACCAGCCAGGCCCTCGGAGGCTAGGCTATTCAGTCCAGGGCCTGAGCGCCCTCCAGAAGGTGTACGTATGGCAGGAGGAGGGGGAACCTGGCCAGGGCACTTCTCGCAACTTACTCTAGAGGTTTATTTCCACTCACACGCAACATGATGCACACTAAGGTTATTCACTGTGGCCTTGTTTCCAGGAGTAGGAAACCTACCCAACAGCCCATGGGTCCATCAACAGGGCATGGGGAACATGCCACGGGGCTTGCACACTGTGGGTACTTCCGCCACTGAAAAAATACATGAGCAGGCTCTCTATGACGGAGGTGGAAGGAGCCCCAAAATATATTGTGAGGTGAAAACACCAAGCTGCAAAACTAGGTATAGTAGCTACCATTTGTGCAGAAGAGGGAAAACGCAGATCTAGGACTATATATGTATCTCCGGAGCATACTTCAGACTGAAACATCAGTGGCTTCTAAAGAGGTGGATTGGGTGGTTGGGAAACAGAAGTGGGAGGGAGAATTTTCACAGGATGTCCTTTTGTTCCTTTTGAATCTGGAACTATGACAATGTATTACATTAAATATTATTAAAAATAAATAAATCCAGAGCACCTGGGTGGCTCAGTTGGTGAAGTATCTGCCTTCGGCTCAGGTGGTGATCCCAGGGTCCTGGAAAAGAGGTCCCCTGCTCAGCGGGGAGCCTGCTTCTCCCTCTACCTCTGCCCCTCCCCGCCTACTCATTTTCTCTCTCTCTCTCTCTCTCAAATAAGTGAATAAAATCTAAAAAGAAAAATAGGTCGCCTGGGTGGCTCAGTCAGTTAAGTGTCTGCCTTTGGCTCAGGTCATGATCTCAGGGTCCCGGGATCAAGTCCCACAACAGGCTCTCTGCTCAGCGGGGAGTCTGCTTCTCCCTCTGCCTCAGCCCCTCCCCACTGCTTGTGTTCTCTCTCTCTCAAATAAATTTTTAAAAATCTAAAAAATAATAAAAATTAAAAAAATTAATTCATGTCATAGTTTTGTGGTCACATAGGACGTTTTAAAAAAAATAAGGACTGAAATGGATTTCAAATGATGGGGTTCCAGCCACCAGTGAGGGGGATATTTGGGGAACTGGAGACCCTCCCAAATCCGGAGGTGGTGGTCTTGTTTGTGAGAGGGAGGGGAAAGAGGGTGGGTCATTCCCAGAGCCTGGGGAGCCCCTTGGAGGGTGGGCCAGGACCACCAGGGGGGGGCAGTCTGCCGATCTCCCCGGCTGGGGTAGGAGGAAGGGCCCCAACAGCCCTGTAGGGTGTAGGAGGCGGTGCAGGCATGACTCTCCTGTTTGCGCAGCTGCCCAGGCTTGGCCGCTGCTTCTCAGGGCACAGCATCACCGGGAAGATGCCTTGTCGGAAAGGGTCTCCCTGCAGGATGGCCACACCTGGTACCCCACCATGAGGGCTACGTCCTCTTGGGTTATGGTGTTGCCCTGTTCCAAGCTCACTTCCAAAATATACATCTTGCGGCTGTGGATCAAGGGGCATCCCAAATACTGTCCCTAACAGCAGTTTACCAAACCTTCTCACCCAGACAGGAGGCGCCCAAGTGACATGATAGCCTCAACAGTAGGCTGAGTAATGCCCCCCCGCCAAAAAGATTTGTCTGCCAGGAACCTCAGAAGAGGATTTTGAAAAATGGTCTCTAAAAGTATATATAATTAAGGTAAGGATCTCAGGAGGTGATCATTCTGGATTAGGGTGGGCCCTAAATCCAGTGACAGGTGCCCCAATAAGGGAAGATGTCAAGAGATGGAGAAAGCCACAGGAGGATGCAGGCAGAGAGTGAGGCATCCACAAACCAAGGCATGTCAGGGATTGCTGAAGCCACTAGAACCTAGGGGACAAGCATGGAGCTGGTCTCCCTCAGAGCCACTGGGAGGGACCAACCCTGCCAACGCCTTGATTTTACTTCTGACCTCCAGAATTATGAGAATATAAATTTCTGTTGTTAGAAGCCGCTCAGTTTGTGGTATTTTGTTAAGGCAGCCCTAGGAAATGGAGACAGCCTTTGAGCTTTGTTGGGGAAGAGGAGGGGGCTCGGGGCACAGAGGGTCACCCTCAAGGACTTTGCAAGCTAAGTGCTGGCCCAGCTGCAGTGTGGCCTGTTTGAAGACCCATGTCCAGGAAGGCTGGGTCCCCTTCTGCTCTGGGACGGCTGGTTCACAGTTCCCTGGGGCAGGAGCATCCCCCACAGTGGGTGTTTTTCTCTAATGGGGAAGGTGTGCCTATCCTGTCGCTAGGAAACAGGGAGCTGGGCCTGCGGGCTCCCAGCCTGGAGCGAAGGCAGATGGTGGCAAGATTAAATAGTGCCTTTCATTTCAACATAGGAAATGTTTTCAACTCTCCTCTCTTCGTGTCTCTAAAAAAAGGCAAGTGGCGGAAACGTCCCGCTGGAAATTTATTAACAAAAGCCCAGGCAGCCCAAAAAAAGCAGACTTTTTTCTTTTCACATGTCTTTCCAACCAGCCTGCAGGCATTTTGAGAGTGGGACCTCTGCCCTATTGCCATGACCTGCCAGACACCTCTCTGAGCCTCATTCAGTCTTTGCCGACATTTGACAAGGGTAGTTCTATCGCTAGCCCATTTCATAGATGGGGAGACCGAGGCCTACAGGACAGAACTAACCAGTTGGAAAGCTGTGAAGCCAGGACTCAATACACAACAGTGCTGTTGTACATTATGTGCCCCTTTGTGGTGATGTTTGTCCAAGTACTTGGAAATAAGAAGAATTCAAATACAGAATCTCATTGTTATTAGCAATAATGAGAACAAAACTGCTCTCTGTCTTCTCTGCAAATTAATTTGGGGCAAGGAACTAAGTGGACCAGGAGAGATGACATGTGGAGGTTAAGACCCTGCAGGTCAAAGTGTATGGGCTGGGTCAGCCTCTCGGCCTCTGTGGGCACAACTTCAGGCTCCGCAAGATCCAGTCTCTCAGGCTGCTCAGCCCGAACCAGTAGCTGGCCAGGGCTGGTGCTCCCCCAGCAATCTCCCGACTGCTGTGTTCCTGCAGTCAACAGAGGGGAAGGAGGGGATTTCAGGCCCCCCAGGACGCATGGAGTCAAGTGCCCAGATTGCAGCTGGCTAGCTGTGGGGCGCAAAGAGAGGTGCTAGATTTTAGATCCATAATGGATGAATGGGGTAGAGGGAGGAGGAGGTGGGCAGGCATGTCCCCAAATATCCTCTATTCTTTTCCCAACCTTACCTCCCTCTGTCCTAAAATAAACACTGCTCACCAAGTGGGTTGTTCCTACAACAGTGATCCCTTCAGTGTCTACACCTTCTCTCCCGTCAAAGTCATTTTATAGCCACCGAATCCCATGGTGCTCAACCCAGTGCTGGGGGATGGGTGGAGCAGGCACTAACTGCCCCCCTCTTCTGTGCATGGAGCAAGTGAGGTGCAGACCCATCTCTCCACCTCATCCTCCATTTCCCTTTCCTCTATAATAACCCTTAAAACTCTGCCACCTTTCCATGCCTATCACCAAGACCTTATTTCAGGTTCTCGTCAGGCCAAGGCTCATGGCTCTGCCTTCAGTCTCTCCCCAGACTAAGCCACCCTACATGCTGCCCCTAGATTATGCTTCCTGAAGCTCTGCTTTCATCCGGGTCAGAATCCATAACACTCACCATTGCTCCTCATTGATAACCCATCAGAACAGAATGCCACTGCCTGGCTTCCAAGGTCCTCTTCAATTAGTTAGCACCTAATTACATTGTCTTAGTACATCTACCTGAAACTCAAATGTTCTCTGTTCCAGCCACACCATGCTCCTCTCTGATTAATAAATTCATAATGTCCATTTCCTGCCCCAGTGCCTTTGCTTATGCTCCTACCTGCCTGCCTTCCCTCCACTTATGGACAATTCTCCAGTAGCTAGTCATTCTTCAGGATACAAAGTGAATCAACCTCTTTCATCAGACCAGAGATTGTCCCTTTCCTTGAATTCATGCTTACACGCAGGGTGCTACACTTCAGCACTTGGTATCCAGCCTTCACGATAGTCCCCCAAGATCCTCACCTGGTGTTCGTGCCCCTGTGTAGTCTTCCTCAGTAAGTGGAGCTGACCTGTACAACCAATAGGAGGTGGCAGAAATGATGTAGCGTGAATCCCAAGGATCATAAAAGACATTTTGACTTCTAGGTTGTGCTCTTTTGAATCACCTGCTCTGGAGGAATTTAACTGCCACATCAGGGTCAGAAGGACACTTACGTGGCCCTATAAAAAGGTCCACGTGGTGAAAAACTGGGGCTACTACGCAACAACCAGTACTAATGGCAGGCATGTGAGTGAGCCATCTTGGAAATGAATCTTCTTGCCCCAGTCAAGCCTTCAGATGACTACAGTCTTGTCCTCATGAGAGGCCCAGAGGCAGACCACCCCCAGCTAAATGCCTTCCAAATACCTGACCTACTAAAATAGTGTGAGATTATAAATGTTTGTCTTAAGCTGCTAAATTTGGGGGTAATTTTTTATTTAGTAGTAGACAACTAATACAATGTCTTGATCGAGAAATACTTTCTTAAATCTGTTAAAATTCAGGGACTATGATTTTGTTCCTTTCCTCGCATTTCCCATGACTCCTGTCACAAAGATGGACACTTTAGAACATGCACACCATGTCCTTCCTTGCTTATTTGTTCAACAAATATTTATTGAGTATCAATGTGCTGGGCACCGTGTCTACCAAAAAGGACGAAATAGATCAGGTCTCTGCCTGGAAGAGCTTATGTTCCAGTCATTAAATAATCACAAAATATAATTATCATATAAATGCTTTGAAAATAAAATAAAGGTAAAAGCTAAGGGACCTCATGTACCTTGGGGGTGGGG
Organism: Mirounga leonina; assembly: GCF_011800145.1. Lineage (NCBI taxonomy): Eukaryota > Metazoa > Chordata > Mammalia > Carnivora > Phocidae > Mirounga > Mirounga leonina. Next base: position 64,296,463 of record NW_023270305.1, read on the forward strand.
AGTGGTCAAGGAAGGCTTCTTCTGGAAGTGACAAAAGGATCAGTAGCAATCACTTATGGGCAATGGGAAAGGAAGTGAGGAAAGGCATTCCAGGTGTGTGAGGGGCCTTGGCCTGACAGACTCTGGCAGGAAGCAGAGTGAGCCAGCAGGACACTGGCATGAGACAAGGTCCATGAGGAAGCCCAGGGCCAGATTATCAGGAGTCTTATGAGCCATGTTAGAGGTAGTTTTGATTTTATCCTGAATGCATGGGGAAGTCACTGAAAGGGCTTTACACAGGGGATCCATGTCCCTGGCAGGAAGCTAAGAGGATTATGCTTTGGAGATGATGAAGAATAGGGCTGCAATGACATGGCTGGTGAGTGGCTCCTGCCATCATCCTTGGCGGCAGAGGACAATGGCTTGGGCTGAGATAGAAGCAGTGGAAATAAAGACAATTGGACAGTAGCAAGAGATGTTTTGGAAGCAGAATGGACAGGAACTGGAGGTGGATGGAACAGGGGAAAGAGGCAGGTGTTGAGACTTACAGGTTAATCGGTTGCAGGTGCAGAACCTTCAGCCGACATTCCACAGAGGCCACCTGGGCCGGGCCCTTTCCTACCTGGAGTGAAAGGGACCCCTTCCTCTGGCCCATGACCCCACCTCCACTTCCCAGAAGCTCTCACCAGGCCCCAGCAGCCCTGTTAGCATCTGCCCGGCGGCTGTGCCAGATCTGTGTGCCCCACAAGGCAGGGAACAATATTCATTTTCGTTCATGGCTGTATGGCCAGGGCCTGGCCCAGGGTCTGGTGCAGAATAAGTGCTCAATCAATATCAGATGAAGGAATGTATACCAAATAAATGGGTTAATGAGTGCATATAGGCCCTCCTGCACCCCCCATGTCTGTCCCTTTGATCTTGCTCTGGACATCGAATCTAGCCCCAAAGAGCTCCTGTTAGGGCCTGAGCCCTGCAGACTGGCCCAGGGCAGGTGGCAGAATTCAGGAGCCAGAAAGGGCCCAAGCCCCAGTCTGTTGGTCTTACCTGCTGCCCCTTCCAGCCCTAGATGCCTTGCCTGGGTCCTGGTCCTGGTCCTAGGGCTCTGCCATGGCACCCCCGAGGTCCTGGCTCATACCCCGAGAACCGCTTCGTACTGACTCTGGACAGCCCTCCACAAACAGGAGGCAAAGCCTCCAGAGCTTGGGTTCTTATACCTGACTGTGTATCTGAGTCAGCTGGGAGCTTGGTGAAAGTACAGCTTCCCGAGGCCCTCTCCCGGGGAATGTGACCCGGTAGGTCTCGAGGCCCCCAAACCGCATGCTGAACAAGCACTCTACATGTTGTAGGGGATTCCTAGAGGGCCCTCTGAGAGGCTCCGCTGCAGAGCGTTGAGGCCTGGGTCGTGTCGGGACTGCACGGGGCCAAGCTGAGCGTCCTCACAACCTTGGCAACAGGTTGAGTGAGAATCAGGCCTTGCCCAAGGGTCAGGGTCTTCACGGCCATTAGAAAACACGCCTGGGCCAGGCCTGGGTGTGCTGACATGAATGGACCTCTCACACCATATCAAACATTAAAACACACCCATACCCCACGTTAAATATCTCTCTTTGCTCTAGGAAATTGGAAAGGGCTTTTATCCACATTAGCTTTCTAAAACATCCATGCTGTCCTTATTGTCATATATAAATATATAATAACATAATTTGTATTTAGTAGGCATTTATATAACAGTAGAGTTCAATTGCAGGTGCCCACTGACATTTTCTGGGTATTAACATTTACTGATTTCAATTTAGAAATTTCTTTTTAAGTTTTTTTTTTTTAAGATTTTATTCATTTATTTGATGGAGAGAGACACAGTGAGAGAGGGAACACAAGCAGGGCGAGTGGGAGAGGGAGAAGCCGACTCCCTGCTGAGCAGGGAGCCCGATGTGGGGCTCGATCCCAGGACCCAGGGATCATGACCTGAGCCGAAGGCAGACACTTAACGACTGAGCCACCCAGGCGCCCCTCTTTTTAAGATTTTTTAAGTAATCTCAGGACGCCTGGGAGGCTCAGTCGGTTAAGCGGACGCCTTCGGCTCAGGTCATGGTCCCTGGGTCCTGGGATCTGCTCAGTGGGAAGTCTGCTTCTCCCTCTCCCTCTGCCCCCTCCTCCGCTTGTGTGCTCTCTCTCCTTCTATCTCAAATAAATAAATAAAATTTAAAAAAAAGAAAGATTTTTAAGTAATCTCTATGCCCAACCTGGGGCTCGAACTCACAACTCTGAGATTAAGAGTTGCAAGCTCTTCCAATTGAGCCCGCCAGGCGCCTCTCAATTTAGAATATTTTGTCTCTTGGAGCCATATATTTTAAATTCGGGATTCAAATATTTTCTATAGGCCCTTAAAAAGCCAGCAGGCCCAGAGCAAGGTGCCCATAAAGAGGCACTGTGCCACCTGAGGCAGTTTTTCCAAAGCCACTGTGGGGGAGGGGGAGGTCTGGGTTAGTGCAGGGTTGAGGGGGGAGGAGAAGCCTCCACGTTGCCAGACAAGCCCCCAGGCGTCATCTCGATACTGCCAGGGTGGGGAACAAGGTAGTGCTGGGCTCAGTGTGGCAGATGTCCACCTGCCACCTGGGCACTAAATATAGCCCATACACAAAGCCCTCCCTGCCTGGGCATCTACAGAGTTGGCTTAATTGGCTAGAATTGCCACAGAGAGAAGCGCTCTTAAAACGAACTGAAAACAGGCTTTGCCCCATACTTCTAGGATGCCGAGGTTCATAATTAGACAATGCATTTTTCCTGCCAGCAACAAATATTGCTGGCCTCAGTCACTGATAAATCCTTCAGCTTGATCATCCCTGGTGTCGAGGTCAGTCCCAGTGCAGATGTCGGGGAGTACTTGCTTTCCCCAGGAACAGGACAGAGTAGGACATTCTCCCTCTGTTCCCTAGTGCTATGAACTAAATGTATGTTTCCCCCTAAAATTCATATGCTGAAGCCCTCACTCTCGGTTATCTGGAGATGGGGCCTCTAAGGAAGGAAGCAAGATTAAATGTGTTCATAAGGGTGGGGCCCTGATCAGATAGGACTACTGTCCTCTTAAGAAGAGACACCGGAGATGGGGTGCCTGGGTGGCTCAGTCGTTAAGCGTCTGCCTTCGGCTCGGGTCATGATCCCGGGGTCCTGGGATCGAGCCCCGCATAGTCGGGTTCCCCGCTCAGCGGGGAGCCTGCTTCTCCCTCTCCCTCTGCCTGCCTCTCTGCCTACTTGTGCTCTATCTCTCTGTCAAATAAACAAAAATCTTTAAAAAAATAAATAAATAAAATAAAAATAAAAAAGAAGAGACACCAGAGAGATCTCTCCTGTGCTCACCCGAAGGGCTCATGTGAGCCCCCAGTGGGATGGCAGCAGCATATAAGCCAAGAAAAGAGGTCTCCAAATGAATCCTACCTTGCTGGTACCTTGATCTTTGACTTCCCAGCCTCCAGAGCTGTGAGAAATTTCCTTTGTTCAAGCCACTCAGCCTGTGGTATTTTGTTATGGCAGTGTGAGCTAATTAGCTTCTCCAGTCTGTGAACCATCAGCACCCAGCCTGACCGGAAGCCCACCCCATTGGAGCCTGCCTTGTAACAGGAGGGCCAGGTGGTTCAGGCACTCTAATTAGAATAAGGTGTTTGGCCCCTGGGCTAGCAGTCATTTACTCCTTAGTATGAATGAGGGATTCTCTATGGAGAATACTTTAGGGTGGGAAAAGAGAACACTTCAAAACTAAAAAAGTTTTGGCCCTCAAATTTGCCAGAAGTAGGTCTTACACAACTCTGTTCACGGGTAGTCTACTGGGGGGGCTACTGCCCTGAACTAAGGTAGCCTAGAAGCTCATTGCTTCTCCCTCTCTCTCTGCCTGCCACTCCCCCTGCTTATGCTCTCTATCTCTAAATAAAAAATCTTGAGAGAGAGAGAGAGAGAGAGAGAGAGCACGCACCTGAGGGAGGGGAGGGGCAGAGGGAGAGGGAGAAAGAGAATCTCAAGTGGACTCTGCGCTGAGCGTGGAACTGGATGTGGGGCTCCATCCCAGGACCTTGAAATCATGACCTAAGCTGAAATCAAGGGCTGGTCGCTTAATCGACTCAGCTACCCAGGCACCCGGGGGGAGTCTTTAAATATCCTTCAACTGATACTGGATGATTTTTCCCAAAGGAGGGGGGAGCACTAAGTTTGATAGAGTGTGCATCCAGCATGGTTGAAGAAATGGTAACAGACCTCGACTGTTTGCCCTTTCACCTCCACCTCCCCTGGGTGACTGTTAGCTGGGGGCGATTCAGTCCTATGTACAGACTCTACTCAACTGCTAGTCGCCGCCAGCAACGCTGCACTGAGAAGGATTTGAAGGCCTCTTCTGAGATGGGTGAAAAACAGAACCTTGATGGATTAGTAATGTCTGCCAAGGCCATGGAGAGGGAGGGACCACCAGGTGTTTGTTGATTTCACTCTAATGCAAAAGGCAGGGTTGATACATAAAATCATTAACTGTAGATCTGGCTCTTCTGTGCTGATACTATCATTTATTTGTCATTTATTGTCATTTATTTGTATAAATAAGATTTTTGAACTTAACTACTCATAAAGGAAAAATAAGCAAGATTAGAAAAAAATTCAGAAAAGAGCAATAAGTAGGGGGAATTCGCCCTACGAGAAAGTACCATAATTCATTGACTCTGTTTTCTCTTTGTAGTCGTTTTTACAATTTAACACGTCTGAAATTAAGGGGTGTCCTTGAGGTGGTAGTCATTGCCTGTCCATGCACATCAATAACACTGGCTGAGATTGTCAGAGACTTGGAAGAAAATCCTGGATCAAGAGTGGGGTATTCTTTAAAGAAATGTTATATCACCAAACTTACACTCTTGAAGACACAGAGGATAGTATTTGTTGGAAAACAAGGACGTCAGTGCTCAGAATCAAAATAGGAATATGAGGACATTTTAGAATTACCTTAGCCAATTTACTGTGCTTAGATTTTCTTTCTTATGTACGTCCAAGTGTGATATATGATAAACTTCTATGTCTACATAAGTCTAAAAGTGCTCTTTCAGGACTTCCTCAAACATTTACATTAAAATTGTAAGTATACATTTTAAATTTTAAGCATTGTGTTATGCTTTAACTAGCAGTTATTGGTTTCATTTCTTTCTTGGTGGTACCTAAAATAGTAGTGGACTTTACAATCAATGGCATCTTGGATTAAATGAAAAATAGGTTATTATAAAGCAACAATAATTCAAGCACTGTACTACTAGAGTGCAACAGATTCATTCATTCATTTAGTTAGTCAACAACAGTATTTATGACATACTTGGTATATGCCAGGCATTCTCAGATGCAGAAGAGTGTCAGTAAAAGAAAATAACAAGCTGTTGCCCTCGTGGGGACTTACCTGCTAGCAAGAATAGGTATATAATAAATAAATACATGAATACTGTTGATACTGTTTATAATATTTTAGGGTTGTAAGGACAGGGTAAGAGGACAGAAGGTGGGGGTGCAGGATAGGGTTTCTATTTGATATAGAGTTTTCAGAGAAGACCTTCCAAGAAGGTGGCATTTGAGTGGAGACCTGAGGAGGTGAAGGAGAGAGGCATGTGTAAAGCTGGGGGAAAGGCATTGTAAATAGAGGAAAGAGCATGTGCTAAGGCCCTGAGGCAGGAGTTGTCTTGGCATGTTCAAGGAACAGAAGGGGGCCAGTGTGGCTGGAGCTCAGCAAGAAAGTAGGTATGTGGAAGGGGATAAAGGTCTGAGGGGAGGAGCAGGTCAAGTAGGCCTTGGGGACTTTCATGGGACTTTGAGAGTCACTGGAGTGTTTTGAGCAGAGGAGGATTTGAACTAATTTAGATTTTTAAATCTAAGGGAAGTGGAATCAGGGCTGCTACAGAAAGACCAGTTAGGCAGCTATTGCCATAACCCAGGTAAGAGAAAGTGGGGCAGGGATGGAGGTGGTGGGAGCCAATTGGATTCTGGGTATATCTGAGGGCTGAGCTGACAGGAACCAATGTGAAGAGAGGAGTTAACACTTGAATATTTTTGAGTTGAGCTTTGGAATGAATGGAGCTACTGTTTTGAAGGTGGGGAACTTTGTGGGAGAAGCAAGTTCTGGGGAAGATCAAGAGCCTGGATTCAGAAATGTTAAGTCCAAATGCAGATTAAGCCTCTACGTGGAGACTCAGAAGACAGGAGTCTAGAGTTGAGAGAGAGGTCTGAGCCAGAGAAGTGAGTACTATGTGCCATCCAAGCACAGGAGGCATTTGCAGTGAAGCTGGTAAGACCTGCCTGAGAGAGAGAGAAGGGAAAGGTACCAGGATAGAGCAGGTGGTGGGTGCCGTGAGACAGGAGAGGGAGGGCAGGAGAGCTGAGCTGAGGCTGAGAAGGAGCGGCCAGAGACATGGTGAGAACCAGAGGAGACAAGGTTCTCTCCAGTCATGTCTCCAGAGGGTGCCTGTGGCAGAGCCATGGACCGAGCAGAAGTCCCCGGAAGAGACCCCAGTACTTAGAGGAATTCGGGGTTCAGTAAAGGCGGCGTTTCAGGCCAGTGGGGAAAGAGGAATTATTCAGTAAATGGGGCTGCCGTCTGAGGAAAAAAGTGTTGGATGGGATAGATTTCAAATGTGTCCAATTTCTAAGTGTATAAATAAAATTTTAAAACATATACTAGAAGAAACCATAGAGAAAAGGTATTTTTTTTTAACATTTTATTTATTTATTTAGAGATGGAGAGAGAAAGAGAGTGTAGTGGGGGGAGGGGCACAGGGAGAGAGAATCTCAAGCAGACTCTGTGCAGAGTATGGAGTCCAACATGGGGCTCGATCCCATGACCCTGAGATCATGACCTGAGCTGAAGTCAAAAATCTGTTGCTTAACTGACTGAACCACCCAGGTGCCCCGAGGAAAGGTTTTTAAAACAATCCTTTGTTGATATAAAGCAAAAAAGAGTGAAAAATGTGCCTACATAATAATAAAAACTATTTGCATGACCAAAACAATCTCCAAAAAGTCCAAAGACAAGTGTCAGATGGAGAAAAATATTTACTATTCATTTCACTTTAATTTCCCTCATATCTAAATCCATAAAGATAACAACAGTAATAAAAGAACAATAATCAATAAAAACATGGGTAAAAATTGCATGCTGGCCACTCAGGAAAGGGAAATGCAACTGGCTTCAGACGTAGCACAATAAAACAAGTGCAAATGAAAATTATGTAAGATGGGGCACCTGGGTGGCTCAGTCATTAAGCATCTGCCTTCAGCTCAGGTCATGATCCCAGGGTCCTGGGATCGAGCCCCGCATTGGGCTCCCTGCTCCATGGGAAGCCTGCTTCTCCCTCTCCCACTCCCCCTGCTTGTGTTCCCTCTCTCGCTATGTCTGTCAAATAAATAAATAAAATCTTTAAAAAGAAAAGAAAATTATATAAGAGAACAGTTTTCACCAACTGAATTATTTTTAAAAATTAAAATTTGATAAGACACTGTATTAAGGAGGGTAAGGGCCTCTCACTGCCTCCGGGTGGGAGTATATATAAATTGGTAAGAGCGCTATGGCGAACGATATGGGCAACATTCATTAAAATTACAAATGTAATTTTAGATACAGCATTTTTCTTTTTTTTTTTAAAGGTTTTATTTACTTATTTGATAGAGAGAGAGAGGGAGAGAGCACAAACGGGGAGGGGCAGAGGGAGAGGGAGAAGCAGACTCCCTGCTGATCAGGGACCCTGGGATCATGACCTGAGCTGAAGGCAGAAGCTTAATGGACTGAGCCACCCAGGCGCCCTGGACACAGCATTTCTTCTCTTAGAATATACCTGCCCATGTAGGAAATGATGTATGTACAGCATTATTCATGTATGATTGATTTTGTTTTTTAATTTTTATTTTATTTATTTATTAAGATTTTATTTATTTATTTGACAGAAAGAGACACAGCGAGAGAGGGAACGCAAGCAGGGGGATTGGGAGAGGGAGAAGCAGGCTTCTGGCTGAGCAAGGAGCCCGATGTGGGGCTCGATCCCAGGACCCTGGGATCATGACCTGAGCTGAAGGCAGATGCTTAACGACTGAGCCACCCAGGCGCCCCGATTTTGTTTTTAATGCATTTATTTTGAAAAATCTCACACTTAAAGAAAAATTGCAAGTATGGTTCAAGGAACATTTTTTTTCCTTGAATTATTTGAGAGTAATTTGCTGACCTCATGACCCCCCTACTGGGTAAATACCTTAGTGTGTATTTCTTTCAAATAATTCTCCTTCATAAAAATTCTTCTTCATAACCACAGCACAGCCATCAAAATTAGGAAATGAACAATTTAGGAAAACACAAGAATAAACCCTGTGGTGGTTGGAATTAGAAGTACCAGTGTGAGCACGTGGTTTTCCATTTACAGAGAGACAGGAACAAATGTGGACCCAGACAGGTGTGTGCGTTCTCTAGCTCTGTTCCCTGACAGCCCCTGGAGACAGTGACATCCCAATAGCAGTGAGCACATCTAGGGCCCAGAACTGGCCTCTGAACAGCCTTTTCCATACCACCTCCGGGGAATGAGCACTCCTTGGAGAAACAGCTAATTCCCGAGGGGGAGGGAGCAAGCCAAGCACAAGATGAGCACAGAACCTTCCTTGAAGACCATGATAATGTTCTGAAGCTATTAACGTGTTTGTTCAGTTCTTCGGCAGTGCTAAAGTTGCTGTAGTAAAAACATTAATACCACTTACCATAAATTTAGTGTTCACTATGTGTCAGGCACTTTCAGATATTATTTTGATTCATCCTTACAATAACTCTGAGAAGTAGATTATCCTAACTTGTATGTGAAGAAAACAAAGGCTTACCAGTAACTTGACCTAGTGTCCTTGAACCCAGCTTAAGGTCGCCAAGGGTCTCACACTGACTTCCTTTTCTGGCCCTGCACCCCGTTCTCAGGGGCCTCCAGCAACTTTGTCTGTACCACATGACTCTGTGCCCTGGCCTCCGTTGGTTGACCAGGAATCCAATGCTGGAACCAAGTGAGTCAAATAGAGTCTTGAGGGACACGCAGACATGGCTTGAAACTCAAGAATGAGAGACACTGAGACAAAGCTAAGGCAGGTTAGGGGCAACACTCGGAGCAAGGGCCACTGCTGGCTCCGGCTGAGTTGTGGCTGTCAGTCCTGCGTGTGGTCCTTGCTGCAAATTTTCTTTTGTGCTAGAGCTAGCCCACATCCTTTCTATTGCTAGCAACCAAACAGCCTTAAGTAGTAAGCAAGAATCACATATGGTAGAGGTGGGATTTGAACATTAGACTTCGAAGTCTGGTCCGTCCTTCCGTCCTTCCTTCCTTCCTTCCTTCCTCCCTCCCTCCCTTTCTTTCTTTCTTTTTGAGAGAGAGAGAATCCTAAGCCAATTGGATTCTGGGTATATCTGAGCAGCGCTGAGTCCAACTCAGGGCTTGATCTTATGACCTGAGATCACAACCTGAGCCGAAATCAAGTCAGACACTCAACGACTGAGCCATCCAGGGGCCCCGAAGTCTGGTTCTTTTACACTATTCTGCACCATCACTCCCGGGAAACAGTTAGTCACGTTGACAATTACACATATCCACAGCTATTCTAACAAGGCGTTTAGTGGGATCATTCCAGGCCCCAATCCATCCGGCCATCCTTTGGGAAGACCATGCAGAGAGGGCGAGCCCCTGAGGTGACGCAGAAAGACCCAACCATCCCGGTGTCCCAGCTAGGATGTTCCTGCCAAAATGCCAGACATGCAAGTGTAGGCATTATGAATATTTCAACCCCAGCTCCCATCCGGCTGCAACCACCTGAGAGAGCCCCAGGCGAGACCAGCAGAGGAACTACCCAGCTAAGCTCTGGGTAACTTGCAGAATTGTGAGAAATAATAAAATGGTGGTTGTTTTTAGCAACTAGGTTTGGGGATGGTTTGTTATGCAGAGCAGATAACCAAAATAGATGGCTTCTTTGGGAGAGTGGCATGTAAGATGAACAGCCAGAGACTGAGTAGGAGTGGGGATGGGGGGCCGGGGGATGGCAAGCCAAGGCAGAGGGATCAGGACAGAGCTTGGCGAGTTTGCAGAGCGACGAGGCCCACTGCACAGTGATGGGGAGGGTGGGACCAGTGGGGAGGTGAGAGTGAGGTCTTGCAGGTCTCCGAAGGAGCCTGGCCTGTATTCTAACTGCAGTGGGCACCACTGAAGGGTCTGAGCAGGGGGCGGCATGATTAGATGGGGAGATCTCGATGCCTCTCTGGCTGTTGTGTGGGCTGCTGTGTGTTGAATATTAGACTCAGGGTTAGAGGCAGGAAAGACCGGCTGGAGAGCCATGGACTAGTGCCCGCGAAAGGCTTGAATGGGGGTGGTGGGTTTGAAGGGGAGGGAAGTAGAGGAGCTCAAAGCATAGTTTGGAGGGAGAATAAACAAAGCTTGGTGATGGATTGGATGTGGGGTATGAATGAGAAGGAAGTGCCAAAACTGACTCCCAGGTTCTTGAGTTAACAACTGGGTGGAGGCTGGTGCCATTGACTGTGATGGGGAAAGCCGTGGGAAGACAAGACTTGGGTTTGGGGGGTGGGGTGGGGATCAAGAGCTCACTTTTGCACATATTACGTTGGTGATGTCAGGGAGACATCAAGTAGAGATGTGAGTCGGCAGTTGAATATACAAGTTTATATTTTAGTGTAATGATCTGGGCTAGGGATATACATTTTAGTGTAATGATCTAGGCTAGGGATATACATTTTAGTGTAATGATCTGGGCTAGGGATATACATGATCTGGGCTAGGGATATACATTTGGGAGTCGCCCGCTCAAAGATGATATTTAAAGCCACGAGAAGCAATGATTTTGCCTCCAGAGGAAGGAGGGGGAGAAAAGGCTCCACACTAACGTTAGATGATTGGAGAGGAGGATACCCCGGCAAACAGCCTGACTTAGGAGTCAGGACATCCCTTGCAAGCACAGGAAGCAAGTTCAAGATGTTTCCACATAATAGCTGTTTGGATATTTGAAGACGGGGCAGTGTCCCCGAGTAGACGCCTCTGGATGACACCTTCCACGCCCCCTGTGTCTTTCCTCATAAGGCATCATTTAAAGTCCTTCCCCATGGGGGTCCTTTTCCTCTCAAAGTTCTTGTAACGGAGTGTAACTGTCCAGGTGAGACTGAGCAGCCCAGGTGAGACTAGCTAAATAGCATGATAGATACCAAATAAGCAGTGATGTGGGGACAGCTGAGGACAGATGGACCACTCAACGGTTGTTGCTGAGAGATTTTTCATTGCTTTTCCCATCTGTGGAAAAGGGCTGACGGTTTCAGAGAAAGCCCCAGAAACAACTGCATGAGCTCAGGCACTCGGTTACTGCCTGACAACCTCGGTGGCAGAGAACTAGATTGTTTCCCAGGGCAAAAAATAAAAAATCAAATAAATAGTGTAAAACTTCTAACAAGATGCAAGCGTCAGAGGCTGCTTGCCTGCTTTATGGGGATAGCTCAAGATGGATTGTTTGGGGAAAGCCAAAACCTATAAATACAGAGCAGAAAAGTTCTCCATCTTTTGCTCATTTACTCCACAAACTTTTTCATTGCTGAGACGCCAAGGCTCAGATAAATATGCAAGCTATGCTGTTGTTTTCCTTCCAAGCCCTGGCTGGGATAGGAGGCCTGCATTCTCCATCCGTGCTGTTCTGATTCACCGTAGGAGTTTTCGGCTTTGGTTACTACACATTGTGCCCAGAAATCTAGAGAGCAGTAAACATGCATATGAGCACATGTGGTCCCACGTGCAGGCGTGGACACATGCACACATGCCCACACATGCGCGTGCGTGCACACACACACACACCATACACAACCCCCCCTCCCAACCTCCTAGACGTGGAGTTTGAAACCTGTGTTCAGTATTATTTTGGCAAGAAAGGGTTCTTCATTCGTCACCTTTCCTTTCTCCTTTCGCAGCTAGCCAGTGTGGATAACATCGTTTGCAGGGATAGACTGGGTCAGAATAACAACACCCGGTAAGGCCATCAGGGTTATTGAGAACAGGTTTGGTTTGCTTTATAGATGCTCCAGTCTGAAGAGGGAGGGAGACTAGAGAGAGAAGGGACCCTCCCCCATGTGATTATCTGGGTGTTTAATTTTATTATTTGTTTTTAAAGTTGTATCTATTTAAGTAATCTCTCCACCCAACCTGGGGCTGGAACTGATGACCCCGAGATCAAGAGTCGCATGCTCCTCAGACTGAGCCAGCCAGGCGCCCCCATCTGGGCGTTTTAAAAAAAGGCTTGGCCCTTCCTGGGGGCTCTAGGTAGGGAGTATGTGAGGATAATCATTCTAGAGCAGTGATTCTCCAAGTGTGATCCCCCCACCCAGCTGCAACAGCACCACCTGGAAATGTGTGAGAAATGCCAATTCTCGGGCCCCACCCAAGACCTCCTGAATCAGCCTCTGGGGGTGGAGCCCAGCCATCTGTGGTTCACACGCCCTGCAGGGGATTCTGATTCACGGCTCAGGCTGGAGAAACCCTGCTCTGGAGGATGACTTTCTTTCCTGTAATGAACTATACCTTCATACTCTGTTAAGTATTATGTGCATATAATTTTACATTTGGAAAACATAACACAAACTACAGACTATTTGGGAGGGGAGATAAGAAGGAGACAACAGCACATTAGAATCCCAGAGGTAGAGTTTTATGTTCACCAAAGGGAAGCAAGGACTAATAAAGGTTGTGAAACCCTAATTTAGGGAAAAGGAAGACAGTCTCTCCGAGGCAGGCCGTGGGGGCTGGGTGCGGGAGTCCAGGCCGCAGGGGAGTGAGAGAAGGCCAGGCACTTATCCCCGCTCCCCAAGGCCAGATCTGGAGCAGGCTTTTCTTAGGTGAAGTTCTGTTTTTGCCCAGCAGACCTTATAGGCAAGTAGTGTGTGTACCTAGGGGGTGGGAAGCAGCCGTCACTCACCCCCCACCAGCATCCGGCTCTCAGCCCTAGAGGTGGTCTGGTCTGCAATATACCGGAGACCCCAGAATGCAAAAGGGATTGACTTCTAGTTTTCAGGGACTCTTGGGGTGATTCCTGAGCTACTTCCCCCCCCCAACCAGTGGCTCCCAAAGTCAGTGGACCCACCCCAGAGATTTTGATTCCATTGGCTGAGAAATCTGCCTTTTAAACAAACCCACCTTGGGCAGCGGTCGGTTAAGCATCACTCTTTTTTTTTTAAGATTTTGTTTATTTGTTTGAGAGAGAGAGAGAGAGCACGAGCTGGGGAGGGGCCAGTGGGAGAGGGAGAAGCAGATCCCCCGTTGAGCAGGGAGCCCGATGCGGGACTCGATCTCAGGATCCTGGGATCATGCATGACCTGAGCCGACTGAACCACCCAGGCGCCCCAAGCATCGCTCTTGATTTCGGCTCAGGTCATGATCTCAGTGTCATGAGATCGAGCCCCACATCAGGCTCCGTGCTCAGCGCGGAGTCTGCTTGTCCCTCTCCCTCCCTCCACTCATGCTCTCTCTGATTCTATTCATTCTATTCATTCTAAAATAAATGAATAAAAGTCTTTTAAAAAAATAAATAAACAAGCCCCTCCCCACCAAGGAATTCTGAGGCAGGAGCTTCGTGGCCCGCACCTAGGATATTAACAGACATTTTTATTTTGGGTAATGGTGCTTGGGGGAAGGCAGGGGTGACACTCAGGAGCCAAGAAGGAAATACACTCGGACATCAGTGTGTCTGATGGGTCCCGTCATCCAGTGTGAACCAGTTACTAAGTAGCAGTGGGACAGAAGGATGCCTTCTGTGATGAGGGAACAGAAGGCAAGCTTAGGACAAAGCAGAAGCTGACACCCCACAACCCCCCTCCCCATGGGATATATGTGACATTCCTCAGGCACTCCTGGCTGCCCTAAAGGAAAAACAAAAGGTTAATTTGTAGAGATCACAGTCCTGCAAGACCTGAGTCTCCCTAAGTTTACAAATGTCCTAGTGATTTACAAGGAAGAAGCTTTCTAATCAATAGCCTAACTTCCAGAGACCCATAACTCAGTTTCCTAAAGCCCTACCATCCCCTCCCCTCCATAAAATTGAGGGAGGCTGAGGCAGAAGGAAATGTAAATACAATTAAATGTCCTTATAACCTGCAGCCCATTGACAGATAATTGAAGAGGGCAGAGTGTAAAGTTCCTCCAGGAAGCTCCCTACTATCTTAATGTTAATGCCTTACTAGAGGGGTAAACAACCTGAACTTGGCAATGGCAAGGACTCTGGTATCCTGTGAGTCTTCTTTGACACATGAAAGTTCTTTTGAAACCTCCCTTTTTCCTTACCTCCCCCAACTCCATAGTACATAATCAGCCATCGCTCACAGCCCTGGGGCAGCAGCTCTTCCTGCCCACGGGTCCTGTCCCCGTGCTTTCAGAAACCACCATTCTGCACCAAAGACACCTCAAGAATTCTTTCTTGGTCGTCGGCTCCAGACCCGCCCCACCAACCCTCACCCATACTCCAAAACTTCATCAGCTGGACACAGAGGTCTCCATTTGGGCAGTAAAAGTCAGGCTCTTAGTTGATGGTTGGGGTGTCCGAGGGTTGCCGAGCCAGTCTGGTTATCAGAGGCATGCTACCTGTTCCTTCTAGAAGGGAGGCCATCGCAGCCAGTTCTCTGGGGTGAGAAAGCAGCTTGGGACAGCCTGTAGAACAAACGAAGCCTCTGAACGTCCACCAAGGGTGGGAGAGGCATGTGTGCAGCATCGAGTTTATAGTCGGGTCACTGTAAAGGCGATTCCATGAGTTCTGTCAAGGCTCTCCTGAATACCTGCAGGGCTCTCCAAGCGAGCCTTCTGCGATGGCGGGAACGTTCCGTATCTGTGCTGCCTGCTGAGGCAGCCACCAGCCACACGTGGCCATGGAGAACCTGAGATGCGGCTAGTGCGGCCAAGGAACTGATGCTTAAACTTTACTTCACTGTAATTTATTTGAATTTGGCTTTCACGACCTCGCAGGGCTGTGACCGCGGCGTCGGATGGTCAGCCCCAGCGGGAAGCTCACCTTACCTACCACATCACGGTGCTGGGAGGGAGGCAGCTCCCCCAGGGGCCTCCCTGGGGGAAATGGCTCCTCTTTCCCGTCCCAGGGGCTGTCTACCTAGGCACTGTGTAAGCCAGAGGCTGTGGAGGTGAAGCCTCCTGTCTCCTTGCAGCTTTTTCTCTGCTCAGAGGTGACAACGTCTCCCAGTTATTTCCCAGCAGCCACTCCTGTTCCAGGGCTGTCTGCCTTGCCTGGTTCAGGGTCAAGGGGCCTGTCCGAGGCTGGAATACAAGCTCTGCTCTTTAGTTCTGGAAAACACTTGCGGAGGAGGGGGGGCGGGAAGCAGTCTCATGTCCCTTGCTTGGAACACAGGCGAGCTTCGTAACTGCTTCCCTCATGCTGGTCTCCCCATTTCCCACTTAAAGATAAAAAGGGAGATTGAGCATAAAATGAAACGGAGCTATTCTTGACGATGACATTTTTAAAAGGCAAGTGCATCATAGACACTGTAAACATCCAGCTGTGGGAAAAAATATGAACCCTCAGCTAGCCCTATAGGGCTGCCCCACACGGTCAAGCAGAATCTCTGGGAATAAAAATCCCTCACACAGGCAAAAAATGGCTTCAATTACCTGAGACAGATTCGGCACATCTCTGCCAAGGTTGGCAAAAGACTTTCATCTTCAACTTCCACCCAGGCTGCGCCTGGCGAGGCGAAGGCCTGCAGCCCGGGGGCCTGCACTCCAGAGCTGCCTGAGGCCAGGGCACAGAGCAGGGTGTAGGCACTGATCTAGGAGAGGGATGGGGGGGCCGCTGGATGGGGGTAAGGGTGAGGGTGTGACCTCAGAAGTCACAGAACACAGAGCGGAGAAAAAAAAGGGGCACTAACTCCAGCGCTCAGTACCAGGAGGATCTGGAAGGTCAGCTTAGGAGCTGACCAAATAGTGACTCCAGACCTCCTGGATAGGCCAGGGGTCGCACAGAGGAAGGCCTTGGGTAGGAAGGAGCAGGATGCTGAGAACACAGTGACAAGTCTCTCCTTCCTCCCAATGTCACCAACCAGCCCCACTGTCTAGAACAGACAGCAGTCCCAAGGGGCAGCCCCAGAGGTAAGAGTACCCTGGTTACTACAGCCCAGGATAGTGACCGCGTGGCTGTGGCCCTTAACGTCAGGAGTAGAGCTTCTGATGGCTTAAGGATAAAGAGCAGCAGAAGACCTATGAACAGAGGTCAGTTTGTCATGTAGCTTTGTGAAGGTTGATGATGAAGGATGACAAAAATCTCAAGCCCAAGGCTATAGCAAGAGGCAAAGCCTGACATTTGGAATCTCCAGAGCCTGCCTCCTCCACCCTCCTTCTAGAGAGGCTGGGTGCTGGCAGGTCAGCGTCTCAGGGTGTGACTCATGTCTCCCTGCCTGGGATGCTGGCAGCCACCCCCCGCCCTCGCAGGCCCACTTGAGACATGACTGCTCATTCCTTTTATTTATTCCCTATTCCTCAACCACCTCTCCTCACCCCAACCCATGACTAATGTGCTCCCACCACCCCAGGGCATGCTGGGAGGGCATCAGCACCACTGCAATTATCTGGATCATTGAGCCCCCAAAATATCTCTTCACCCCTCTGCATCAGCTTTGCTCTGAAATTACCCCTATAATATCCATATAACCCCAGCAATTCAGATGCATGGTCTACACAGTGAGAATGAATCCTCAGCCACTGGTTTCCACTGGTTGTGAAGGTTGGCTCCAGGCTGGCCAAGAATTCCTTCGTGTTAGCCATTTCACCATGGGGCTCTATTCAGACCCTCAGTGTTGGTATAAAGATTATTTTAAGCTAAAGACCTTTGAGATTCAACAGATGCAGATAAAAGCCTTCTCGGAGCTTCTCTTATCTGACTAAAATCAGAAACTTCTGAGAAATGAGGACTGCCATAAATTCCCTCTTTGGTGTCGGTCTACTCCCAGGAGACAGATCAAGAGCAAACAAGCCATCAATCCCCTCCCCAGGGAAGTTCTATGGCTCTGAAGAGAGAAAGACCACTTGCATCTGCATAAACAAATGTCATCACAAACTTTATCTCCCATTTGCTCTCCTAAGAAACTTATTTGCTCTTCCCAAAGGAGCTTTCCCCTTCTCTCCATTTACTCTAGTAAATTAAGTATATAAGCCCCAAATTCCAACCACCCTTTTGAGTTACTCATGACTGAGAACTCCTTCACATATGCGTGACGCACGTGTAAATAAACATCTTCTTCCTGTTGCTGTCTGTTGTCGGTTTAATTTGCAGTATCTAGTCCCTGAACCTAAGAGGGTAGAGGAAAAGTTTTTCCTTCACCACATTACCATCCTCTCATACCTCAGAAACATGTTCATTTTAGAGCTAATGGGATCTTAGAAGTGAATTCATCCAAGAAGCTCCAGCATCTTTTGAAACAAAGACATGGCCGGGCCATGCCCCAGAGATATTCACCAGGACGACTAGCACTAGACGTGTGTATTTGTTCAAGAGCACCCCTGTCATCCTGGTTGGGAACTTCTGCCTCTGCCCACCCCTGTCACCTGGGCCCAGAGGGAGAAACAATTTGCCCAAGGCTCAAACTGGTTGATTAGCGGCAGAGCCAGGACTAGCTGTGCCCACAGGCCTGTGCCACCTCTCTACCTACAGAAGGGCCCAACTCCCTGGCCAGGTGTTCAAGGCTCCCTGAGTCTGTCCACCACCCTCCAGGCCTGCCACCCCATCCCTGAGCTCTTCCTTTAGCCTTTTGGTCGTACTATTACGATAGCCTGACATGCTCTCCTCACTCCTCCTGTCTCCCCCTTGGAAGTGTCTCAGTCCCCACCCTGGTTCCCAGCCCAATTCACAGTGAGCCCTTCCTCCACCAAACTCTCCCTGCCTGGTGTGGACTTTGGGATTTAACAGGCTGTAAATTTGTCTTTTTGTTGTGGAAGCTCCGGGAGGGCAGAATGTCTTCCCAGTCTCCCAGGGGGTCTTCCCCACAGAATGTGCTGAATAAATGGGAGCTTGTGAGCTGACGTGACCCAGCTTTCCTTCGTGGACCTCGCTCAGAGGAAGCACACTGCACCTTCAAACATTTGCTTTTGGAACTTCCCAGCCTGGGCTCCTTTACAGATTAAATGCTGGCATTTTCCATTTGTGTAAATGTTGCCCACAAGACTAAAAGACCCACCTGCTCTCCTAGCAGGCCAGGAAGACTAGGTAAGTGCTGGGGGCTGGGGGAGGGGGACAGTCCCCGCACCCCAGGCTGACCAAGGGCACAAAGGAAGCTTTAAGAGGTAGTCCAAAAAGGACTGACAGTCTAACTGGACAGAACGGGAAACATCCAAGTTGTGATTTAAAAAAATTCAAGAATCCATTTAGGAGCCCAGCTCCTTCCTTCTGCCAGTTTCATCTGCAAGGACACAGTTGGCTGGAGACAGGTGGGGCTGCCAAGTGTGGACACCTGGGAGGGCGGATATTGGCCTGTGGGCCCCTGCTGGCTCCTCCATGCTCAAAAGGGCACTGGCAGCCCAGGGCAGCTGCCTAGCTGGAAGCGGGCCTCACCATCTGCACTCCCCCGAGGGTGCGTGCATCTTCCTGCCGGGGACACAGGGGGGTTCAGCCCAGAAACCAGTCCTGCCAAGGTCTCTGTCCCCAGAAGTGCTCCTCCAGGAGAGTAGGTGAGGAGGTAACTGGGATCTGTAGCTGCTGCTGGCAACTCAGAGGTGTGAGGCAGGCAGCTCCCTGCAGGGCCCTCCTATCCATTGCAAGCACAGCGGTCAGGGCAGCCCTGGGGTAAGCACTCTTCCGTTCTCCTCGCTGCTACAGCCACCACGACTCCCCTCTCCTTAAACACCTGCCCCGTGCCTCCAGTGTCGGGCTCCCTTCCTTCTCCCCTGCTTGATCTCCCTGGCATTTCCTGCCTCCCCCCACAGACTGACATCGTCCCCCGCCCTGCACTGAACTTCTTCCAGTCCCCTTCACAATCATTTCTGAGGCTCAGTGCCTTTGCTCTTCTGTTCCCTCTATTAGCAGCACACTTACCCCCGTGCCTGGAAAACTCCTCTGCATGCCTCAAAACCCGGCGTAAATGTCACTTCCCTGGTGAAGCCCTTCCCGACTCCACTGTGCAGCCAGTCTTGGCGCTATTATGGCACATATGGCATTGTTTGGTAACTCTTTACTTGCAGGTCAGTCTTGTTCCCTCTCACCTCTAAATAATGAGGTCCTTGAAGGCAGTGACTATTTCTGTAAATCCCTTATGAAACACAGTGTCTCGTAGGTCCAAGCTGTCAATAAATATCTGTTGAATGAGTGGATGCAAACTGGGTTTTCATCCTGCTTCGTAACCCTCAATGGGGGCCTCTTACCTGGGGACTAAATCCTTGGCAATTCATTACACACACTTTCTGTACACATCATGGACTAATCACTCCCATGTTTGGCATTGTGGAAAATTACAAAAATACAAAAGAAAGGATCTCCACCCAGAGTTCCAAAGAGTTAAACAAGAGCCCAGATGAAACAATGAGGAAGACAGTGGGTGCCCCTGGATATTCCAGATGAAGTGAGTGTTGTGCCCAGCAGGGAGGGATCCAAGACAGTCTCCTGGGGCACCAGGTCACATTTGAGTCAGCTCCAAAGAATAGGTAGATTTCGGGATGCCTGGGTGCCTCGTCAGTTAGGTGACTCTTGATTTCGGCTCAGGTCATGAGATCGAGCCCTGCATTGGGCTGGGCGCCCAATGGCAGGAACCCAGGCTAGGATTCTCTCTCTCCCTCTCCCTCTGCCCTTCCCATGCCCCCTACCCTCCATGCTCTCTCTCTCTCTCTCAAAAGAAAAAAAAAAGAAAGAATAGGTAGATTTCAACAGTTAGACATGAGAGTGGGAGGCATGAGGGCATGGGAAAAAGCCATTCCTGGTCCCAGAGGCAAAAGTGCTGCGATGTGTTTGTGGGCTGTTTGGCTGAAAAGCCCACATAGAGGGAACAGCAGAAAGTAAAGGTGGACAGGGCTTGTCCAAACATATGTCCAAGATGTGGCTCTCCTCAGAAGGGCGGGCTCCAGAAGGACTTATTCAGAACTGGGTGGCCACAGGGTCTCTGAGGAGGTCTGGTAGGGACAGGTCTTACCAGCACTCCAGCTGTCACAGTCCCAGCAGAGGGTGAGGGAATGGAGCAGGTGGGCCAGTGGGGAGAACAGAGAACGTCTTAGAGTTTCCTCACCTCTCCGACATTTCCTAAATTCCATACCTAATAGTGGTTTGGTCTAAGGGGAGCAGCTCAGTCCACCAGCCTCCCTCAAGAAAGCCCGCAGAACCTCTCCCACGCCCTTTCCTTTCAGGAGATGGGGACCTGTGATCTCTCAACCATAGGACAGGGAAATGTTTCTTAGGCACCATCTACCTGAAGGATACCAAGTGAAGCACACTGGGGGATACCCAAGGACAGAGGACATGGACCTCTAGTAATTCACTGCATACAATATAAAACAGCCACAGAGGAATGCCTGGGAGGCTCAGTTGGTTAAGCATCTGCCTTCGGCTTGGGTCATGATCCCAGGGTCCTGGGATAGAGCCCTGCATCAGGGCTCCTTGTTCAGCGGGGAGTCTGCTCCTCCCTCTGACTGCAGCTCTCCCTGCTTGTGCTCTCTCTCTCTGGCAAATAAATAAATAAAAATCTTAAAAAAAATAAATTAAATAAAACACCCACAGAGCCAGGCCAGGGATTAGGTGAATACAGGATGCAACTGGCCCTATAAATTATTGTCTAAACTGGGCAAGTGAAAGGAGAAACTATTAGAATACAGGCATGAACAGGGACTGCCCAGGCCAGCCAGCACGGTGGTCAACCACCCACATCACTCTTAGGTTTTCAAAATTTCCATGTCCAGACCTGTCCTTGGCCCTGAGCTCCATCCAGAGCCCTAGTCAATTGCCTGCTGGGCATTTCTGTTTGGATATCCAGCAGTCTACTCAACCACAATGCGTCAAAACTGAAGTCAGCATCTCCCCCTTCTCTCACCCCTGAGCACGGGCCTTTCCTCCTTCTGTGTGCCCCACTCACACATTCCGAGCCAGACCCTAGGAGTCATCCCAGAGTCCTCCCCTTCACCATACCCAGAGCCATGGCCCCTACCTCTCTATCGCCTCACCTGCTCAGGACTCCTTGCCCTGGAAGGACTGGCCTTCCTGCCATTACAGCCATTCATTCATTCACAGAAAACACTGACAGGTGCTGGGGGTTAGAAATACATACAACAACATACAGAGATAAAGCAAAGGTGGCAAAACTGCGACCAATCCATCCACCTAGGTGAGAGGACTTTGGGTGTTGCTTGTACCATTCCTGCAATTTTTCTCTGGCTTTTAAGTTTTTCAAAATAGAAAACTAGGCATATATATATATATGGGCTCCCCACTCAGCAGGGACTCTGCTTGTCCCTCTCTGTCTGCCCCTGCTCCTTCTCTCTCATTCTCTCTCAAATAAATAAATGCAACTGGCTTCAGACTTAGCCACAATAAAACAAATGCAAATGAAAGTTATATAAGATGGGGCGCCTGGGTGGCTCAGTCATTAAGCGTCTGCCTTCAGCTCAGGTCATGATCCCAGGATCCTGGGATCGAGCCCCCATCGGGCTCCCTGCTCCGCGGGAAGCCTGTTTCTCCCTCTCCCACTCCCCCTGCTTGTGTTCCCTCTCTCGCTGTGTCTCCCTCTGTCAAATAAATAAATAAAATCTTAAAAAAAAGAATAGAGGGGCACCTGGGTGGCTCAGTCGGTTGAACACCTGACTCTTGATTTCAGCCCAAGTCATGATCTCAGGGTCGTGAGATCAAGCCTCCCAACAGGCTCTGGGCTTGCAGAGTCCATGTGGGATTCTTTCTCCCTCTACCTCTGCCCCTCCCCACCCATCCCTCCACGCCCTCATGTGTGCATGTACACTCTCTCTTTCAAACAAACAAAAAACCTTAAAAAAAAGAAAAAGAAAAAATTGGGGAGCCTGGGTGACTCATTTGGTTAAGCTTCTGCCTTCAGCTCAGGTCATGATCTCCCGGTCCTGGGAATCTGTTTCTCCCTCTCCTTCTGCCCCTCTCCCTGCTTGTGCTTTCTCTCTCGTTCACGCTCTCTCTCTCAAATAAATCAATAAAATCTTAAAAAAAAAAAAAAAAAAAAGAATATACTATAGGCCTGAATAGAAATTCATCCAAATGTAAGTTTCTTCTGACCTGATTTGAGAGAAACCAGTAACCACTCAAAGTCAGAGCCAGGGTCTGCTGTTACAGTTCCACATTTATCAGTAAATGTATTGTGTTTGAATTTAAATATATATGTGTTTAATTTGGGGGAAACATTAGAAAGGAAAAAAAACTCAGATAAGTGGATAAAAGAAAACTAAATCACCCAAAATCTCACCCCCCAGAGATAACAATTATAATTATTTCAGAATATGTCTTCCTGGTAATTTTTATGTGTAGATATATTTTAAAATACAAAGTGGGTTATGCTGCACACAGTTCTTTTACTCCAAAATATATTATAAACACCTTTTCATATGATAAACATTGGCATTTTAATGCTGCACTGCTTTCCATGGGATAGGTGCCCCACAGTTTATGTCACCCCATGATCCCTCCCCCTCCACACACAAACACAAGCCCTAACTCCCGGATTCTGGCACCTTCCATGACTCTAACTCAAAAAGGGGAATGAAAGTCAAAGCAGGCCATTTGTTTAGGGAGGTGACACGTTGCTATTTGGGCTTCAAAGGAAAAAATGAATACTGACAGGTTGGAATTAACTGGGAAGAGCACCTCATCTCAAATGCCATGAGCATTTCAATAGGTAGGGTTCAATTGGCTTGGCAGCTCTGCCCGAGGAGGCCAGCGGAGCCTCAGGCCACGCCTGGGCCGCAAGCAAGACTGAGAGGAGCTAAAAATAGATCCTGAACTAAGCATCAAGACTTTTCTGAATTCACAGGCATAAGCATAAAGGCTGCCCCAGAAGGACTTGGCCGCTCCAACATTTTCCAATCTGCGGCGCATCACGGTACCTAAAATTCCTGAGGGTTATGGTTTTTTCTAAAAGGCTCCTGTCAGAAAGTAGGCAGCTGTTGTGGGAAGAGGGCAGAGTGAGCCCCTGTTGGGAGAGAGCCGACAGAATCAGGGCCGTGGAGTCAAACAGACTGGGACTCTGTTCTGGCTCTGCCTATCACTAGCTGTGTGACATTGAGTCAAGTCCTCAACCTCTCTGAGCAGCTCTGTCCTCATCTGTAACCAGGAGATAAAAGGCCACATTAGAGAGCTGCCTCGAGGGTGAAATGGCCTGGGGCCAGGAACAGTGCTTAGGAGGTGAACAGAATGAGGCTTATTATTATCACCAAGGATTTGAATTTGTTTCTCAGACCACTCAGGGGTGGTTTTAGGAGAGCTGAGTTTTCTCTGGGTTGGTGGCAAGCATAAGAGAAGTACAGCAGAGCCCCCAAGCATGATACCCAGCAAAGGTGTGCACACTCAGGACCAACCTGGGCATGAGGGCAGGCTACAGATACGCTGGGAGAGTCATTGCCATGCCCTCGGCATTCACACATTTAACATTCAGAGTGTCAAGTATTCTTCAGTTGACTCTGAAGATTCGTGACCTGTAATAATTTCTGTTTTGCTGACACCTTCATTTGAATCACATTAACTCAGTGAGAAAACTGTGTTTGCAGATTTCCCAGGAGTGGGCCCTCTTGAGGATTTGCAGCAGACATACTGAGAGCCTGGACTAGAATCCAGCTCTACGGACCATCAATCCCTGACCTCAGGCCTGATCTCTGCCCACGATTCCAGTAGGGCTCATCACTCAGGCTTCCTGCCCTGACTGTGACCAGACCCCACCTGGGGCCTTCCGGAAGTGGAGCGGTTAGTTGGAGGGTAACTGATGAGACTCCGGGCCATACTGGCACCATCGACTGGCAGGTTTAATGTGGCTTAAATGGGTTGTGGAAGCCAGAAGTCTGAAATCAAGGTGTTGACACAGTCATGCTCTCCCTGAACCCTGGAGGGGAGAGTCCTTCCTTCCGTCTTCCAGCTTCTGGTGTTTGCCAGCAATCTGTGAGCTTCCTTGGCTTGTGGGTGTAATCCAATCCCTGCTTCTATGGTCACGTGCTGTCTTCTGGGTGACCTTGGTCTCTTCTTGTAAAGACACGAGTCATACTGGACAAGGGGCCCACCCTACTCCAGTACCATCTCATCTTAACGAATGACTTCCGCAACGACCCCATTTCCACATAAGATCATACTCAGAGGTACCGGGGGTGAAGACTTGAACATATCGTTTTGAGGGGAATATGATGGGACCCATAAGAGCTTCTAAATCCATTTTGAGATGAGTATTCTCTCTTCGGTGACTGAGCTCAGATCAGAGCAACATCAAACACCCTCTCCAACGGAAGAACTCCCAGGAGAGATCCTAGGGACCTGCCGTGCCTGAGCGTGTACCAGAGATGGGGCATGGGAGACGGACTCGGAGAGCCGGACGGGACATAGACAGGTGCCTTGCCCCCATCTCAGTCCATCATCATGACTCAAGTCTTTATTGTGCCATGCAGTGACACTCAGGGTGCTGGGGTCCTGAAGTCCTGGGCTCTGCCTCCTGGGAACTTAGTCCCTATAAAACAAGGAGTGGGGAAACAACAGAGCAAAGCCCCTTTTCCCCACTGCCCCCTCATACTCCTGGCTCAGGTCATTATAGTCCAGGCTATGTGGCGAAGGGGACTGAGCCCCAGCTGGCTGCCTCATCCTGGGACCACCCCTGCTGGCTGGCAGGCAGGGACTTCCTGATCCAATTGCTCAGGTACAGTCCAAAGGGAAAAATGATGACAAAGCCCGTTCTACATTTTTAATACATTTTAAAGTCCTTAACAAAACAAACTCCAGGGCCTGAATAAATTGGTTCCCAGATGCTGGCCAAGGTACAAGCTAGTTGGAAAGTGGGGGGAGTTGGAGAGAGGATGGGTCAGTGAGTAGGGTGACCGAACAGCCTGTCCCCTCCCCCAGGGCCAGGTGGCTTCTTAACAAGGTGCCTCTGCTGACAGTGTTGGAGTCTAGAGCTCCCAGAGCCTGGGCATGCAGGGAGGCAGGGGTGGGGGTCTCCCTCCGCCCCCAACACTTGCTCTCCCCACTCAGAAGCAATGCCAGGACAAAGGTTGTCAAGAATTCCTCTCAGGTACCTCCTGAGATGGAGTGGGATGAGCATCTGGGTCTGGCCCCAATCCCTTGCCTGCTCAGCAACAGGTCAGCTTTGACATCCCCCCCCAGAGAAGAGGGTCATTTCGGAGGCTGGAAGGCAGCCACCGGCAGGACCTTGGGAGCAGAAGTGAAGGGGGCCTTTGCCAAGCCCTCCCATTCACGGTCTGTTCTGTGACGTAGGAAACGGGCTGCTCCCTCCTAGCAGAGATAACCTGCCACGGCTTTCCCCCTCAGTCATCTCCCCAATTCAGTGATGTCTTCTTCAACAGCCTGGGAGGTGAGTTTTCCTCCTCTGTGGGCACCTTCCCCCATAACTGACCCGGCAGTGATCAGGCCTGTCTGGCTTTGTGTCTCCCTCCTCTGCCCCTGTGGACCCAAGTGGAGGTGCCTGAGATTGAGTCTCCGGCTCAGAGAGAAGGCGTGGCTGCAGATGTGAACACCAGAGCTTAGGGATAGGATTTACAGACCAAGAGGAGGGTTTGGCCTCGGACAGAAACAGGGACGGTTCCTCTGTTGGGACAGGAGTGAGGTGCAGGTGGGCAATGGTGGCATATGGGTGATGGGTCAGTGAGGCGTTCCCTCCGATGGGCTGTGTTCTCCATAAAGGATGTGACGTCTGCAAAGGGGGCAGGGGGATGTGGCTGTGAGGGGAGGGGAGAAGGCCAAACACTGTGAGGGCAGGCAGGAAAGGGATTCCCTGGGATAGGAAGGGGTACAAGGATTCCCTGATGGTATTGAGTGCACATCTGAGATTTGGGGACCTAAAGAGGCGGCAAAGCCTGGATGCATGATGGACCTCTGCAACCGGGGTGGGGGTGGGGGGGCAGGGGGTGAGGGGGTGGGGGGGCAGGGGGGGGCTAGGGCTCAAGCAGGGTGACCAGGAAGTTAAGGGTATTTGCAACAAAGGCATGACAAGATGGACTGTGAACTCTAAGCCAGATAAGGGGAGGGGAGGGGGGGATGGTGGAGTCAGTATGATGTGACCCTGTGCCCCAGGCCTATTGGCAGGATTCCCGGGAGGAGGATGGAGGACAATCTGCCCCATCCCGATGCAATACGCAGTTCCTCCGCCAGAGAGAGCGCTGTCAAGCCCCCTCTCCCCGGGTGACGAGCGGACTGGTGAAAGCAGGCAACTGCGTGTCATGACCAAATGGAAGGTTTTTACAAGTCATTTGTAGCTAATAATAAAAAATTGAAGCTTGGGAATTATTTTCTCTTTTTTTTTTAAGATTTTATTTATTTATTTGACAGAGAGAGACACAGCGAGAGAGGGAACACAAGCAGGGGAGTGGGAAAGGGAGAAGCAGGCTTCCCGCTGAGCAGGGAGCCTGATGAGGGGCTCGATCCCAGGACCCTGGGATCATGACCTGAGCCGAAGGCAGACGCTTAACGACTGAGCCACCCAGGCGCCCCAGGGAATTATTTCCTTTTTATTGAGCCTACCTAGGGTTATCTCTCCGGGTCCCCTTCTCTCACCTCCGTCCGGCAAAGCTTTTGTGGATTGGCAGAGACATGACTAGCGTTATAGCACTCCAGATAGCGGGCAGAACCTGCAGTGTAGCCTTTTATGCAGAGCCCACAGTGAGCCACACCCGAGTAGCTCTGGGGTCTTTTATGCATGTGGAAGGCAATGCTTTAGGGGTCTTTGTGCCCGGTAAGCAGGCTCATGTTTCTACTCCGGCTGCAGAGCTTTGTGGCTCATGTAGTTGGGGCCATCCAAATTCATATTCAGAGGTTGCCCTGGGGGCCTTTGGCCATCTACCATCATCTCTTATCCTCTTTTCCTCTTCCAAAGTAGGAGTTACAGCCCGGTACGGCTGCCCAGCCACACACTATTTCCCAGCATCCCTGCGGTCATGTGTAGCCGTGTGACTAAGTTTAAGTAACTCACTGGAGTGGTAGAAGTAATGTGTGCCACCCCCAGCCTGGCGTCCTGCATGCTGTGCTGCCTCTATATTCTTTTTTTTTTTTTTTAAGATTTTTTTCATTTATTCATTTGAGAGAGAGAGCACAAGCGAGAGCATGAGATGGGGGGAGGGTCAGAGGGAGAGGGAGAAGCAGACTCCCCACCAAGTAGGGAGCCTGACGTGGGGCTCTATCTCAGGACCCCGGGATCATGACCCAAGCCAAAGGCAGACGCTTAACCGACTGAGCTACCCAGGCCCCCCCTATATTCTTTTTTCCTGTTTCCACAAATGGGATCATAGAGGGACCTGAAACCTGGCTTCAGCCAAGGGCAAAGCCAAAGGGATGGTGAAGAAACAAGATGGAAAGAACCTGGCCCCTCACTGGCTAAGCACAGCAAAGCTACCTGCCAACCGGGGATGCTCACTTCAGACTGTGTCTTAGGTGGGCTTACTTGGAGCAGACTCTGTCCCGGAGGTTTATTGGGTACACTCTCGGGAACAGAAACCGTAAGTTTTCAGGGCAGAAGTTGAACTGCAATGAAGTCAGACAAGAGGCTTCAGCTGATCCAGTGGGGAGCCCTGGAGTTAGGCTGGTCCTTCAGAGTTATCCTAGATTGAGACAAGGGGGTGGGACTATTGAACTCCGTATCTATCTGTCCTCCTTGGATGCAGACTGTCCCCATAAAAGGGTGTAACTTGGATGAGGCAGATCCCTTTGGCCAAGGGCAATTCCCAGAGAGGGACTCAGCTATGAGCCTGCAACAACAACCCTCCACCAGCATCTGGGCAAAGGGTGCCTCAGTCCTGAAAGGGGTCTCTGGGTGTGCCCCACAGCATCTACTGCAGACTGTCACTTAGGGAGAAACTTCTATGTTCTCTAAGTCACTGATGGATCGTTGGGTCTCTTTATCACGGCAGCCTCGCCTCAGCCCTACCTGATAAAACTCTCTGCTGGTTTACGGGTGTATGTTCTGCCTTCAACCATACAGAAAATCCCTGAGACATGCCCTAGGTCGGTGGTTTGCAGAATGTGGTCCCCAGACCAGCAGCATCAGCATCACTGGGAAATTGTTTTCATTGCAAACCTCATACCTCGTTCTTAGACCTACTAAATCAGAAGCTCTGCAGATGGGGCCCAGCAATGAGTGTTTCAACAAGCCCCCCCGATCACACTGAAGATTGAGAACCACTGAGCTGGGTTTCCTTTCTTCTAGACTCCCAGCACCAACCACTGCAGAGCACACTGGAACGGAGGGTGATTTACAACAGCCTCTCCTTGAAGTCCCGGGGCTGTGTGCTGAGATGCTCACAGCCTCGGGCACCTGCGTGGCTCAGTCGGTTAAGCGTCTGACTGGCTCAGATCCTGATCTCCTGGGTCTTGAAATGGAGCCCCACGTCGGGCTCCGCGCTCAGCGGGGAGTCTGCTGGAGATTCTCTGCCTCTCCCTCTGCCCCTCCCCCAACTCAAGCACGTGAGCGCACACACTCTCTCCCTCTCAAATAAATAAATCTGTAAAAACAAAACCAACATGCTCACAGCCTGATGTTTCACCTGCTGTCGGGTCCCCACTCTTCCCCTCCGTCACTACCCACCTCTCCTCTCCTCTGCCCTGAAGAAGGACGGAGGGGCAGACGGATGCTTATAGCTTTGGGGCCAGGTTGATCAGGCTTGCCCCTGTCAGCTGTGTTGGCTGCTGATGGCTACTGGCTGATCAATCTCAGAAGACCGCTTGCTGGGCCTCGATGTCCTCATTATACAACGGGGTAAGACCCCCTCTACCTAGTTACTGTGAGACCAACATGAGAAAACATACTTTAGTGTGTACCACTGCCTGGTACCCCACATTCCACAGCTGTTAGCTCCTGTTTTTCACCATCCTGCTTTGTTCCAGGACAGATTTCTGAGGCTATGTCTCAGGGTAAATTGCCAGTAACTAAAGTAATATGACCTTCCCAGGGGAATTGGCATTTTAGCTGCAGCCCAAGGATCAGATTACAACAATTTGATTGTTTTTTTTTTTTTTAAGTTGGGTGGTGTGGAGGAGAGGCGAGGCTTCCTTCCCACCTCCTGGAAGCACCATGCACTACCGCTGTCTCCCATGTCTGGACTCCTGGTGACCCTTCCCCAGTGGCCTTTGACCTTGAGGAACCTCCATTCTAATAAGTGTCCCTTTATTTCTTTTTAAAGTTTTTATTTATTTAAATAATCTCTACATCCAACATGGGGGGCTCAAACTCATGACCCCAAGACCAGGAGTCACACGTCCTTCCGACTGAGCCAGCCAGGCACCCCAATAAGTGCCCCTTTATATAGACAGCTGGGCAAAACAGCCGGGCTTCAGGGGGTGACCCCTGCAGCTGTCAGATGATCCCTGAGTGCCCCATCTGCATCAGAGCAGAGATCTTCTGTAGACCCGCTTCTTTCATCTGAGAGTTGAAAATCATCCCCAAGATCTCCAAGATACCCTGTGGCCCAGATCTTGGGGTTCTCCAAACTCAGCCTGACCCAAAAACGGAAAGCAAGGAATTTCAGGGACACCAAAGAGCCCTCTTACCCCTAAGAATCATCCTTGACCTGCTAGTTGAGGGCTGATTGTCCTTAATTCTGGGGCCAATGCCTTCCATTCTGCACTGGGAGAGCAGAAACCTAAAGGAGAAGGGTCCAGTGGCTTCCATTTCTTCAAAGATAAAGTGACTGACAGCTGGCCTTTCCTGAGCGCCCATCCTGGTAGGTGGGAGCCCCGGGCAGCTGAAGAAGGAGGGTGCCCAGGTCAAGCCACAAATTCAAGTTCACTGATCATACCTCGTCCCCCAGCATGATGCTAGCATTTCATCCCAGCTCTTGCTTCTCTCTGAGATTTTCATGAATTCTGTAAGCTAGCTTTCTGCATTCTGTGTCAGCAGCCAGTAACAGGGGGAACTCATTCTTCTCACCATATCCACAGCCAGTCTACCCTCCACAGCACTGCTCTGAGATGCTGCATGTTTGAGAAGTTCAAGGATGCATCCAGGGAGCCAGGCCTTGCAATATCTGTCTTCAGGACAGCCCAGTGAAAGGAGGCATCACTCAATTCTGTTCGGGAATGTCCTGCAGAGATTCTGTGCAATGTCCCAGATAGGGAACCTGGAGCCTTCTGCCGAGTCAGTGCCAGTTATGACCGTCTATATTGACAGAGAGTTTTGGGACTCGTGGAGCTCTTTTCCATGCATCTCACCTGTCCACCACCTCCCTCCTATGAGGAAGGGAAGGCAGGCTTAGATGGGGAAGCAGGCCCAGAGAGGCTAAGGGATTTGCCCCAGTTACACAGCTAGTAAGGGGTGAACTGGGGCTTATTCCCAGGACCTCCATCTCCAAATCTGGTGCACTCCCCATTGCCCAATGGAACCATGCTAGCAGCAAAGCTCAGAGCAGATCTGCTCACTCCCATGGCATCCACCAAAGAGGAAGAGAAAGGAGGGAGGTCTGGGCTGAATATAACCCTGGAATCCCATAGAAGAATTTGCTCCACCTCTCCACTGCTGGTCATCCTTCTTCGGGGCTGCCCAGACACATGCGTTGGGATTTTACAATGGCTTTCCCTTATGGTTTGGGGTTGTTCATTACTTTTCCAAGGAGACAGAGGCCTGGATTTAGGTGAGTGCTCTCTCCAGAGAAGGCACTTTGCATTTTAAGACTTTTCTCCATTGAAGGCTCCAAGATGGATCAGAAGAAGAGAGTCTGATTTAGAA
Organism: Mirounga leonina; assembly: GCF_011800145.1. Lineage (NCBI taxonomy): Eukaryota > Metazoa > Chordata > Mammalia > Carnivora > Phocidae > Mirounga > Mirounga leonina. The sequence goes on from NW_023270305.1 coordinate 64,327,349, forward strand.
GAGATATAGAATCTAGCCATGGAGGTCCCCGTCCCAGGCCTGGGACATTAGAGCGGCAGAAGCTCATGGTCCCCAGAGATACCACTGAATGTTTACCTTTGGTCCTGTGAGCACCAGCACCCTGCCACAGCCCCTCTGGAAGGGGGTGTGGGGTATGGCTCGCCTGTTGGACCTCCAGGCACAAGTGGTACAGCTGACCCTCAGTGTTCCTGTCTCCAGTGGGGTCTCTTCAGACCAGTCTATTCATAGTTACACTGAGGAAACTGAGGCAGCTTGACAGACTCTTCTCCCTGTGATGTCAGAACTGGAGTCAGGCTGACTCCTTCAGAGACAGCTTTACAGAGCAGAGGACGTGGCTGCTCTAGCTGGGAACGGCATCTCATGAGCCCCCCGATGGCCTAGGACCCCTCGGGGAGAGTCCTCTCACCCTTCATTCAGAGCATTCTGGGAGCTACACCGTGATGGTCAGAGAGGGTCTAAGTGCCTATGAGATTTGGGCAGGAAGAGAAAAACTTCTAGATGCAGCATAATAGTAGAGAAATCTATTCCATGACACCGTCCTAACAAACATATGAAACAATCTTCCTGGTGTCAGCAGCCAAAGAGCACAGTCTATAGTTATTTTATGCCTGCCTTCCATGAACATGTTTGCTCATTAGGAAAAACAAGATCTTTTTCACTGTTTTCTCAGAGAAGCTAGTTTACATACCCAAAACACTACAGTCTTTGTGGCCCAACAAAGATCTTTAAATACATTTTGGTAGGGGTACCTGGGTGGCTCAGTCGGTGAAGCATCTGCCTTTAGCTCAGGTTATAATCTCAGGGACCTGGGATCAAGCCCTGCATTGGACTCCCTGCTTGGCGGGGAGCCTGCTTCTCCCTCTGCCTCCTCCCCCCCGCTCACGCTCTGTCTCTGTCTCTCTTTCAAACAAATAAAATCTAAAAAAAAAAAAAAAGATTTTGGTAGCTATAATTAAAACCTTATTTTGGGGCACTTGGGTGGCTCAGTCAGTTAAGCATCTGCCTTCAGCTCAGGTCATGGTCCCAGGGTCCTGGGTTAGAGTGTCACATCCAGGTCCCTGCTCAGCAGGGAGCCTGCTTCTCCCTCTCTCGCTCCTCCTGTTTGTCCTCCCTTTCTCTCTCTCTGTCAAATAAATAAATAAAAATCTTTAAAAAGTCCTTTAAAAAAAAACCCTTATTTAAACACATGTTCAGCAGATAAAGGTCTCTTCATTTTGCATGAATATATGATCATGTGCAAAAACCAACTGGTTGATTTCCAGTCTATGTTAGATCAAAACGAGTCATGGATAAGTAATGGCATGATTTAGGGGAGGGTCACTGATCCATCCCTTCAGTGGTCAGAGATCACAAGGATTTGAGAGATGGACATGCTAGGTTGGGCCAGCTCTTGGTTACAAATGAGCCTCTAGCTGATCTTGAGTTCACATTTTCTGTCACTTAATGTTCACTAAAAGACCAAGATTTCTGTGATCACATGAGGTAAGGGACAGGGGTATAATTCACCTTGCCTTCTGATATGTCAGTATTCTGTTTTATCATCCTGGAACAGACCCCATTGGTACGTCTCTCAGAGCTCCCAGAGCTCCCAGAGCTCCCAGATCTACCTCTGTTTTTGTGCACCTTTTGCTCAAATTCCATGCACCTTTATTTTGAACACCCCATGCCAGTGACTGTTTCAGAAAGATAGCCCTTAGGTCACTCCTTCCCCAGCTGCAAGCACCTGGGAATTCCTTTGCACTGGGGTAGCCCATAGCCAAGGACAGACTGGTGCAGAAGCATGGCAAAGATGATCATTTCCAAGAAGGGCCACAGCAATATCTCTTGTCCTACACATTCTTCCAGAACTTTGTTGCTGCCCCATCAAGAGGTGGAGTCTAGGGGTGTCTGGCTGGCTCGGTCAGTAGAGCATGGTCTTGGGGTTGTGCGTTCAAGCCCCATGCTGGGTGTGGAGCCTACTTAAAAAAAAAAAAAAAAAGAGGTGGAGTCTATTTCCTGCCCTTTATGACTACCTCAACACAGAATGTGGTGAAAAGGAGGCTCTAGGATTTATGAGGCTAGGCCACGAAAGGCAATATTGCTTCCAGCAACCTCTCTCTCTGTCTCCGGACACTTGGCCTTGGAACTCAGCCATCATTTGTGAGGAGGCCCAGGCCACATGGGGAAGGGCTGGGTGAGTTTGCCGGTCTCAGCCTTAGCTGCAGCCAGGATGAACGGCCAGGCATGTGGAGAAAGCCTCCGGAGTAGAATTCCACGCCCCAGGCTTCCAGCAGCCCCAGCTGACACTGAGTGGAAAACAGATGAGCTGTCCCCACTAAGTCCTGCCCGAAATGAAGACTCATGAGAAAAAAGGAGTGTCATTGTTTTAAGTCACTATGTTTGGGGAAGGTAAAGTGTGTAGCAACAGATACCTGAGAGAGATTGGGGCGCTACCACAGTCAAGCCTGAAACGTGGGGCTTTGGCACTGGGTGGTGGATGAGGCCAGAAGGGCCTTGGGGAGGGGCTAATGCAAAGCTCATGGCTTCAAAGAGGCTGGATGGCCCTGGCAGCTCACAGCAGCGCTCCCGTTCCATGCGCTCTTCCGGAACCAAGTTCCTGCCCACGGAAACATTGATTTCCCCTGCCCCCTGAAACTGGGCAGGCCCCCATTCTGCCTGGTTGAGGAGAGCAAAATTAATACCATCCTTGGGCTGAGCCACTGTGGGGGAGGGCCGGGGAAGGGGCTCCCTGGAGAATCTAGCAGTCACTGTTAGCAAACAAATGCTTATGGGGGCGCCTGGGTGGCTCAGTCAGTTAAGTGCCCCACTCTTTTTTTTTCTTTTTTTTAAGATTTTATCCATTCACTTGAGAGAGAGACAGAGAGAGCACAAGCAGGGGAAAGGCAGAGGGAGAAGCAGACTGCCATCTGAGCCGGGAGCCTGATGTGGGGCTCAATCCCGGACCTGGAGATCATGATCCGAGCAGAAGGCTGATGTCCAACCATCTGAGCCACCCAGGCGCCCGAAGTGCCCCACTCTTGAGTTTGGCTCTGGTCATGATCTCAGGGTCCTGAGATCAAGCCTCATGTTGGGCTCCACACTCAGTGGGGAGTCTACTTGACTACTCAGAGGCAGAGCCTCAACCTCTGCCCCTCCCCCAACTCATGCAAGAGAGCTCTCTCTCTCTCTCTAATAAATGAAATAAAACTTAAAAAAAAAAAAACACTTAAAACACTGAAGCACTACCATTCTCTTGCTGGACCGATGTTATGGCCACAGTTTTGGGTGGGACATGAGATCTGCAGCTACAGATGCCTAAGGAGATTTTTCTCATGACAACAGGGACAATTACACAGTAGCTCTGCTTAAACTTTGTGAGTGCCAGTCCACACCCTCCAAACGGAGTGGCCTCACAGCCCGGTGCCCTGGATGGCACCTCCCCCTGCTCATCATGTTTGGTCGAAGTTTGCAAACTGCGCCCCCAGCCCCCATTCCTTTCTCACTACATCAGAGCTCCTCCATTGACTGTTTAATGTCATTCTGAATTCTTTTAATGTTCTCCCAATCTGGCAGGGCCACACCTCTTGCATAAATTTAAATCCAATTGGATTCTGAGCATCCCTCCTGTCTTTGTCTGGCTCCCATTGAGGCCATTTCAATGACAGACGGAACGCATGAAGATGATCCTTGGAACATCATTTATAACAGCCTAACAATTGGAGACAAATGAAATGCCCAGTAAAGAAATTATTGCCTCTCAGTTAAGTCACACACAGGGTAATACCGCAGCAAGAGGGTGGGAAGCACAGCATTAGCTTATCCAGGCCTAGGGAAGCCTAAGGAATGGCTGGGGCATGGGAGACCTCAAGAGCAATGCAGCACTTGGGACTGGGTGGCGGGTGGAGGAGCTATGACCACACAGCTCCTTAAATCAGGGCTGGCCCCACACAGCAAAGTCTGCCAGCTGCCAGGGAGAGGCAAAGAGCGGTGGGTGGGGCACACCTGGGTCTGTTTCTTGCCCATCTGCTTGCAGGTGCATAGAGGCACATGGGACAGAGGCGGAGGACCGACCTCATATCCACGCCTGGAGCTTGAGGTGCAGAAACCCAGCAACTAGAACAGGTCTGCACTGTGGGTCTCCCTCACAGGGAAAGGCTGGATAAACTCGTTCATACTGATGGTCAGGGGTGGCTCCGGGATGTGTACGTAGGAAGGGCTTGGGGAGCGCAATCTGGTTAGGAGGAAGCCGGTGGGCGTGGGTGGAAGCCATGTCAGCCTATCAAGTGCAGCATTTTTATTTGTAAATGGAGGTTATAGCTCACCACCCTCTCCGCCATCCTTGACGCTACCTCTATTAGAGACCGGAAGCATAAAGACAGTCCTGCCGGGCGCCTGGGTGGCTCAGTTGGTTAAGCGACTGCCTTCGGCTCAGGTCATGATCCTGGAGTCCCTGGATCGAGTCCCGCATCAGGCTCCCTGCTCGGCAGGGAGTCTGCTTCTCCCTCTGACCCTCCCCCCTCTCATGTGCTCTCTCTCTCATTCTCTCTCAAATAAATAAATAAAATCTTAAAAAAAAAAAAAAAAAAAAAGACAGTCCTGCCTTATCCACCAAAGAAGATCTGCAAATGGTGGGGGGTTTGAGCACCAGAGGTAAGGGCAGAAAACTGGACTTGATGAGGGAGGTGAGGTCCCTTGAGAGCAGAAAATCATGCTCCAATCCCACTCAACAGAAGATGTTCTCTGGCTAAGTGAGCAGAGAGCAAGAGTAGCCAGGCATTGCTTTCCAGGTCGAGAAAGCTGAGCGAGAAGATCACACGTGGGCAGGAAGTGCTCTCTAGCAGTCTCAAGGGCTGTTCACCTGCTCCTCGACTTGCTGAGCTGGCAGGAGACTAGATTCTACATCTAGCTGCCGTAGCCACATCAGCACCTGCCCCAGACTCAGAATTAACCAGCTTTGCATGTATGGGTGATATGTTTCCCTTGGAAGCTGAGGAATCCAAAGAGTGTAGGAGGAGAAGTCAAACTGCTAGGGAGTGCTCCTTCCAGCGGCTCGCACAGGGAAGACCCCGGTCCAGGGCTGCACAACCTCCGGACGGGGTAAGTCAGTGTGGGCCTCAGAGAGCACACAGGCAAGAGGGTCCTCACGCTCCAATGCTGATGGCTGGACCTGGAGAATGCGGAGTAGGGACTGTGGCTGGAGCAGTGGAGGCAGGCCTGAGCTCTGCCTGCTGGGCCCTTTGCGCCACAGGGGGCCAGACACCTTGCTAGCTGCAGGCAACACCTATGCTGCCCAGCTCCGTGTCAAGTACTGGGTGTTCTTGGGTGGGAGTAGGGTCTGGAGGAAAAGCAAGATGGGCCTCTCCGAAATAGAGGAAAGGCAAGGCTGTGGGCCAGACTCAAAGCACCAGGGCAGGTAGCAGGATGCATTTTCTTGGCCATTAGGTATCATAAAACCTAGGTTCCAGGCTGAGGGCCACCATTTAGGGCTTATCCATTTTGATACAGCCATTTGACACATGAGTTCAAACTACAGCACAGATGGTATATCTAACATGGCAGCATTAAAATGAAAGAACCCCGTGAAAAGAAGCTAGACATAGAAGGCCACACATCGCACGGTTCCACTTTTATGTGATGTTCAGAATAGGCAAATCCACAGAGGCAGGAAGGAGCTGGGCGGAGGAGGTAATGGAGAGTGGCTACTTAACAGACACAGGATTTCCTTTTGGGATGATGAAAATGTTTTGGAATGAGATAGTGATATTGGTTGTACAACACCTGGATTGTAGTCAATGCCATTGAATTGTTCACTTTGAAATGGTTAATTTTGTTGTGTATATTTTACCAAAATTTTTTATTTTTTTTACCACAATTTTTTTTAAATGGAAGGGCCCTGGGGTGCCTGGGTGGCGCAGTCAGTTAAGCATCCGACTCTTGGTTTTGGCTCAGGTGGTGACCTCAGGATGGTACGATGGAGCCCCACACTGGGCTCCATGCTCAGCATGGAGTCAGCCTGAGATTCCCTTTCCCTCTCCCTCTGCCCCTCCCACTCATGCTCTCTCTCTCTCTCTCAAAATAAATAAATCTTTTTTTAAAAAATGGAAGGGCCCACTTGTTTTTCTTGTGTGACCTTGAACGGAATAACCTCTTTTTTTTTTTTAAAGAATTTTATTTATTTGTCAGAGAGAGATGGGGAAAGCATAAGCAGGGGAGAAGCAGGCTCCCCACTGAGCAGGGAACCCGATGTAGGGCTCCATCCCAGGACCCTGGGATCCTGACCTGAGCTGAAGGCAGAAGCTTAACCAACTGAGCCACCCAGGTGTCCCAGGGAACAACCTCTTGAGCTTCAATCCCCTTCCTCTGTAACATGAGGCTCTCAGCCCTGTTTATCCTCCAGGAATGGGAGTGGGAAGGACACAGGTATGGGCTCAAATCCCACCTACAACACTCACTTGCTATGGGACTTGGAAAGTTACGTAGGCTCTCTGAATCTCCATGTCACCATCTATAATTAGGGCTATTGGGACTCCAGACTTTTTGATGTTTGAGTTAGGAACAATTTTTACAAGGAAACAAACGTTTATAAACTAAGCAAAAAAATGTGCAAGTGTATGTGTGTGTGTGTGTGGTGTCTGGCATAGATATCAGAGCTCTCATTAAGTAGGAAATTTTATTAATTATTATTAGTTAATAAATTATTTTATTTATTTTTATTTTTTAAGATTTATTTGAGAGAGCACGAGCAGGGTGGGGCGAGAATCTCAAGCAGACTTCCCGCCAAGCATGGAGCTGGAGGCAGAGCCTGAAGTGGGACTTGATCTCATGACCCTGAGATCATTACCTGAGCCAAAATTAAGAGTCAGACATTTAACCAACCAACTATCCAGGTGCCCTTATATAATAAATTATTTTAAGTAGAATTAATGAAGATGAAATCAAGTTGTAAATAAAACCCCTGGTTAGGGGCGCTTGGGTGGCTCAGTCGTTAGGCGTCTGCTTTCGGCTCAGGTCATGGTCCCAGGGTCCTGGGATCCAGCCCCACATCAGGCTCCCTGCTGGACGGGAAGCCTGCTTCTCCCTCTCCCACTCCTCCTGCTTGTGTTCCTGCTCTCGCTATCTCTCTCTCTGTCAAATAAATAAATAAAATCTGGAAAAAAAAAAACTGGTTAAGCCTAAGGAACAGAAGGTGGCTGGGTGGGCTAGAATTGTTAATAACATTCATAGAAAAATAGGATTTGAACTGATCTTTAAGGGGAGCTGAGATCTGAGAAGGTGAGTGTGGGGAAGGGCAGGACAGGGCACGCATGAGCAAAGGTTTTGGGTTGGAAGCATGCTGGGGCCAGTGAGAAGATTGGCCTGGCTGGAATAGAGTGTTGGGGATATGTGGGGAAGGAAAAGATGTTGGGTTTCCTTAAATACCAGGCCAAGGAGTTTGAATCTTATATACCTGAGGGTACTGGGGAATCACAGATGGTTCTTGAGCAGGAGAGGAACTTGATTAATATACAGTGATATATAAGGATAAATCTAGCCCAACCCAGGCAGAAATTATTTGGAGATGAGAGTCTAGAGGCATCCAGCCTGGCATCCATGGCTTTAACCCAGCATGAGGGGATGTAGCATGGGTGAGGGGAACTGACCAATCTTAGGAAGAATCCACACGTGTCCTTCTGGGCTCCAGACTTACCCTACCTTATGCTACTTCTTGGCTTTTGGCACCAACAGAACCGATCTGGCTATTTCTCATCTGTGGGTGTTTTCCTGGAAAAACTTAGAGTAGTGTCCAAGAAAATGATTCAGGGGACATATGCAGATCTGAGATGATGAGTCCACGTCAGGTAGGACGTGCACAAAGCTGAGTATGAGGAAGGAGCTGGCTTTCTGCAGGACAGGCTCAGCCCTACTTCTGTGGATGTCAGTGCCAGGCCTGGGTCAGGCCTGAAGCTCCACAGCACTTGGATGGCAGGCGTGCAGGATGGCAGCCAGAAAAGCTCATCAATCCCCAAGCAGCAGTAACATGTGCTTTCTGGCAGGGAAAGTGGGCAGGTGCTGATACTACAAGTTCATCACCACCTCCCCATCCCCAGCAAGTGGCCCCAGGTGGGGGTCCTTGCTCTTATCAGTCAACCAGAATAATTCTTGTTACAGGTGTGGAGCTCACCTAGTAGGCGACCGTTCTACGCTGAGATGTGGGAGCGCATACACCCTGCAAAGACCTGGACCCTGAAAGGGACACAACTGCTGAGGGCAGTCAAAGATCTAAACAGATGGACAGATATCCTGTGCTCATGGCTCATAAGACTCAATGCTGTGAAGATGTCAATTCTCCCCAAATTGTTCCACAGAGTCAATGAAATCCCAATCAAAATACTGGGAGGCTCTTTTGTAGAAATTGACAAGCTGGGCGCCTGGGTGGCTCAGTTGGTTAAGCATCTGCCTTCGGCTCAGGTCATGATCCTGGAGTCCCGGGATCGAGTCCTGCATCGGGCTCCCTGCTCGGCAGGGAGTCTCCTTCTCCCTCTGACCCTCCCCCCTCTCATGTGCTCTCTCTCTCTCAAATAAATAAATAAATAAATAAATCTTAAAAAAAAAAAAAGAAATTGACAAGCTGATTTTAAAATTTACATGGACTAATCAAAACAACTTTGAAAAAGAAGAACAAAGCTGAAGGAACACTGCCTGACTTCAAGTTTATTATAAAGTTAGTCAAGACGGGCTGTTACTGGCATAAACAGAGCCAAATAGATCAATGGCACAGAATAGAGAGTCCAGAAATAGACCCATACATCTATGCACAAGTGAGTTTCAACAAAGGTGCAGAGGCATCGCGGAGGAAAAAGAATAGTCTTTTCATCAAACGGTGCTGGAACGACTGGAGATCCAAATGCAAAAGAATGAACTTCAATTCATGCCTCTCGCTATATGAAAAAATGGCCTCAAAATGAATCATAGACTTAAATGTAAAGCCTACAACTATAAAACTTGTAGAAGAAAACAGAAGGAAAGCTTTGTGGCCTTGGGTTAGGCAAGGTTTTCATGCTTAGGAAGCATGAAAGAAACTGATGAATTGGACTTCATCAAAATGAAGAATTTCTGCTGTTTGTGGGGCACCTGGCTGGCTCAGTTGGTAGAGCATGTGGCTCTTGATCTTGGAGTTGTGAGTTCGAGCCCCATGTTGGGTGTAGAGATCGCTTAAAAATAAAGTCTTAAAAAAAAAAAATGTCTGCTGTTTGAAAGACACCGTAAAGAGAACAAGAAGATCAGGGTATCTGGGTGGCTCAGTCGGTTAAGCGTCTGCCTTTGGTTCAGGTCATGATCCCAGGGTCCTCTGGGGAGCCTGCTTCTCCCTCTCCCTCTGCCCCTCCCCGTGCTTGTGCTCTCTCTCTCTCTCTCAAATAAATAAATAAAATCTTTTTTTAAAAGGAGAGAATGAAAAGATAAGCCACAGATTAGGTGAAAATATTTGCAAATCACGTGTCGGAAAGAAGACTTGTATCTGGTATATAACATGAACTCGCAAAACTCAAGAAAACTAGCAACCGAATTTTTTTAAAAATTGGCAAAGACTTGAACAGACACTTACTTCTCCAAAGAGATACAGGGCAAATAAACACGCAAAAAGATGCTTAGCATCACTGGTCATTGAGAAATGCAGATCAAAATCATGATGAGGGACACCATTACACACCTATAACGGCTAAAATTGAGAAGCTGGAACTCTCATACTGCTGGTAGAAGTAGACATGGAGCAATCACATTAGAAAACAATTTGTTAGTTTCTGGTAAGTTAGACATACATCTACCATAGGATCCCACCTTTCTACTCTTGGCATTTACTCGAGAAACCAAAGCATACGTCCATTCAAAGACTTGTACACAAATGCTCATTGGAGCTTTATTTGTAATAATTCCAAACTAGAAACACTCCAAATGTCCACCAACTGGGGAATGCATAAACAAATTGTCATACGTATGTATAATGGACCACTACTCAGCAATAAAAATGAACTATCAATACAACCAACCATATAGACAAGCCTCAAAATAATTATGCCAAGTGAAAGAAGCCACACTAAAAAGAGCACATACTGTTTCATTCTAGAAAATGCAACTAGGGGTACCTGACTGGCTCAGGTCAGTAGAACATGTGACTCTTAATCTCAAGATCATGAGTTTAAGCCCCATGTTGGGTAAAGAGTTTACTTGAAAAGAAAAGAAAAAGAAAATGCAACCGATCTGTAGTTTGGTCAGTGGTTGCCTGGGGGTAGGTACAGAGGGAGGGGCTGGAGGGGGGATTACAAAGGGACACACAAGGAAACTTACGGGGATGATGTTCACTATCTTGTGGTGATATTTTCATGGATATATACACATGTAAGAACTCATGAAACTGCACACTCTATATGTGTACAGTTTGTTGTTTGTAAATTATATTTTGATAAACCATTTGGGAGAAAAAACAAACCTCCAAATTCTCTGCATTTCATGGGGAGTAAAAGCCAAAGTTCTTACCGTGGCAAAGCTGCATGGCTGGCGGCCCTCCATTATTCACAGTGCTCTGAGAACAGGGCCTGGAACAAAGAAAGAGCTATGTAAGTATTTGTCAAATGACTGCCCGGAAGGCCCACGATTAATCTAAGTTGTTTAATAATTGTTGTTAAGAACAACTTGAGGGTCCTCAAATGATAACCATTAAGTTACCGTATGACCCAGCAATTTCATACCTAGATATATTCCCAAGAGAAATGACAACACCTGTCCATAAAAAAAAAATCGTTCATAATTGGGGCCAAAAGGTAGAAATAACCCAAATATCCAAGTAATAAATAAGACATGGTATATCCATACCATGGAATGTTATTTGGCCATAAAAAAGAACCACATATCACAAGATGGATGAACCTTGAAAATATTACTCTAGGGCGCCTGAGTGGCTCAGTTGGTTAAGCCACTGCCTTTGGCTCAGGTCATGATCCTGGAGTCCCTGGATCGAGTCCCGCATCGGGCTCCCCACTCAGCAGGGAGTCTGCTTCTCCCTCTGACCCTCCCCCTTCTCATGCTCTCTCTCTCTCTCTCATTCTCTCTCAAATAAATAAATAAAATCTTTAAAAAAAAATTAAAATTAAAAAAAAAGAAAATATTACTCTAAGTGAAAGCAGCCAGTCACAAAAGAGCATGTATTAAATGACTCCGTTTATATGAAAAGTCCAGATTAGGCAAATCTATGGAGATAGAAAGTAGAGTTGCTTCTTGGGTGTTGATAGGGCGATGGCAGGGGATAACTAAAGGGTTCACGGTTTCTTTTTTTTTTTTTTTAAGATTTTATTTATTTATTTGAGAGAGAGAATGAGATAGAGAGAGCATGAGAGGGGGGGAGGGTCAGAGGGAGAAGCAGACTCCCTGCCGAGCAGGGAGCCCGATGCGGAACTCGATCCTGGGACTCCAGGATCATGACCTGAGCCGAAGGCAGTCGCTTAACCAACTGAGCCACCCAGGCGCCCCAGGGTTCAGGGTTTCTTTTGGGGGTGATGAAAATGTTCTATTGTGGTTATGGTTGTATCTATCTGTGAATATACTAAAACCACTGAACCATACATTTAAATGGGTGAGTTGTATGGTATAATGATTTGGCTCAATAAAGCTGTTTAAAAATAAAGAACACAGGGGGTGCCTGGTTGGCTCAGTCGTTAAGCGTCTGCCTTCGGCTCAGGTCATGGTCCCAGGGTCCTGGGATCGAGCCCCGCATCGGGCTCCCTGCTCAGCGGGAAGCCTGCTTCTCCCTCTCCCCGCTGCTTGTGTTCCCTCTCTCGTTGTCTCTCTCTCTGTCAAATAAATAAATAAAATCTTAAAAAAAATAAAATAAAGAACACAGTATCAGGGGAAGGCAAAGCTCTCGCTCAGAGTTTGAGTGGAGAGTGGTAAGCCCTTGTTACTATTCGTTCACCGGCATGGTTAGGACCCTATCAAGTGCTCCCTGAGAATAGATGTGGCCCAACATGCCCAACGGTGAAGAGGCTAAGGGCCCAGAGAGGGCACTGGATCTGCTCAGACCACATTGACGGTGAGCCCTGAATAGAGGTAGAGCTCTTTCTCTTGGGACAAGCAAATGAAAGCACGTCGCTTGCAGCCCTACAGCCCACGGCTGGGACTCTCTCTGCTGCCTTGAGCTGTACTGAGCTACATGACGTCCCCCAATTGCCTCACAATGATAATACCTTCTATTTATACCAAACACCTCTCCTCCCAGGAGAGCACTGTGTTTTCCCAACATTGAATCATTAAGCCAGCCAGACTGAATCGAATTAAAATTCACAGCAGCCACTCACAACAAGCCTCCCCCCTTCCCCTTCCTGTCCACTCCTCCATGCACTGCTGTGATGCTCACAGCAGAACAGGCAAGTCAAGAGCATCAGTCTTCTACACACCTGCCCCACTTGAGGGACCTCTCCCCTGATCCTGCTCCACACCAGGGGTGGGGGTGGGAGCTGTGTCACTCCAGGGCCCTTCTATCATGGGAAAAATAAAATGTGGGAGGGACAGGTCTTCAAGTGTAACATTGCCCTTTCCATAAACATTTAAGTCATCAAAACTCAAAGGTGAGAACCGCTAGTGATGAGATTTCAGGCAACAAAGAGAAATATATTGAGAGTGGCACTGAAATTTTTTCTAATTCGTAAGTTATACCACATGGGCTGCTGTCTATTTGCCTAGGCAAAAGCTCAACACAGACTCCTGGTCATCATGGTCAGACGGTTCTCCCCTGGGTTGAGCCTCTTGGCTCACTGGAGAAATGAGAAGGAAGGGACTCATGGGCTCTGCGAGCCCTTTCCCCTTGGTACAGATCCAACTGGCCTTGGGCAGTCCATAGCCCTGGCCTGTGGGACAGAGAGCAGGGAGGGATCCAGGAAGAAGCCTGCATGGGTCTGACTGGATTGATGAATGGATGTCCCATATGCATCCCAACCACACACACAGCCTTACCCTCTCTGTGCCTTTGTCCTGCTCTGCCAGTTGGCACAGTCCCTGGGGGCCACAAAGATAAAGATAATGCTAGGGGCAGGGGTCTCCTACATGCGTGCCCACTCCTGACACTGCCACCCACAGTCAGTCACTCCATCAAGAGCGAGTCCTTCCTATAGGCACGTGTGCCTACCTTGGGCCACCTTCTGTGGGCAAAAGCACATCCCCCTACCCTGCCTGGGCAGATGCAGAGGGCTGGTTAGGTGAGAGCCCAAGAGTGCCTCCCTGGGCAGGGTGGGGCCATATGGCACAAAATCCTCAGGGGATGCAGTCCCAATTAATAGTTTTTACCACAGAGTCTGGGATCTCAGGGTGGGGAACAGCTTAGGGGTCATTTAGTCATCCCCCTGCCCCCACCCCACCCCCATCCATCTCCTGCATCCCCTTGTGAACATCAATAGTACTAAAAGAGCAAGAGCTCCAGTGCCCATCTTCTCCACCATGGCCTTGCCCACCCCTTCCGTCCTTCATTACTAAGGCCTCTTGGTGCTACCTGTGGTCAAGGGCACTTACCCCATCAGTAGCCTTGGTAACATCTGTTCCTTGAGAGGACATCAAGGGATAGGGCAATGGAGCCCCAGGGATCACGTAAAACCCATCTTTCAATAAGGCAATTTACTGGCCCTTTGAAAATCAGGGGTCTGTGACATGAATAGAACATTCCCCAAACCACACATGCCTCCCCTCCCATAGAGACAGAGGGTGTCTGAGCATTGGTTTCTATTATGTCATATTCAAAAGACCAGTTCAAGAGCATTAGATTTTCTATACAGAAACTTACAAATATTTAGGAATTGAGAGTCATTATGAAACTACAATTAGAGGGGCTCCTGGGTGGCTCAGTCAGTTGGGCATCTGCCTTTGGCTCGGATTGTGGTCCCAAGGTCCTGGGATCGAGTCCCTCATCGGGCTCCCTGCTCAGTGGAGAGCCTGCTTCTCTCTCTCCTCCCTGCTCTTGTTCTGTCTCACTACTCTTTCTCTCTCTCTCTCTCTCAAATAAATAAATAAAATCTTAAAAAAAAAAACTGCAATTAGAAAACTGTCACTTATGACTGTTGGATTTTTAAGAGATGGGTAATAAAAATAACAATAGCAATAGAAATAACACACCTTTATCATAGCATTTTGGGTGTGTCAAATACACTTATATATGTTGTAAAACAGGGAACATTTGATTAGAATAATAGAATATTAGAGAGAGGTATTCTCAGGTGGCTACTTAGTATGTGAGGGCCAGGTTCCATGACAGCTGTTTGCATGTGTATGACAGACAGACACACAGACAGGCACCTCAAATGCTGCTTAACCCCCCCCCCAGGCCCCTGGCAATGAGCACCTGGGGGCACCCAGCTGTGCCACTGTTGAGACAGAAGAACTTGACAACTGTGAGTTGAGCCTTTAGACAGGGAGCCACCTCCCCATGCAGCCCCCGGGAGTCGCAACATTACTAGGGGCCAGCTGTGAGGGGCACATCTCATCATGCACCTGCCGGGCAGCTGCTGTTTGCAGAGTAGCAGCTGCAGGAAGGCGCCGGTGCTGATAATGAATGCCCTCCGTAGACGGGGCTCAGCTCCCACACACGATGGCCAGTCAAAACCAGCATGCACACACCAAGAGCGGGAACGGGGGGCCAGACTGGGTGGTTTGGATTATTGCTGTGCCTCTGGCCAGTTGCAAAATCCTAGACTTTTTTTAAAAAGATTTATTTATTTATTTGAGAGAAAAAGAGAGAGAGCACAAGCAGGGGGAGGGGCAGAGGCAGAGGGAGAAGCAGACTCCCCACTGAGCTGGGAGTCTGATGCGGGGCTTGATCCCAGGACCTGGAGATCAAGATCTGAGCCGAAGGCACATGCTTAACCAACTGAGCCACCCAGGTGCCCCCAAATCCTAGACTTTCATGAAGATTCAGAGAAGGAAAGTTTGGGAGCAAAGTGGGGTGGGAGGCAGCCAGCCCCAAGATGGTCAGTGTGATCATCGGCCCCTCTCATTTGACACTTGAGAAACTGAGGCCCAGAGAGAGGAAGGGACTTACTTAAGGTCACATAGTGGGTAGGCAGCAGATAAAGCACAATTGTCCTGGCCCTGGCTTGACTCTCCACAGTCACCTGGGTTGTCGTTCCCACACCTTATGAGGGATAGACCCAAAGGCCTGGGTCTATGGAGAGAGAGACCATTCTACAGCCTCGACCCTCCTTGAAATTCAGCCCAAATTAGCCTGCCACCTCTCAGCACTGCTCTGGGGGAGGCCACCCAGGAGGAAAGTATGAATAGACAGACTGAGGGACATTGTCCAGAAGTGCCTCTCCCAGCAGCTGAAGAGAGAGGCTGTTCTGGGACATGGCTCCTCAGGGGTCTTAGGGATGTGGCTCCTCAGCTGTGATCACTCCTGGGTGTCAGTTTGCACCATCACAGTCACCAGCCCAAGAACAATTCCAGACCAGTGAGGACCATGCTCCTGGGGGCCCTGGGAACAGTAAAGGGCACAGCCTTGGCATCTCACCTCTCCTTGAGTCACATGGGACAATAAAAAGGGGATCTGTGTTCAGCTGCTGTGGAAAAAGAATCTGGCAATTCCTCAAAAAAGGTAGACAAAGAATTAATGTTTGACCCAACAATTCCGCTCCCAGGCACATACCCAAAAGAATTGAAAACAGGTGTTCAAACACTTGAACAAGTACATGAATGTTCCTAGTAGCACTACTCACAATAGTCAAAAGGTGGAAACAACCCAAGTGTCCATCAACAAGTGAATAGATAAACAAAATGTGGTACATCCATACAACAGTATATTATTCAGCCTTACAAAGGAATGAAGCACTGACATATGCTAGTGTCAATGTACCCCAAAAGCACGATGCTAAGTAAGAGAAGCCAGTCACAAAAGGTCAGGCATTGTATGAGTCCATTTATATGGAATATCCAGAATAGGTAAATCCATAGAAATAGAAAGTTGATTAGTAGTTGCCCCCTTGGCAGGCTTGGCCACATGCTAGCTTCTGGACCCTCCACTCGGACACTGTCCCTAAAGTTAGTGATCCCCATTGAATGAGAGCTTCACTTTCTCCAAAGGACCTGTTAAAAGTCCCAGGTTTAAGTCTCATTTGCCTGAGCCAACCCCATGGCAGGTGGATGGAGTGCACCACTTGGATAGGCTGGATCTTGCCATCCCTATGGTGGGGATAGGGTAGGAGTGGGGGTGAGCTGCATAGGACCTGCCCCACCCAAGGCAGAAGACTGAGAAGGGGAGGGAGTCTGGATGGGCAAAAACAACAATATCTACTCCAGGACCACAAAGAGAGTGACTTCTCATGTCCTTCTCTTTGCTGCTCCCCCTCTCCTCCTGCTGAGACATTTTTGGAGGACATAGCACGAGGAGAATGATTTCTATGTATGTGGACCTGACTACAGGTCTTGAGTTCTTTGGCAGTCCTAACTTTTAGTCATCTGTCCCAATATCACATTTGGATCAGACCATGTGTCCTGACTCTAGATTAGAAAACACGGTTGGCGGCCCTCACAGCCCCACTGACTACGTGGGCTTTCCCCTAATCACTTTTTTGACCACCAAACAGTCTTGCCTCTACCAGGAACTAGCTGACCCTTTGGAGTTTTATTTCAGTGATGAATAGTGGATTTGGGTCCAGGAACATAGAGCTAGTAAAAGAGAGAAAAGAACAGTGCCTTTTTCCCTGTCCTTTCCCTCCCTGAGGCTGCCATTTTTCTCACACAGGATTCAAGTCCTCCTCTCCCGGACCTCCTTCTGCAACCTGTGGCCCAACCCAAGATCTTCCTTGCTCCGTCTCTCTTGTGCACACAGTTAGAACCATGAGGGCCCCCATTATATACTCGGTGATGATTAACTAAGGAATATATCCAACTGAAGGCATTCATTCCAGGAGGCTTCCATCTTCCAGGGCAGGGAATGACCTGCCTCAGGGACTTCACCCCTGTTCCCACTCAAGTCCTGTGCCTGGATGAAGGAATACTGCAGGCACTGAGCTCCTCCAGAAGTAAGGAGGTGGGAGTAGGCCAGAAGCAGGGAGAATGTGCGAACTAGGCCCTTTGTCCCGGCCCAAGTCAGGCAAGCATCCAACTCATATTCAGAATCTGCTGAGTCTCTACAAAGCTCTTTTTAAAGAACCAGTGCTGACCCCCATTCCAGCAGAGTAAGGAAGCCACTGCCTACTGACTTGAAAATTTAATTAACCACCTCTGTCTAGCTCCTTGTCTAAGAAACAGGACACTTCTCTCAAGAGTACAAGGGAGATGATTTGCAGTCTTTCTGAAATGTGGAAGGAATCCAGTGTGCTGGAGGAAAGGACAGGAGGTGAATGAAGAATATAGTTGTGGAGAGTGCCTGGTAGGATGGAGAGGCTGGGAGCTAGAAAACAAGGCTGACCTCCCTGCCTCTGCTCTGCTCTGCGCCCACGTAGCTTCACCATGCTCCCCACTGGCTCCTAACCCTTTAACCAACCCACCTGGTCAGTTCACAAACATACAGAAACAGTCCTTACAGACTGTTCCCTCTCGGGGGGAAAAAAGCAAACTGTACAACAGAAAGCCTTTTACAATCACAAATTCACCTCTTGTGGCATCCTATTAACGCAGATCTACCTCGGTGAGCTATGTCCTCCATCCTGAGCATTTCAGTCAAAATTGCATGTTTGCACTGATTGCCTGCCCCACTAACCCCACAGCCCTGTGGACTCCATTTGTTGGATGGACTCTGGAACCAGGCTGCCTGGGTTCAAATTCCAGCTCTGCCATTTGCTAGTTGTATAACGTTGGGCAAATAAGCTAACCTCTGTGCCTCGATTTTATCATCTGTAAAATGGGGACAATAGTAATACCTACTTTATAGAGTTGTTGTGAGGACTAAAAGTATTAACCTATCTAAAGCATTTAGAATAATGCTTGCAACATAGTATGTGCCAAGAAAATGTTAATTTATAACAAATTACTACTAAAAAGAGGTGGAGAATGGGTTTGAATAGGAACCAGCAGTCTCATTGAGAAGGCAAACTGAAACATTTACTGATATTTTAATGGGGAAGGAAAGAGTGATGAAAAAAGATAAGGGAGAGGGAAGAGGGGGAACCTAAAAAAATTGAGGAAGACCTGCCAGTGTGGACACAATGTCAATAAACAATATTCTCTCCATAGACAGACAGAGGTATAGATACAGATACGAAAGTTACATAAGCTCCATGATCATTAATCAACCCAGGTACTGGGGCAGTTGTTCTTGGCACATAGTAGGTGCTCAACAAATATATTTGAATTAAAATTTGGGGGGGGGAGAAATAATTGAAAAAATTGTGAACAACCTATAATGTAAAATATCCCATCATTTTAGCAAAATTAAATATGTATAGATAGATAGACAGACAGACAGATAGAGCCAGTCAACCAGGCAGAGGAATCATTAAAATAATTAATAACAGGGGCACCTGGCTGGCTCAGTTGATAGAGCATGTGACTCTGGAACTCAGGGTCATGAGTTCGAGCTCCATGTTGGGTGTAGAGCTTACTTTTAAAAAAAGAAAAAAAGGAAAAAATGATTAACAACAGTAATTCTCTCAGGATAATGGGATGGAATTTGGGGTCATTTTTGTTTTCTTCTTTTTTGCTTTATCAAATTTTTCTTTTTTTTAAGATTTTATTTATTTATTTGTCAGAGAGAGAGAGAGAGCACAAGCAGGGGGAGCAGCAGGTAGAGGGAGAAGCAGGCTCCCCACTGAGAAGGGAGTCCTGTGTGGGACTCGATCCCAGGACCCTGGGATCATGACCTGAACTGAAGGCAGACGCTTAACCGCCTGAGCCACCCAGGCGTCCCTTGAATTTTCAATTATTCTATGTTAATTACACAGTATTTATACATGTCTTTTTTTTTTTTTTTTAACCAACAATCTTTTATTCCCAAACTCACTCGGGGTTAACTCTTTCCCTGGCTAACACATCAACAGCATCTCTAATAGGATCGAGGATAAAGGTGCAGACCTAACAAAAATTGTCTCCCCAACAAAGGATTACTATATATATATACATATATGTATATATATACATATATGTATATATATATACATCTGCGTAAGTATTTTTAAAACAGCAAAATTCACCAGTGTTGCAGGAAAAAAAAAAATCCCCATGTGATTTCAGTCCATAAAAAACAGGCTTTGGCAGTCTGCTGTGTTAAAAACTCCAACTCGGGTGCCTGAGTGGCTCAGTTGGTTAAGCGACTGCCTTCGGCTCAGGTCATGATCCTGGAGTCCCTGGATCGAGTCCCGCATCGGGCTCCCTGCTCGGCAGGGAGTCTGCTTCTCCCTCTGACCCTCCCGACCCTCCCCCCTCTCGTGCTCTCTGTCTCTCTCTCTCAAATAAATAAATAAATAATCTTAAAAAAATAAATAAATAAAATAAAAACTCCAACTCAGGATACACCTAGGAGAAAAGCATTTCCTCGCTTAAAAAAAATAAAATTTAAAAAATGTCCCTTTCTCTTTCTTCCAGTCCAACTTCTACTGTTCATTCCTAGGAACACCCACAGGATAACTGTAAAAACAAACTCCAGCTCACTTCCCTCTGCCTGTCTGTGAAGGCTCACACAGAGGAACAGTCCTCAGGAATTTTCATCCCTAAATTTCTGGGCACTTGCAAACTGTCCTCCTGTTTCCTTCAAGGAGGGGCCTGAGGGCTTGCGGAAGGATCTAGGGAGTAGTGTACTTGGCCAAGAACTGGAATGCCAGGTGGGGCAAAGAGGGGGGGGGCTTTCTAGATAAACACACCTGACACCTTACAACCTCAAGTCTAATCTGCCAGGTAAAAACAAGTAGAAGCTGGCTGTACCAAAGAGGTGCTTCTGTCCCCTGTCCCCTTTTACCATAAAGGTGACAGAAGAAGTCTTAAGTGTATTTGACCTCCACTCTCTCCCAGATACTGTGACCTCAAGTTTTAGGCCAGAGCCATGTTGCAAAAACGCCATTTGGTCCCACGGTAGAGCCTTCACTGCTTCTGTCTGGATCAAGCTGCCACTCCTGGCAAATACTTCGATAGCAGCTTCTAGAAACTGCCCAGAGACAGCCCTCCAGCTCAGGGTCACAGATCCTTCCAGTTGATGGGCTCCTTGCCAGACTTCTGCTGCAGCTCATTGGTTTTAGAGAAATGTCTACATTGGAAGAACCCTCTGTACCCCGACAGCGGGGAGGGCTGCGCAGCCTGGAGAACGTGGCGGCCTTTCCTATCGATGGCACTGCCTTTCTTCTGAGCGTAAGAGCCCCACAGCAAGAAGACAAGGCCACTGGAGTTCCGATCTAGCCAGGACACAACCGCATCAGTAAATTGCTCCCATCCTCTCTCCTTATGAGAATTAGCCTGATGTGCCAGACCATGAGGACAGCGTTGAGTAAGAGAACACCTTGCTTGGCCCACCCGGATAAATGACCAGGATGAACGAAACCATCTAGGTCTGTAGACAGCTCTTTATAAATGTTTTCCAGACTGGGCGGCGGTGGAACGGGTCTTCGAACACTAAAGCAGAGCCCATGGGCTTGGTTGGGTCCATGAAACGGATCCTGACCCAGGATGACAACCTTCACATGTCTTAGGGCACACATTTGGATCCACGTGAAGACTCGGTGTGGGGGTGGATAAACAGTGTAATGTTTTCTTTCTTCCGCAACAAATCCCATTAGCTTGATGAAATACGGTTTCCCGAACGCTGCGCCGAGCCTTGTCTGCCAGCTCTCACCGAAACCCACCGGCACGTTGCGTGCGGCGAGTCTGAGCCGGGCATCCTTGTTCCTCCGGATGCGGACCAACTTGGAGGGACTCAGCCGCGAGGAGGGCAGTGTGCTGGGGTCCTCCTGCCCGACCTGGGACGTCTTGGCAGGGCTGGCCGCTGCATCTGCGTTTTGTTGAGCTGCCGCCGCCAGGCCGGTCCGTTGGTGGGCCGGCTCAGGACTGTGGGCACGTCCTTTCCCCGCAAGGCTCAGGGAGAAGGAGTAGAGCATCTTCTGGCCGATCATCCCAGAGCCCAGGAGAGCAGAGGCGAGCCGCCCGGGGAACCCATGGTATGCACCAGCCCTGGCGGTCCAAAATTGGCCTATTTATACAGTCTTTAAAAACTTATGTCAAAGTCCACTTGGGACAAATCAATACACATATGGTCTTACCTACAGGACAAAAAATCTGGGTCAGATTTTAAAATAAAAGTTGAAATAGACATTTAAAAATTAAGAAGTGATTTGGCATTGGAAGAGAGGGCTCCCTCTGCCCCTCCTCGCTCGTGCTCTCTCTCTCTCTAAAATAAATTTAAAAAAAAAAAGAAGAAGAAGAAGAATGTACACTCTTTGCAAAGACAGATATGGAAACTGGAGCCCAGGGAGGTCTAAACACTAGAGCCTGTGGCTCTATACCTAATATGTTCCTCATTTGTCCCTTTTTTCCTCTGCAGATACAACTTGATCAACAGTCCCCTCAATGTGGTGTGTCTATGGGGAAACTAAAAGTTTGCCATAAAATTGGCTTCATGAATCCACCTATATTCGATATCTGACACATCCTGGAAGAAAAACACTCCCCATTGGGTTTCACAGGCCGGTTATTGCATGCACTCAAGGGGTATTAAAAGGATGACAGGCCAGCCAATGGAGTCATGGATTGTAAAAGACAGAGAAACTTTCCTCTCTTTTTGCCACAGTTCCTTAAACACAATATGCTCTTTCCTGCTTCCACACTAGCACTCAGATCCACTCTCCTGACTGGGATGTCCCCTTTCTTCCAGTCCATCTGAATTCTACCCATCCTTCAGGACAAGCCGCCATTCTGCCTGCTACCCAAAGCTTCTTCTGACTCCTGTGGTCCTCACCACAGGCTCCTTTCTCTCATCTATGATGAGTACCAAACGGTCAGCTCCTACCTGTACCTGCTGTGTCATGGTCCTTACTGCTTCATATATGTGTATCTTGACTCCTGAGCCAGGCTTTAAGCTCTTGAAGGGACAGCAGAGCTCAGCACGTGCACACATATGCGCACACATGCACACACACACACACACACTTACATCACATTGTTCTGTACTTGATAGGTTCTCAGTAAATATCTATTCATTGATTATTTGGGAATATACCAGGAAGCAGCTGAACAATCACAGGCATTCTTTTTTTTTTTTTTTTTTTTTTTTTTGACAGAGAGAGAGATAGCGAGAGTAGGAACACAAGCAGGGGGAGTGGGAGAGGGAGAAGCAGTCTTCCCACCGAGCAGGAAGCCGGATGCAGGGCTTGATCCCAGGACCCTGGGACCATGACCTGAGCCAAAGGCAGACACTTAAAGACTGAGCCACCCAGGCGCCCCAATCATAGGCATTCTTAACAAGTTCAATTAGGAATCTCATGTACCAACTATATATTATCTACAAGAGACTCACTTAAGATCCAAAGACACAAATAGATTGAAAGTAAATGGGTGATGGGGCACCTGAGTGGCTCAGTAGATTAAGCATCTGACCCTTGGTTTCAGCTCAGGTCCTGATCTCAGAGTACTGGGATTGAGTCCCACATCAGGCTCTGCTCTCAGTGGGGAGTCTGCTTAAGGATTTCTCTCCCTCTCCCTCTGCTCCTTCCCCCACTTGTGTACATTCTTTCTCTCAAAAATATTTTTTTAATTTTTTTAACAAATGAAAGTAAATGGGTGGAAAAAGACATTCTATGTAAATAGTAACAAAAAGAGAGTTGGAGTGGCTCTACTCCAGACAAAATAGACTTTATTTTTTAAAAAATATTTTTTATTTAAATTCAATTAATTAACATATAATGTATTATTGGTTCCAGAGGTACAGGCCTGTGACTCATCAGTCTTATATCATACCCAGTGCTCATTACATCACGTGCCCTCCTTAATGTCCATTATCCAGTTACCCCATCCCTCCATCCCCCCTCACCTCCAGCAACCCTCAGTTTGTTTCCTATGATTAAGAGTCTCTTGGGGCACCTGGGTGGCTCAGGTGGTTAAGTCTCTGCCTTTGGCTCAGGTCATGATCCCAGGGTCCTGGGATCGAGCCCCGCTTCAGGCTCCCCGCTTAGCTGGGAGTCTGCTTCATCCTCTCCCTCTCCCTCTGCCAGCCACTCTGACTACTTGTGCTTTCTCTGTCAAATAAATAAATAAATAAATAAATAAATAAATAAATAAATAAATAAATAAATCTTAAAAAAAAAAGTCTCTTATGGTTCGTCTCCCGCTCTGGTTTTTGTCTTGTTTTATTTTTCCCTCTCTTCCCCTATGATCCTCCGTTTTGTTTCTTTAATTCCACATACCAGGGAAATCATATAATTGTCTTTCTCTGATTGACTTATCTTGCTTAGCATAATACCCTCTAGTTCCATCCACATCATTGCAAATGGCAAGATTTCATTTTTTGATGGCTGTATAATATTCTATTGTGTATGTATATACCACATCTTCTTTATCCATTCATCTATTGATAGACAGTTGGGCTCTTTCCATAGTTTGGCTATTGTGGACATTGCTGCTATAAACATTGGGGTGCAGATGCCCCTTCAGATCACTACACTTGTATCTTTGGGGTAAATACCCAATAGTGCAATTGCTGGGTTGTAGGGTAGCTCTATTTTCAACTTTCTGAGGAACCTCCATACTGTTTTCCAGAATGGCTGCACCAGCTTGCAGTCCCACCAACAGTGTAGGAGGGTTCCCCTTTCTCTGCATCCTTGCCAACATCTGTCGTTTCCTGACTTGTTAATTTTAGCCATTCTGACTGGTGTGAGGTGTTATCTCATTGTGGTTTTGATTTGTATTTCCCCAATGCCGAGTGATGTGGAGCATTTTTTCATGTGTCTTTTGGCCATTTGGATGTCTTCTTCAGACGAAAAAGACTTTAATTTTTTTATTATTTATTTATTTATTTTTTAAGATTTTATTTATTTATTTGAGAGAGAGAATGAGAGAGAGAGAGCATTAGAGGGGGGAGGGTCAGAGGGAGAAGCAGACTCCCTGCTGAGCAGGGAGCCCGATGCGGGACTCGATCCTGGGACTCCAGGATCATGACCTGAGCCGAAGGCAGTCGCTTAACCAACTGAGCCACCCAGGTGCCCCAAGACTTTAATTTTTTTAAAGATTTTATGTATTTATTTATCAGAGAGAGAGAGTGCATGTGAGTGCACAAACAGGGGGAGCAGCAGGCTGAGGGAGAAGCAGGCTCCCTGCTGAGCAAGGAGCCCCTTGTGGGACTTAATCCCAGGATCCTGGGATCATGACCTGAGCCAAAGGCAGATACTTAATGGACTGAGACACCCAGGCATCCCAAAATAGACTTTAAATTAAAAATTGTTACAATAGACCAAAAGAGGACATTATATATTGAAAAAAAGGTAAATCTATCAAGAAGCTATAATAATTATAAACACATATGCACCAAATAACAGAGCCCCAAAACATATGAAGCAAACACTGACGGATTTGAAGGGAGAAATGAGTTTAATGATAATAGTTGAAGACTTAAATACTCACTTATTTATTTATTTATTTGAGAGAGAGAGAGAGAGAGAGAGAGAACATGAGTGGGGGGTGCAGAGGGAGAAGGAGAAACAGACGCCCTGCTGAGCAGAGAACCCTGAGATCATGACCTGAGCTGAAGTTAGACTCTTAACTGACTGAACCACCCAGGTGCCTCTAAATACCCACATTTAATAATTGATAGAAAATCTAGACAGAGGATCAGTAAGAAAATGAAGCCTTGTTCAGTCCAAAAGGAACCCCCTCCCCCAAATGCAAATTGGAAAGAAAAGGAACATGATCGACCCTGTTATTGTAAGCACCTCTGTACCATCTGCAACATTGCTTATCTATCACTGCTCAGACGCACTTGAGACGCACCTCATGTGCACTGCTCA